>NC_071088.1:49494803-49820637 GCF_027358695.1 Spea bombifrons
CAAATACAAAAGAAGCAAATCAAAACCAATGCGGCTTACCAGGAAAGTAAAATAGGAAATAAGAAATAAACAAATGGCATTTAAGCATTATACAAGTGAGGGATCAGCATTATTTACGGCATACAAAGATGCCAACAAAGCCTGCCAGACGGTGATTAAAATGGCTAAATGAAAGACTAAATTGCCAAGGAGAATATAACCAATCTCAAGAAATGTATGTAAATGGAAAAGCGTTAAAGGTAGAGACTGTTGGTCCTTAATTATCTGAAACGGGAAACTTGGTTAGCGAGGATAGAGAGAAAGCAGACATCTTAAACAGGAAGAACCAATGAAGGAGCCCCTGCTGGCTAATTTTAAGGAACCATTACTGCAAACATGGGGTTGGCTGACGCAAGAAAAAGTGCTCAAGCTATTTAACACTGTTAGGGTAGACAAGGCCCCTGGTCCGGATGGTATAGTACCAAGGGTACTTAAAGAGCTAAGCATAATTATGGCCCAAACCATTATTACTGATCGTTAGGGATTCTTTCACTTCAGGCATAGTTCCATTAGATTTGCACAAGGCAGATGTTGTGCCCATGTTGTGAATGGATGTTTCTCAGACTGTATACAGGTATTATGTGGAGTGCCTCAGGGTTCTGCCCTGTTTCCTCTTCTTCTTATGTTTATTAAATGATCTCCCAAACTGCATTGAGAGCCATGTCACAGCTTTTGCTGATGACACAAAATTAGGCAGGGTAATTCAGAATAATCTTGATGTTTCTTCTTAGACAGAGTTGGGGACTGGGTGTGCATGTGGCAGATGAAGTTCAACATAGATGCAAAGTTATGCATTATGGTAAAAATAACAATAATGCAACCTATACTATGAATGGAATATCCTTGGGGAAAACTACTAATGAGAAGCACTTAGGATTAGGTAGACAACAGATATGACACTAAAATACAATATTTATATACACAGATCCCTTCTCCAGCAATAGAATAGTAATACATACTGTATGTACATTATTTTGGCTTTTTGGACACAGGAGGAAATATTTCCATGTATAGTTAGCGTACAGTGAGCATAAGTTTAAAATAAATAGTGGACATAAATATTACAGAGAGTGGGAGAGAGAAAAAGAATAGATATACAGATATATATTGTGTGTATATGACATAGCTCACCTCCCAAAAGCTGTCTGTCGTGTCCTCAATTGATGTAGTTGCCTCTTCGTAAGACCCTGACATGGTATAACCTTGTCTGTCACGCTATATGATAAAAGGGACAAGAAGATTAGAAAAGAAACCAATAATCAGTTCTTCTATAACCTTATACTGTAGAAGTTCAAGGTGTATGCAACCACACCAATTTGCCTACAAGGCAACAGTAAAGCACCCTCCATGCAGTACAAAATTCTATTTGTAAATCTAGCTTAAGTTCAGTACAATTACATTGAATCCTCAGGAGCTGAGTATCCCTTTTTCAAATAGGATTGACAACCTACGCTTGAACCAACATGTGCCAAAGTGAAATACTAAAATAATTACTTGAAAATTGTTCAAAGTGCATAGTAAATTCCAAGTTATAATCTTTATAATTAATCCCTTAACCCCTCCCGTACCGGGACGTAACTGGTACTTCATGTTCACATGTCACCGTCAGACTGGGATGTACCAGGTACTTCTTCCCCAAAAAATGCCCCCACATCACCACAATCATGGTGATCGCGGGGGCGCTGCTGCTGTCTGCACAGGTGTCTGAGCAGACAGCACAGTCACCCAGAGCCCCCCCCTGAGCCTTTGATCACTCCCACGGAGTGATTCTGTAGGCTGAAAACGCAATTGCAGGAAAACCAGCAATCGCTTTTTAAAGCTACCACAGGCAGCTTCAAGGAAGGTGGTTGTGTGTTGATTGGGTCCCCACTGCTGCCTGATCGCTCCACGAGAGCGTCAGTGCAGCGTTAACCCCTTCAATGCCCGTTTTGTTCGGGGTTCTGCTGCTGGTCTGCCTGGAAGCCCAGGCAGACCAGCAACAGCAAAAATGAGGCCCCACAAGCCCTTTGATCACTCCTGTAGGCAAGGAAGCCTACAGGAGTGATCAAAGAGACTCCTCCCTGCAATCACTGGTCTATAGACCAGCAACTGCGTCACAGCTGCCAGAGGCAGCTTCAGGGACAGGGGGAGAGGGTTCTTCGGACCAACCCCAACCCTCCCCTGTTGCCTGATCGCTCCATGAGAGCGACAGTGCAGCTTTAACTCCTTAAATGCTGCAATGTGTATGACACAATCGTGGCACTGCAGGGGTTAATAGTTGTCCCCACAAGCTTCTTGGGACTAAATATCAGTCAATGCTGTGCTCCAATGGGGCATCAGCATTGAAAGACTAAAAAAAAAATAGAAAAACAAATAGAAAAGAAAAACAGCACTGACCTGAAAGTCCAGGGTGCTTCCAGGTCAAATGCTGTTTAGTAAGTGGGCTGATGATGATCAGATCACTCCTGGCCAATAGGAGTGATCTGATCATTATTGTAGCCCCTGGAGGACCCTGCCTTAGAAAGAGAGTGGGGTCATCTAGGGTAATTGTGGAAAAAAATAATAAAAAAAACCAATAATTATTACCCGATTACTTGGTGACATTTTAAGTCACTGATTATTGATCGGTCTCCCTTGACTTGTCTACTGTTCATAAACATATACTTTTATGGGGTAATTAAAATTGAAATTAAAATTGGGGGCTTCCAAAATGACCCAAATGGGATATGGGCCCAGCAAACCAGTTTCTGAAATATCGATAATTGAAAACTGAAATGCGCATATTCCAGTTTTGGCCTCATAGCTTCCTCAAAAAATGCATGAACCATCCATGTGAGGCCTTGTTGGTGAACAAAATGTGGTGTTTTCTTCCACTGTTGCACATATGCTGTGCAAGAAATTAATTGTAACATTGAAATGTATGCGTTAAAAACACAATAAAAATACATTTTCCGTTAACTTTGGCAGACATAAGTGAAGAAATAGCTGTCTGAAAACTCAAAATTACCCTAGTTGAACACCTTGACTTATCTACTGTTCATAAACATATACTTTTATGGGGTAATTTACAGTGGGGGGCTTCCAAAATGTCCCAAATGGGATATTCGCCCAGTAAACCAATTTCTGAAAATTCCAAATTTGAAAACTAAAATGCGCATATTCCAGTTTTGGCCTCATAGCTTCCTCAAAAAATACATGAACCATGCATGTGAGGCCTTGTTGGAACCGGGTGATGTTGGTGAACACAATTTGGTGCATTTTTCTGCAGTTGCAATTATGCTATACAAAATATAATATGAAATCTAAAGAAACATTGCAACATATACAAAAAATATAAAAAATACCTCAAAATTTGGCATCAATTGGTGATAAAATTCCTGTTTGATAAATATCAGTCAATGCTGTGCTCCGATGGAGCATCAGCATTGAAAGCGTTAAAAAATATATATATATCAAAAATAATAAAAAAAAAAAAAAAAAAAAAACAACAAAAAAGAGCACTGACCTGAAAGTCCAGGGTGCTTCCAGGTCAAACGCTGTGAGTTTAGTAAGTGGGCTGATGATGATCAGATCACTCCTAACCAGTGGCGACTCTAGAAACAATATATAGGGGGGGCACACAAGATACCACAGTCAAACTGGGGGGGCACTAATAATTTCCACCATTAAATCATACCACTGAAAAAACATATATATATATATATACACACACCGGTATATATATATATATATATATATATATATATATATATATATAATATATATATATATATATAATATATATATATATATATATTGCCAAAAGTAATGTGCTATGTAATTATACTTTTGTTATTGGGCAATACAATACTTGATCATTCAACATGGGAAGCCTGAAGCCACAATTTAGTACGACTAATCCCTGAAATCCTTTAAACAACAACTTTTGCACTAAATGATTTCAGGGCCTAATATTAGATCCTGCTGCTGATATATATATATTAGCCCCTGTTGCCCATATATATTATTAGCCCCAGTTGCCGATATATATATTAATATTAGTCCCTGCTGCTGATATATATATATAAATATTACCGTATTTTCTCGATTATAAGACGACCCTGATTATAAGACGACCCCCCAAAATCTGAATATTAACTTAGGAAAAAAAAGAAAAAGCCTGAATATAAGACGACCCTAAAGGAAAAAAGTTTTACCAGTAAATGTTAATTCATGTAAACTATTTTTTTTAACAAAAGCTATGTTTGATAAAAATATTTTGTTTTTCTTTCCTTGTATTTTCCAACCTGTCCCCCAGTTACGCACATCTGCCCCCAGGCTTGCCACACCAATATGGCACTGTGGCCCATGATATGCCTTTTAACCCTCTATATGCCACTGTGCCCCATGGTATGCCTTTTGACCCCCTATGTGCCACTCTGCCTCCAGAAATGCCTTATACCCCTATATCCCATTCTGACATTTAGGGGGTTAAAATGCATATTATGGGGCAGAGTGGCATATAGGGAGGTATAAGGCATTCCAGGAGGCAGAGTGGCATTAAGGGAGTTAAAAGGCATTGTATAGAGCACTCTGCCTCCAGAAATGCCTTATACCCCTATATGCCACTCTGGCATTTAGGGGGTTAAAAGGCATATTATGGGGCAGAGTGGCATATAGGGAGGTGAAATGCCTTATACCTCCCTATATGCCACTCTGCCCCATAATATACTTTTTAACCCCCTAAGTGCCAGAGTGGCATATATGGTTATAAGGCATTCCAGAAATGCCCTATGCCCCCATTTAACACACACACACACACGCACGCACGCACACACACTTACCGGTGCTTCCAATTTCCTGCTGTTTTGCCGGGGCAGCGGGTTGACGTCTCCTTCCGCTGCAGCCGGAAGGAGGTGGAGTTGGCAGCGGGGGTTTGTCTGCGTCCGTCGCGTATACATTCCCCGGCTGTCAGAGATCCGAGTTCCCCGCACCGGTGCGGGGAACTCTGATCTCTGACAGTCGTGGAAGGTATGCGGATGGACGCAGACAACCCCCGCTGCTAGCCACACCTCCTTCCGGCTGCAGCGGACGTTGTCTACGCGGATCACTGCCCCGGCAATACAGCAGGAAGCACCGGTAAGTGTGTTTATGGGGGGGGGAGAGACAGGAGGATCCAGGTCCCCTGCAGCGGTGCGGGGGATCTGGATCTTAGTCTCATAATCAGACCTCTATTTGAGGTCTGATTAGAAGACGACCCCGATTAGAAGACGAGGGGTATTTTTCAGAGCATTTGCTCTGAAAAAAACCTTGTCTTATAATCGAGCAAATACGGTATATCCTGCTGCTGATAGCAGTATAGATCAACACATTAACACACAAACCCAGCTTTGCATGTAGAGATCAATTGAAATTCACTTGTGATGTCAGCACTGAAGGTATAGATCAAATAAACAGAATCAGACATACAAATCCTGTATTTGCAGGTATACAATAATATATGAAACGTAGCATTGCAGGTATAGATCAAATAAATACATGGAAACAGCATTGCAGGTATTAATCAACTGAACAAGACATACAAACCCGGTATTTGCAGGTATACATAAATAATGTATGGAAACATAGCACAGCAGATATGTATCTACAGAATAACACAGAAACCCAGCTTTGCAAGTGTAGATCAATTGGAATTCACATAAAAACACAGCATTAAAGGTATATTTAAATTACAGGCATAGATCACAGGTTGCACGCCCCAAAGTCAGCCCTGGTGTCCACATTGCCCACATAGAAACTGGCCAGCACCCAGATAGCACACATAAGATTTGCCATCTTTGTCCCATATACACCCTGCCTGTGCCATCTTGGTCCCCAAGGCTCAAACATCCTGCTAGTGCCATCTTTGCCCTTCCACAATTATACATCTATGATACGCACAAACACATTAACTCATGCTCTCCCTCATTCAGACAATTTATCCACATATTAATTCATGCTCTCCCTCATTTAGACAACTCATCCATATATTAACTCATGCTCTCTCTCTCATTCAGACAACTCATCCACATATTAACTCATGCTCTCCCTCATTCAGACAATTCATCCACACATTAACTCATGCTCTCCCTCATTCGGACAATTCATCCATTTTAAGAAACTACGCCCCTTGGAGCTTCAAATGAGGGGCTACATGTATTTCTAGGACAAAATTTGAGTGCACAAATAATGATGGAATATGTCGCTTTGGCTAGAAAATATGTTTTTTCTAACCATAGCGACATGTTCATTTGTGTCTTGCGCACTCCAGGTTTGTACTAGAAACACATAGAGCCCCTCATTTGATGCGCCAAGGGGTGTATTTCTTGCAAACGTGTACTTTTTGTACCATAATTTAACTTCCTACGTGAGCAGTAATGCCACGTCAAGGCTTCAACCCTAATTACTGATCACTCACACTCCTTTCATATCTCCATTCACTCTCAGAAGCACACACCATACTTTCCATGCATTCACTCACAGAAGCACACACCATTCTTTCCCCTTACAATCCCAAAGAAATGATGGTAAAGGTAGAAAAAAAAATCACTTTTACAGCAAAAATAAGTTTTGCAGTAAAAATGCAAGACGCTCCAGGGATGAGATGGTTACTCACGTACCACACCAGGTACCACCAGGATTTCAAAAATTGCCTCCCTCTACCGTTGGCTAAATTTAACCCCATGATCAAAGGGATACTAGATACTAGAAATTAGTATCGGCCATTTTTAAAAAGGGAATGTGACTTTTTATAGTTATATGATCACTGTGGTAACATTGGCTACCACAGTAATCATTTAGCTAGAATACTTAAACTTTTTTTTTTTTTAAGTTAAACTACTTTATGTTTAAATAATTTTTTTAACTTTTTTTTACATTTTTTTTTTAACTTAATATTATTTATTCTTTTACACAGACCTCCATCAAGGTAAGATAGTGCTAGTGACGGCACCATGCCGTCGTTAGCAGTCAAGGGGTTAAAGTCCCATTGCGGGACTGTCCTGAGTGACTCCAAATTCGGCGGGGGGCAACAGGGGGGGCAAGGAATATCCTAGGGGGGGCAACTTGCCCCCCTGTAGCGACGCCACTGCTCCTAACCAACTGTTAGTTTAAAAAAAAATCCTGGCTCCTAACTTTTTTAGCTGGCGCCTAGATTCACAATAAATTTGTCAAGCCCTGGTATACCGTATTGGCCCGAATATAGGCCGCACTTTTTCCCCCCACTTTAAGTCTTTAAAGTGGGGGTGCGGCCTATATTCGGGGTCTAGCGCCCGACGCCCAGGACATGCAGTTCCGGGCAGGCAGCAGGGTTAGGATACAGATCCCCCGCAGCGGTGCAGGGGACCCGTATCCTACTCTCTGATACACTCAGACAGCCTCCCCTGCCGGCACTTTCCACGGGGGGCCACGTCTGCGCGATGCGCGCGTAAACAACCTCCGCTGCCAGTACGTCTGCACGATGTGCTTTAACAATCTCCCTTGCTGGGAATTCCCACGATGGGAGTCCCGGCAAGGGAGATTGTTAAAGCACATTGTGCAGACGTGCCGGCAGCGGAGGTTGTTTACGCGCATCGCCACAGCGGGTGAACGTCCGCACGATGCGTTTTACCTCTGCCCCCAAGGCTTACCAGAGCAGACTCCCGGGTGTCTTGCGGGGCCGGCAGGGGACATCTACGCAATACAACTTCCCGTGCCGGCACTTCCGCTGAGTGCCGGCACCGGGAGTTGTATACGCGTATTGCGTAGAGTGGCAGCATATCTCGAGGGGGGAGGACAGAGTGGCAGCATATCTCGCGGGGGGGGGACAGAGTGGCAGCATATCTCGCGGGGGGGGGACAGAGTGGCAGCATATATCGAGGGGGGGAGGACAGAGTGGCAGCATATCTATGCCTATATTCGGGTGCGGCCTATATCCGAGCCAATACGGTATATACACACGATATGGACAAAAACATTAGGACACGTGATTATACCAACAGGGATTTTTATGACATTGCATTCTAAATACATAAAAATTAATATGTAGTTGGTACCCCCTTAGCAGCTATAACAGCTTCCACTCTTCTGGAAAGGCTTTCCACAAGATTTTGGTGTTTTTCTGCAGGAATTTTTGCCATTCATCAAGTAGAGCATTTGTGTGGTCAGACCCTGATGTTGGAAGAGAACACCTGTCTAGCAATCTCTGTTCCAGTCAAAGGTGTTCAATGGGGTTGAGGTCTGGGGTCTGGGTCATTTTGGGCAATGCTATGCTTCCAACGTTGTGGGAACAGTTTGGGGAAGGCCCTTTTCTATAACAGCATGACTGTGCCCCAAGTGCACAAAGCAAGGTCCATAAAGACGTGGTTGGATGAATTTGGTGCGGAGGAATTTGACTGGCCCGCACAGAACCCTGTAGATCATTACTTTTTTCCGGCGGGAGACCAGGCTGTCTTTCCCCCATGAGTGGAAACCATCATTGCTGGCTTCCTGCTGACCAATTGTTTTTAACAGCTGCCAATGTTGAGTGTTGAAAGGCCATTGCATAAGGAATGCCCGGTCACATGGTCAGCATTCCCTTACAGGAGACTTCACTGCTGATGTCAACTGAGAGGTCATTGGAGAACAGCATATCCCCTGCATAGTCTGTCTAGACCCTGCTGGGACATCCAATCACTCCCCTTGCGGGTCAATCACACACATTGCAATCCCTAATGCAAGTTTATGGAGACTTACTTGTTGATCAGTGTAAATAGGAAATAATGTTTCTCCCTCTTCACTTCTTATTTTCATCTATTTGAATAAATTAAAAAATCACTAAAAATAAATAAAAACTAAACAATAAAGTGAGCTAAGTTGTATCATTATCACATCACTGGCACAATAACATGTTCTATCAATGTTCTATCCATATTGCACCGATAACAGAGCAAAAAATAATAATAATAATTAAAAAAAAACACTGGCCCCGTTCACTACATCCAAACCCGTTAAGTCATAACTATTAAAAAATACTACCCTATTAGGCTACTATGTAAGGGATGGATGTAGCCCTCTAGAACATAAAAAAATGAATTTGCCAGTTTCAAAGATTGGCGACATAGGACCTGGGGGCAGTAGGACCAGATGTTAAAGTTCCAAGTAAAAAAATGCGCACTTCCTAAATGTGGTATTTTACCTCCCAAACAACCCGACAAACCCATGCAGGGAGGGTATCACTGTACTTGGGAGATGTTGCTGAACACATATCGAGGTCTTGTTTGAAAGTGACATACACCAGAAGCTGTAAATCCATACCTGGAATGCAATTTTTGTGATAAAAAACACACAAAATAAATTATTACCACAAAGTTTGACAAAGGGTGGTAGTAGAATTAGTGCATGGAAAGGCTTAAGATACAAGCATTTGAAATACCTTGAGGTGTCTAGTTTTCAAAAATATATGGTTTGATGGGGTAAATTGCATTGACTGGCTTTAAAGATACCTGAAATAACACATGCAGCAGAATGACTAGATTTAGAAAAAAATATATATTTTGCAAAACGCTACTTGTACTTATTGCTCAATAACTTGCAGAAAAAAGCATAAAAAATTGATATTTCTAAACTCGGGATATTTTTTGTTTAGCAGGTTTTTTCATTAGCTTTTTTGGATGAATATAATAAAAAAACAAACATACATGTAACACATTAACTGGTGTGGGTACACTAAATGGGTGAGGAGAAATTTACATCAAAACACAAGCATCGCAAAAGTGTTAAAACAGCCTCGGCCCCAAAACGTACAAAAGGTAAAACACAATTTGAAGGATTTGATCAGCCAACTCTAGGTCCATGAAACAGCTGTTGTCTCCAGAGTCAATGACAGCATAAGAAGAATTTGTGTTCCACTGTCAGGAAAGAGGAATAGTAAGGAGGGAAAATAACTGGGCCTTCAGAAGGCGACAAAAAAGTTGGGGTCTTCTCACCTGGACACTTAGTTGGTCTAGTAGGACAACTGAGAACAAAATGCCCTGGTTTTCCACAGTAGAGGCAGAGGGTTTGTGATCTGTGTCGTGAACATTCTTGTAGGCTGAGAGGTCCTAGAGTCAAGCCAATCTGCATATGTTTCTCTGTATTTGTAGCCCCAGTGGAGCTTGCAGGAAGGTCTGGCAAAAAAAAACTAATGGAGTGTATCTTCTTTTATAATGATAAATAATACGTTTATGACATGGCATTTAAATTATATTACAAAATGACCTTTATGAAAGATGCAATGTGTCCAGATCTGACTGGCACAAATAATGCCAGTTGCTTCACTTTTTCCTTTGCAATTGGCGCTAAGGTGCAAATCTGATTGGGCGATTGTGACCCAACCATTACAGAAGCAATGCGCATTGCGGTAGGTAGTGTTCTCCTGGCATCCATCAAACCCAAATTCATCCATCAGACTTCCAGATAGTTAAGCATAATTCACTTTAGAGAACATGTTTCCATTGCTCCATATTCCAGTGAGTCCATGTGCTTTACACCAATCCTGGCAATGCTTGTGTGCACCTCCTTGACCATAGAAAACTATATCATGAGGCTCCTAAAAAACAGTGCTTGTGCTGATGTTGCTTTAAGAAGCAGTTGGAAACCGTAGCAAGTGAAGCTACAGAGGACAGGTAATTTAGGTGATTTTTATGCACTCGGCAGCCCTGTTCCGTGAGTGTGTGTGGTTTACCTCTTCGGTGTTATTCTTAGACACTTCCACTTCTCACTAATAGCATTTACACCGGACAAGACAGATCTAACATGGCATAAATTTCATGAAGTGACACTCGGTGACACCGTCATGTTTAAAGTTACTCAGTTCTTTAGTATGAACCATTCGCTTGGTGGTATTTGCGTGATAGAGACGTCATGCCTACTATATGGCTGCAACACCTAAACAAAATAATGAAGACGAGTGTTCACATAGTTTTGGACATGGATGTACAGGATTTTTTTGTAATCTAGTGATTTATTGCTGTTTATATAAAAGAGTGCATTATTTAGAAGAATATGTTTCATTTATGCAATGCTTTGGGATTTATACCAGTGTGTGTTTATATGTGTATATAAGTACATAAAACACAGCTATTTCGATTGCAATTATTGGATGATGAGAATGCTGTCTGGTAATCCAATGTTTGCATGAAGTGTCCTAGCTATGCCTTTTACGGAAGTAGATGTTATGTAAGAACTGGAAAATAGGGGTCTGAATTATCTGAATACAAGGTTAAAAGGTAACAAGGCCACAAAATCTAGTTGGTCAAATAAATTATATTTGTATCATGGATAGAGAATACCTTATTAGACTACCTTGTAGATCAGACATTACCTGATTACCACAACAAAATGTAATAAATAAACTTAAGAAACAACATAAATAGCAGTAATAAAATGTTTTATTATTATAAATGTATTTACCTCCGGGTACATTCGTTTTGTGGATGGTTATGTGTTTCTGAGTTTATCTATAGATACCAAAGTGGAGGTTTGTGTACTTATTAGCACAAGAACACAAAATGCTGACTGGATAGCACAAAGACAGAGCTACCTAACGGACATATCAGGCTCTGTAACAATAGAAATGACAGGTACAGTAAAAATTGCATACTACCATTCAGAAAGCATTACCAGTATTCGCTGTAAGAATGGTGCACATATAAAAAATGTTTGTAAAAAAACATCGAGTTAAACCACGGGTACAAAACAGAGGAGCTGAAGTAAAGAGAAAACGGTGGGGTTTGGACAGCGCGCACAAGTGTTTACAAATACTGATTTATAATAGTTTGCCAGAGATTGGCCTTTTTCTGCAGTGGCTAACAAATAAACAGGCTAAATGGGCGATTCAAACATTAAATGTTAGGCTGTTATTTCGGTATACGTGACCTCAAGACAGGAAGCAACTAAGATGGGTTATTCCTATAAAGAGTGGGGTCACGTATGTGCATGCACTGTGTACGTGCATAAATTGTAATAACGGAAAGATTTGGTGGATTGGGGAAACAGTATTAATCCAAGAATAATAGACAAACGATGTAGAGACGTGACTGGGACTAGAAGCATAGAGGAAAAAACATTTAGTATGAATGTATTTGGAGGTGACACGATTGGTACGATGTAAATACATAGGTTAGATACACCATACGGTAAAATGTTAGCCTGGTATTTACATCAGGCTGGTAGAGCTAGTATAAGAATATGCTTACCTGATTATGTCGATGTAAGGTTTCACATGCAACGTAGATCAGAAAATCCTTATTCTAAAAATAACCTCAAAACTGCCTGTATATCCTCGTTACACGCTTTTTTTTTTTCTTCCGGGACTATTTCTTCCACTATATATTCTGCTTTTATGTCCTCTCTTTCTTATACTAACAGAACGAATATAACGCCTGACACCTCTGCAGGCAAAACCACAAACCCCTCCTTCTTCACCGATTCCTTGTTCCAACCTTCTTTCTAGCCTGATGGTCCCCATGGTAACTGAGCATCTCAACGCACTCGGCTGTAATTAGAGGCGCTTACGCACATAATTGTACAAGCTCCCCTGTAAAGGGCATGGTATGTAAAAAGTAATGTATAAGAAGTGATACACGAGTTGCTGAATAAGAAATAAAGGCGTTAGGGACCTCTCTGTAAAAAAAAAAAAATAATAAAAAAAAAATAATTAACCACGAGACATGGGTCTAATAAAGACAGTTAGAAGATGCCACCATAAGACAATTGTTCCCTTCTGACAATGTCTGTGTATGGGCATTGACCCATACGTGTTTGTATGTGAGCATGAATGTGTGTATAATTTGTGTGTGTTTATATATGTGTGCCTGTGTGTATGTTGGAAGGGGGCAAGCGGCAAAGAAACAAGTTGTTTGGGGGCAATGATGGTGTCATGCTGGGCTAATGCAGGGGTTTGGCATTGGAAGGGTTAACCTAGCCAGATGTGTTTTACAGCCAACAACTTGCCCTCTTAAGCCACTCAGACTGACTGACACCTTTTACATACCAGAGCCCGGCCATAAATTCATTCAGGTTCAGCCTCAGTGACCATTAGTGGTAACTCCCCTATGATATTGAATTTAGGGTGATTGTCTTCTATGCTGGGTTTGGGTCATCTTGAGGACACAATGGGATCTGTCAATCTTAAGAGTTATATGTTAAGAGTAAATATGTTTGATACTAAGGGCTAGGCCTGGGATGTCTCTCTGTGACACTGAAGGGGCGGAACATCTCACCAGGGGATAAAATTGCTTTTTTTGGGGGGGGGGGAAGTGAGAACCTCTCCTGGAACTTTCTATGGATTTGGAACATCACTGAAAATCCTCAAATTCAACAAGGACATTGAGGGTCCCGCAGATGACCTATATGGGTTTTATATAATTATTTTTTTCTGTGTTTCTCCTTGTTTATTTTTACAAACTGTATCTAATGCTGTGTGTCTAAATTGTTATAACCTTTGTTCATATTTTTGTACATAAGCACTGTGACATTTGTCAGATTAAACTTCTGTCTCTGTGCTCTAAACGAACTCTACCTTCCGGGAATAAACCACGTTACTTAAATGTTTATCTTAAATTGGGTTTTTATTAGACTTGTGCATTCATATTCGGGCGGACATGAAATGAACACGAATAGTGCATTTACATTGTACAAACCGAATTCCCGAAGAAACAAACATGGCGGAGGCAAGACGAAGACGTACAAAACGAATAATCTTCATTTCGTTTTTGCGGCGCGCCCACCAATTTTTAAAAAAAGAGGAGGATACAGATTGAGTGAGCTGATCTTCGTTTGTCCAATCAGCTCACTCTTGTGACATCATGCTGAGGGCTCTTCCAATGTCTGTGTTGCTTTTTTTTAAATAGAAAACAGTCTATATAAGAGCATATATATATATATATATATATATATATATATATATATATATATATATATATATACCGTATTTGCTCGATTATAAAACAACCCTGATTATAAGACGACCCCCCAAAATCTAAATATTAATTTAGGAAAAAAAACAAAAAGCCTGAATATAAGACTACCCTATAGGAAAAAAAGTTTTACTAGTAAATATTAATTCATGTAAACAATATTTTCATATTTAATACACACTATGATTGAGAAAAATATATTTTTTTTATTTCCTTTTTATTTGCCAACCTGCCCCCCCCAGTTATGCACATCTGCCCCAGGGTTGCCACTCAGAAATGCCTTATACCCCCTATTTGCCACTCTGCCCCATGATGTGCCTTTTAACCCTCTATATGCCACTCAGCCTCCAGAAATGTCTTATACCCTCCTATATGCCACTCTGCCCCATGATATGCCTTTTAATCCCCTATATGCCAGAGTGTCATAGCACGGAGAGAGAGGCAACATAAAAAAACATCAAAACCATGAACACAACATAAAATCAGATGGCGCGGATCGCTACGACCACATAATACAAAGATACTGAAGAGGCAATCGAGGGGTACAGAAGGAGAACAACACCCAGGAGCGGGAAAGGTGAGCCGCATATGTAGAACCGAGGGGAGTCGAACCAGTGCCGACCAAGTGGTACCTCAGGTGGACCTTAACAGGTCGGGGAATCGCAGGGAGGAAGTGAGCTCCTTCCACCAGAACCAACGCCTATGGTACAAATATTCTTTGCCCCTGGAAGCCCACACCAACTCCTCCATATGAGAAATAAAGTTCATTCTACTGACCCAAACCTGGATCGGCGGAGTATCACGGCATCTCCAAAAGCGGGGAATAACAGCTTTAGCCGCACTCAATATATGGTACGTCACTGAGTGTTTATAAACAGCGACCGGGAGCGATGTGTGATGTAAGAGAGCCGCCTCAGGGGTCAGCACATAGTTTGGGTCATTAACTTCTCGTATCACCTTTTCTACAAGCCTCCAAAAGGGGGTAACCAAGGGACAGGTCCACCAGATATGTAAAATAGTGCCAGGACCAGCCTCGCACCTCCAGCAACCGTCCGGAACATACGGGAGGAATTGATGTAAAGCATGTGGGGTGCGATACCACCGAATTAATAATTTGTAGGAGGTTTCCTGGATTCTACTTGAGATAGCGCCCGTATGAACCAACTGAATAATCTTACCCCATTCCTCATCCCCGGAGAGAGCCGGGAAATCCCGTTCCCAAAGGGCCAGGAAATACGGCTTAGAGGAGCACTCGAGAGTAAGGAGTATGGAGTACAGCGTGGAAACCAGGTGGGGCGATTCAGACTTAAAGGTACACAGGCGTTCAAAATCCGTCAGAGGTCTGTGGTAACATGCCAGGCATGGCAAGGAGGCAATAAAGTGTCGCAATTGGGCATATAAAAAGGTGTCTTGCGGGTGTGGCCTGGACGCCCCTAACAGAGTTTGTAGAGGTTTAACAGAGTCCTGGTCAGAAACATGATATAGGCGCAGGACACCGGTAGGTAGTGGAGAAAATGGCTTTGCTCTACCTGTCCTGTAGCCAGGGTCAAAGGCAGGGTTGTCAGAGATGGGGAAGAGAAGGCTAGGGGAGGACGTTAGAGAGCCCTTGGACATGTACTTCCTAAGGACACTCATAGTCGGGGAAATGGTGGAATGTTTAAGGCGCGCGTTGGGCCAGTCGGGGTGGGTAGCCACGCGTAGGAGTGTATGGGGTGCGGGAGCCACCCACTGCTTATGAGCCCTAATAGTCCACTCAACCACTCTACGCAGATGAGCCGCATGGTAATACAGCTCCAGGTGTGGGACACCCAGGCCTCCCTTGAGTTTAGGACGAACCAGATGGGAAAAAGCAAGGCGATGGTGTCCGGACGACCAAATGTACTTCAAAAAAACTCGGTGGCATTGCTTAAAATAATCTCTGGGAATAAAAATTGGTAGGGCGTGAAAGAGGTACAGGAACCGTGGCAAGATGTTCATTTTAGCCACTGAAACCCCCCTGAACCATGACACGTGCGGGAAGGCCCACTTATGCAGGTCCTGTGAGACGCGCTGTAGGATGGGGACAAAATTCAGGGAGAATAGCAGGGAGAGATCCGCGGGTATTTGGAGGGACGATTCGCACCATTTAATGAGATAACTAGAGCTCAACTCCCGCTTAATAGAGTCCATCAGGTGAACCCCCAATATCTCCGATTTGCCCAAGTTAATTTTGGAGTTAGAAAATGCTTGGTACGTCTCCAGTTCCTGGAGGAAATGAGGGAGAGACGTAAGTGGAGCAGACAAGATCCCCAACATATTAGACATCCATTTTTAACTACATAATATGTACTTATCTCTTTGAAGGAAAGACCTTGATTGAAATATGATTTCAAAATAACAGCTGAACTGGCAGTTATTTTTCATTCTTTAATATTAGACCCTGCTGCCAATATATATATATATAAATATTGGACCCTACCCCTGTCACGGACAGGGCTATCAGCCGAGCCGTGACGTGGGAGTACGGGCGTAACAAGGGTCAAACGCCAACCAGACTTCCGGCACGTTTGGTCACTTTCCCCGCAGGGCACCAAGCAACCACCACCAACCCCAACCAGTCACCCCAAAACTCCCAGTGTAAAACACGCTGCCACCACCAAGAACTTTAAAAACCAAGAACTTTAAATAACTACACAATCCCCAAACTGATATTTATATAGCTAACCGCTTAGTAACGTCACATGTCTATATGTATACAAAAGGCTATCTCTAGGCTGAATTCGGTTAGAGAACAAAGACAGAACTGATTAAAAATGTTTAATCTGAGCATAAAATGGGTCACAGTGCTGTTATACAAAAATGCATGTATAAAGAGACATAGACTTAAATAGTACAAAACAGTGTAAAATAAAAGGGATAAAACAGAGTATCATACCATACTTCCTTGGAGCCTTGATGTTGCCTCTGTGATGGTAAAAACAGGCTCTCCTCCATTACCAATTGCCCACCTTTTTATCCCCCCCAAGACCGCCCTTTTCCTGTTACCTGAGCAAGGGGATGGGAGTAGGGGGTTCAGAACTATGACCTTCTGAAGGCGGGGTTTTATCTTCTCAACTTTGGTCTGGGATCACAAAATATGTAATATGACGCCGGCCGAGCTTGGCATAATTATGACACTAGGATCATCATAATTCGCTGGTCCTAGTGATCATTTTCATACCAAACTCCACACCTGTATCAGTTGGCACAAGGACACGTTCGCATAACACTTGTCATGGTCATGCCTGCATAGCGTGTTTGGTCTCCCTGAAACCAGCACATCACAGGTATAAGGATGCAATGTTCGATAGGGCCCAAAAGTTATGTACCCATCATATTTTGGACATTATGCATTTAATAATTTTACCCTGTGTCCATTGATACCCTGTCTCCACACCCCAGGGAGATGTAGCCAGAATGTCTGGCCCTTCACTCTTCCACAGGCATACCTTCCTGTCCCAGGTGACAATACCCAGCATGGGGTAATCAAGTTTTATTTTGGGTTCTGGCTCCAAAAGGAAAGGTGTGAACAAATGTTACTGGACTTAGCATCAGTCAAATCCCTTAACCCATTCAGTGCCAAGCCCCAGTTACTCATGCCGTGGCTTTTTAACTACATAATATGTACTTATCTCTTTGAAGGAAAGACCTTGATTGAAATATGATTTCAAAATAACAGCTGAACTGGCAGTTATTTTTCATTCTTTAATATTAGACCCTACTGCCAATATATATATATAAATATTAGATAAATATTGGACCCTACCCTGTTCCACGCTCCCTAGCATGCAATCACTCCCTCCGCTACACACCAAAAAAAATAACATTTGCCACACTGACTGCAGATCAGGGGAAGACTGTGAGAGGCAGTAGTCTTCCTTCCTTGTGACACCTCCTTCTGACTGTCCCCTCATTCACTAAACCATACCTCTATTTTACTTACTCCCTGTAGTTCGGGTATAGATCAAATGAACAACACATGGAAACAGCACATTCAACTGAATAAGACATAAAAACCCTGTATTTGCAGGTATACATAAATAATGTATTGAAACATAGCATTGCAGGTATAGATCAACAGAATATACAAACCCAGCATTGCAGGTATAGATCAACTGGAAATCACATGTAAACTCAGCACTGAAGGTATAGATCAAATAAACAACACATGGCAACAGCACTCCAGCTATAGATCAACTGAATATGACTTACAAATCCTGTATTTGCAGGTAAACATAAATAATGTATGGAAACATAGCATAGCAGATAAAGATTAACAGAATAACACAAAAAAAAACAGCTTCGCGGGTATAGATCAATTGGAATTCACATAAAAACTCAGCATTAAAGTATAGATAAAACCACCTAAATTACAGGCATAGATCACAGCTTGCACACCCCAAAGCCAACCCTGGAATCCACACTGCCCACATAGAGCCTGACCAGCACCCAAATTACACACACATAGGACTTGCATCTTTGTCCCCAAACAGCCCAGAATGAGTCGACATTGTCCCCAAACAGCCGAGCGTATGCCATCTTTGTCCCATAAACACGCTACCTGTGCCATCTTTGTCCCATAAACACCCTGCCTGTACCATCTTGGTCCCCAATGCTTAAACACCCTGCTTATACCATCTTTGCCTTTTTGACAAATCAATTACACACCTATGATTCACACAAACACTTTTACTGTCACTCACCAAATCACTTTCATTCACACAATCATTTATTCTTTCACTCTTTCACACAAATTATTTACACATATTCATTAATGCATTCTCACAACTTCATTACTTCTCTCACGCATTCACACAATTCATCCACACATTAATTCATTTATTCTCTCACTCATTCACACAATGCATCCACACATTAATCCATTCACTGTCTCTCATTCTGACTCTTTATTTCAATATTCTTCCTAACCTCCTTTCTCACTATCTACCCCTTCTCTCTCCCTTCTGCCCTATCTATCCCTTCTCCCTCCCTTCTGTCCTATCTATCCCTTCTCCCCATCTACCCTCTTCTCCCTCCCTTCTCCCTATCTACCCCTTCTCACTCCCTTCATCTTATCTACACTTTCTCACTCCCTTCTGCCCTATCTACCTCTCCTCACTCTCTTCTGACCTATCTACTCCCTTCTCATTCCCTTCTCTCCATCTACTCCCTTCTCTCCATCTACCCCTTCTCCCTCTCTTCATCCTATCTACCCCTTTCTCCCTCCTTTCATCCTATCTTCACTTTCTCACTCCCTTCTGCCCTATCTATCCCTTATCACTCCCTTCTGCCCTGTCTACTCCCTTCTTCATATCTACTCCCTTCTGCCTTCATACCCCTCCCTCACTATCTATCCCCTTCTCCCTCTTTTCATCCTATCTACCCCTTCTTACTCCCTTCTGCCCTATCTACCCCTTCTCACTCCCTTCTTCCTATCTACTCCCTTCTCCCTTCATACCCCTTCCTCACTATCTACCTCCTTCTCCCTCCTTTCATCCTATCTGCCCCTTCTTACTCCCTTCTGCCCTATCTATCCCTTATCACTCCCTTCTGCCCTATCTACCCCCTTCTCCGTCCTTTCATCCTATCTTCACTTTCTCACTCCCTTCTGCCCTATCTATCCTTATCACTCCCTTCTGCCCTATCTACTCCCTTCTTCCTATATACTCCCTTCTGCCTTCATACCCCTTCCTCACTATCTACCCTTTCTTACTCCCGTCTGCCCTATCTACCCCTTCTCACTCCCTTCTGCCCTATCTACCCCTTCTCACTCCCTTCTGCCTTTTCTACTCCTTCCTCACTATCTACCCTCTCCAGCCGTCTCCCTATCTACCCTCCCCACCCCTGTCTCCCTATCTACCCCCGTCTCCCTATCTACCCTCTCCAATGTTTGAAGTTCACTTACCTTGTAGAAGTCCTGCTGTGGGATCGCGAGGCCTCTGTCTCCCTGCTCTGCCGCTCTGCTTCACTACTGAGCGCTGGAATATGACATCATATTCCGGCACTCAGCATTAAATGCCGGCACCGCGACTGAGACAGAGGCGAGTGAGATGCTCAGAGCGGTTGCTGAAAACGTATTCCTGAGCAACCACTCGGCACCTCTCTCTCTCCACTCCAGCTGCGCAAAGAAAAAAACGGCGTTTCAATTGGGGAGGCATACAGGGGGGCACAGCAAATGTAGGGGGGGCATGGCCCCCTCTGCCCCCCCTGCCGACGCCACTGACACTGCTGTGCTGCATCCGAGGGTTACAGAGAGAGATTGTTCTGTGTGAGACTGGTAATCCTCAACCTGCCATTTCTCACAGTGTACTCTTACTGAAGTAGGTTTTTTCCCAGTGCTTCTGTGTCAACTGTGTAGTGCTGTTGAGCTGACAGTTTGCAGCACACAGTGCCTCACTGGCAATGGGATGCCCTTGCCCTGGGCTGGCAGTGCAGCCTGTATAACAGTGTAAATTAATGTCTAAACCTTGGCAACCTTGCCAAAGTGAGTACACCCCTAAGTGGAAATGTCCGAATTGGGTGTGAATGGGGAGCAGGTGTGTTAAATTTGGTGGTATCGCTCTCACACTCTCTCATACTAGACACTGGAAGTTCAATATAGCACCTCATGGCAAAGAACTCTCTGAGGATCTGAAAAAAAGAATTGTTGCTCTACAAAAATATTGCGTAGGCTATAAGAAGATTGCCAAGACCCTGAAACTGAGCAGCAGCACGGTGGGCAAGGCCATACAGTGGTTTCACAGGACAGGTTCCAACAGGCCTTGCCATGGTCGACCAAAGAAGTTGCGTGCACCTGCTCAGCGTCATATCCAGAGGTTGTCTTTGGGAAATAGACGTATGATTGCTGCCAGCATTGCTGCAGAGGTTGAAGGGGTGGGGGGTCAGTCTGTCAGTGCTCAGACCATAGGCCGCACACTGCATCAAATTGGTCTACATGGCTGTCGTCCCAGAAGGAAGCCTCTTCTAAATATGATGCACAAGAGAGTCCGCAAACAGTTTGCTGAAGACAAGCAGACTAAGGACATGGATTACAGCAACCATGTCCTGAGGTCCGATGAGACCAAGATAAACTTATTTGGTTCAGATGGTGTCAAGCGTGTGGGGCGGCAACATGGTGAAGAGTACAAAGACAAGTGTGTCTTGCCTATAGTCATGCATGGTGGTGGGAGTGTCATGGTCTGGGCCTGCATGAGTGCTGCCAGCACTTGGAAGCTACAGTTCATTGAGGGAACCATGAAGGACAACATGTACTGTGACATACTGAAGCAGAGCATGGTCCCCTCCCTTCGGAGACTGGGCCGCAGGGCAGTATTCCAAAATGATAACAACCCCAAACACACCTCCAAGACGACCACTGCCTTGCTAAAGAAGCTGAGGGTAAAGGTGATGGACTGGCGAAGCATGCCTCCAGACCTAAACCCTATTAAGCATCTGTGGGGCATCCTCAAACGGAAGGTGGGGGAGCCATGAAAGTGTAGAAGAAGGGCACTATGGAAAGTGCAAACATGTGGGAAGCTAATAAGCAGAGGGAAAGTGTCCAGACATTTCACCAGTGCTGCCAGCCAGTTTGCTTCCTTGGTAAAGTCCCTAATGGTCAAGGTAGCTTCTCCCCCTGGCTGCGTCTGTTTGCCGTGTGGCAATGCCTGCTACCTCCGCCGGAGTAGCCATCTTACACTAGGGCCTAGTGTTTGAGCTCTGGAAGTCCACTGCCAAAGTTATGGACTGACAGTGTTTGGATGCTTTGCTCTGGGGTGAAACAGGTGAGTGGGTCACCAATTGCCCACTCATTCACCTTTTCCATGTCCAATGCTGCTGGTGGTGGTGCCAGTGTCTCTTCCCTGCCAGTTCGCTTGCTGGCTAAAGTCATGCCTCAAATGCCCCCAATGCTAAAGTTAGTTTCTCCCCCTAGCTGTGTCTGTATGCGGCAGGTGAGGGCTGGCAGCCTCTGGCCTGGGGGGCAAGTCTAGTCAAGTGGCCCTTTGCGCCACTGAATCAGCCCACCATCCATGCCCATCTTTCCTGATTTTTTTATGCATATTGCTGTCATGTGATTGGATTGGGAGTACATCAGTACACTAAAAAAAAGTCATCATACACGGGATGCCTGAAGCCACAATTTAGTGCCACTAATCCTTTTTAATAAAATATGCGGAATGAAATAGAGTAAATAACACAAAGCGTTTACTGTTTCTCTTACTGATTTCTGGGCCTGGAAAGTTTTGTCCTCTGAAGTGACTCCAAATTTAGGAGGGTGTTTTATCTCCCTAAAAATTTGTTCAATTTATTCATACAGAAATTGAAGTCCCAGGAAACAGATGGCCAAACACACCAGGACAGGCTCTGCCACACTGACACCCAAACACACACACACACACACCAGGAAAGACTCTGCCACACCGACACCCAAAAACACACCAGGACAGGCTCTGCCACACCGACGCCTAAACACACACACCCCAACACCCAAAAACACACACCCCAGGACAGGCTCTGCCACACCAACATCCAAACACACACCAGGACAGGCTCTGCCACACTGACACCCAAAAACACACCAGGACAGGCTCTGCCACACCGACGCCTAAACACACACCAGGAGAGGCTCTGCCACACCAACACCCAAACACACACCAGGACAGGCTTTGCAACACCGACACCCAAACACACACACACCAGGAAAGGCTCTGCCACATCGACACCCAAACACACACACCAAGACAGGCTCTGCCACACCAAAACCCACACACCAGGAAAGGCTGTGCCACACCGACACCCAAACACACACACACAGGACAGGCTCTGCCACATCGACACCCAAACACACAAAAATCAGGACAGGCTCTGCCACACCGACACCCAAACACACACAAACCAGGGCAGGCTCTGCCACACTGACACCCCAACACACACCAGGACAGGCTCTGCCACACCGACACACACACCAGGACAAGATCTGTCACACGGACACCCAAACACACACAACAACAGGCTTTGTCACACCGACAACTAAATACACACACCAGGACAGGCTCTGCCACACCGACACCAACATCTGGACAAGCTATGCTTTTTTGTTTTTGCCCCTTGTGTATTGCCCCCAGCCAACACTATGTGGATTTATGCCCCCAGCCTGCCTCTCGCTTTAGTATTGAATTATGTAATGGCCCCAGCTGCCGCCCTTCTGTATTGATGCCGCCATCACAGATAAAATGTTTCCCTCTAGTATGGAGGATGTATATCTGACTGGTTCCTTCCATGAGTCAATACATCCCTCATACTGCAGGGCAAAATTTATATGTGTCATGGAAAACATGGCTGATATGGTCACCCTAATGCCCCCACGTCCTTGTGTATTGCTCCCAGCTAGCCCCACGTTGTATATTTTTTCCACCACCCAGTCCCCCCTTTAGTATTGATTTATGTGATGCCCCCAGCCAGCACCCCCTTGTGAATTAATGCCCTCTGCCAGCAACCCCTGTGCTAAGTCTTCCCCCACTTACACACCCATGCTATCACAGCATGGATTCAGCAAATTATCCAACTCTGGTATTAAAAGAAAGCCCTCTCTCCTTGGAAAAAAAAATATAGTTTAGACTATTTGCAGGAAAGGGGAATACTGGCTGAACCGACATACCGCAAATATTGCAAAATTGCTCTGAAGGGGTTAAATAATTGATTCAACACAACAGTAATCAGGGCTCACATACAGCAACAGTAGTAAGCTGCTTACACTGCAACGCAATGGCCTAGAATGGTACGATCAACAGATCTTTAAAGGGGGGAGGGTTTCATCCAAGTTAGCAGATGCAGCTGGTCAGGTCATTAGCATAATGACAAGTGGCCTCTAGAGGATGCAACAGACATGACACCTGAATGAATGACGCCTGAATGAGTCTAGGCTGACAGGGTGTAATCCTGACAGGGTTATAAAATTCCACTGTCTTGTGGACAAGCTTTGACATCTAAAATGTAATAGAAATCATGTCAATCACACAAAGTCTGCAGCCAACTTCCTGTGTCTTAGATCCTGCATCTACACATCTTCTTTCAGCATGCACAGATGCAACTGAACAAGTCATTACAAAAATAGTTCAGTGTTCTTTACAATCTGGAGTTTTTCCAGACCTATTAAAAGAAGCAGTGGTGAGACCTGTTCTAAAAAGGCCTGTCTCCAACCTCCCTTTGAAAAATTGAAAAATGCGTGTTAATTCAACTAGAGGCCCATCTCTCAAGAAACAACATATTTGATACTTTCCAATTAGGCATCAGAAAATGTCACAGCACTGAAACAGCCCTCGTGCGATCGGGCATTCCCTTCCGGGTTGTGTCACTGCTGACGTAACCCGGAAGTTCATCAGAGGACATGATATCCCCTGCAGGGGATATCCTGTCCTCTGATGAGGCACAGACGCTGCGATCTCTATGCACGTTTGTGAGGACATGCATAGAGATCACAGTGTGATCCGTGCAGGGGGATTGCGGGGAGGAGAGTGAGAAACCATGGTATTTCTGAAATCAGGACATCTGAATTGATAAACTTGGAGGGGATTTATGAGGATTCAGAGGGAAATTTTTTTAAAAATTAGGTGTTTTTTTCAAATTTTCACTATTCGCAGGAAAAGAGAATAATCGCTAAACCGACATACCCCAAAAATGGCAAAATTGCTCTGGGCTTTGAGGTACCAAAAACTCCTGGGATTGAAGGGGTTAACGGCAGGACGTACATGTACGGGCTTTGTCGTTAAGAGGTTAAAGAAACTAGGTGAAAGGATGTTCTGAAGAGAAAATGTATACCCCTGTTCAACAATTCGCTTTAGGATAGGCACATTTTGCTCTGGATACCTAGTTCCAATCCATCATCTATATGAGACCTCAAAGCATCCTGAAAATGTTTAGTGGAATTAGACTAAATATAACTGGAGATCCGGTAATTATTTCATGACCTCAGCTAAATAAGTATTTTTATCATGCACCACGATACTCCCACATGTATCTGTTTTTTTGTTTTTCTTTTAAATTATCAGTTGTTTTTTATGTTTAAATTTCAAGTAACTCATCCATTGTCAGATTGTACACTTCCTGTATACAGACAGTATTGGACAGTTCCCACAGCTCAATTTTAATTCCATTTCAGATTGAAACACTGATACATTTAAATCATGAACAATACATACACTATACAGACACCTGACCATTAGCCCAACAGGAACGTTTATGACATGCATTCTAAATACATTAACATTAATATGTAGTTGGTCCCCCCTTTGTAGCTATAACAATGTCCACTCTTCTGAGAAGGCTTTCTACATGATTTTGGAGTGTTTCTGTGGGATTTTTTCCCCATTCATACATTGTAGCATTTGTGAGGTAAGGCACTGCTGTTTGACGAGAAGGCCTGACATGCAATCTCTGTTACAGTTCATCAGAAAGGTGTTCGATGGGGTTGTCAGGGTTTTGTGTGGGCCAAGTCAATGGAGCCCAGCTTTCTAATCACAATGTGATTAGTAATAAATAAATAAAGATAGGGAAAAGTTTATTTCTATGAGCAAGTGCTAAAATTACTGCTGTATCTTCCAAAATATCCCCCGCAGCGCTGCAGGTGACCTGGATCCTCCTCTCTGGCAGCCGGTGGACGTCTGCACGATGCGCGCAGACAACCTCTGCTGCTGCCGACACTTCTGCCAGGGCTTCTATGACAGAGCGCCGGCGTGACATAACCTTCCGGTGCTCCACCATAGAAGCCTCAGCGGAAGTACCGGCCAGCAGCAGCGGAGGTTGTCAACGTGCATCGCGCAGGCGTTTACTGACTGCCAGAAAAATGGATCCTCGCAGTGCTGGAGGGGACCTGGATCCTCCTCTCTGGCAGCCAGTAAACATCTGCGCGATCCGTGCACACAACCTCCCCTGCTATCCGACACTTTCGTCGGGGCTTCTATGCCCATGGAGTCTGGAGCACGGGGGACAAGTCTAGGGATGCATCGGTAAGTCAGGGGGAATATAGGGGGTATAAGGTATATCGGGGAAGATTGGCAAATGGGGGGAATAAGCCATATCTGGGGGCAGAGTGGTAAATAGGCTGGTATAAGACATTTCTGGGGGGCCAGAGTGGCATATAGGTGGGGGCAAAGTGGCATATCAGGGAGGGTGGGGCAATGTGGCATATGGGGGGTATAAGGCATATATGGGGCAGAGTGGCATATAGGGGGTATAAAGCATATCTGGGGGGGCAGAGTGGCAAGCCTGGTGGGCAGATGTGCGTAACTGGGGGTTCAGGTTGGCAAATAAAAGGAAATTAAAACAAGAAATGCATTTTCCTCAATCATTGTTTTTATTAAATATGAAAAATAGTTTACATGTGAATTAATATTTACTAGTAAAACATTTTACCTATAGGATAGTCTTATATTCAGGCTTTCTTTTTCTCTAAATTAATATTCAAATTTTGGGCGGGTCGTTTTATAATCAGGGTTGTCTTATAATCGAGCAGTTACGTTACTAGCATTTCAAATACCCACAGGGCGTCTGGCTTAAAAAAATTATATTTTAATGGGATAAACTGAATTGACCAGGTTCAAAGATGTCCCAATTGGGACATGGGCACAGACTGACCAGATGTCAAAATGAAAAGAAAAAAAATTACACCTCCCAAATGTGGCCTTTTAGCCCCTAAACAACATGACATACCTATGCATGGGCAGTATCACTGTACTCAGCACATGATGCTAAGCACATAATGGGGTGTTGTTTTGAAGTGAGATATACCAAGTGCTGTAAATTCATAAAATGTGTGTGAAAAAACCATGACCACAAACTTTGAAAAGGCTGGTGGTAGAATTAGAGCATGGAAAGTGTTAAAATACCACTATTTGAAATACCCAGGGGTGTCTAGTTTATGTCACGCCAACTTGTGTAGTGCGTTCACAGGATTTGCTACCTGGTAGAGATGGTATGGCCAAATTCAGTATGAGAGGGGTTAATTCGATTGTATAGGCATGTGGTACCAAAAGGTCTTTTAAGATAAATTTGTCTTTTGAAGCTCGGATTCCAAAGTATAATTTACATTTGTAAATCCATCTGGACCTTGGCTTTTGCCTGTTGGTAATACACTAATCACCTTCTTCACTTCCTCTATGCTAATAGGCATGTTTAATACCTCATTGACCTCATTGGCCTCATTTTGTATTTTTTTTGGCATGTATTTATCTAAGTACTGTTTGATCTCCTTTAATTTGTTCAGTCTCGGAGCAACCTTTATTTATATTATATAGATTAAAATATGATTTTCCAAAACTTTTCGCTATTTTCTCAATTTCATTTCCTGCTTTACCTGTATGGTTTAAATTTTATGGATTAAGTTTTCTCGAAATTTTTTCCCCCAGCTTTTCTATTGGTGACCTGATATGCTCTAACAATCATATTGTTGCATCGTCAACTTCTTGAACAGACCAGGTGCCAGTGTCTCTTTATGTTCAGTTTTAGTAATAGCCTCCAAGATTGTGTTAATGTTTTCTAATCTCCTTTGTTTTTATGTTTTGGTTTTTTTTGCATGTTATAGGGCAATAAGTTCGAGTAGCATATCGCATATATTTTTTCAAATATGGTCATTCTATGGATAATTTTTAAGCCGGCCACTTCATTTTACCCCCATTAAACCATATATGTTTGAAAAGTAGACACCATAGGGTATTTCAAATGCTAGTATGTTAACCCTTTCCCTGCACTAATTCTACCACCAGCCTTTGTCAAACTTTGTGGTAGTAACTTTTTTGTGTTTTTTTTCACACCCATTTAAATTCATGTATGAAGCATCTCCTGAGTACAGTGATACCAACCATCCATGGATTTGCAGGGTAAAGGGCCACGTTTGGCAGGTGTGCAATTTTTGGAATTTGGTCATCTGGTCAGTCTGTGTCCATGTCCTATTTTTGGGACATCTTTGAACCGAGCCAATTCAATTTACCTCATCAAATCATACATTTTTAAAACTAGACACCCAGGTTATTTTTGTTGAGATAAAGTACTAATTTTAGGACTTGCTCAGAGAGAGACATTACAACAACACCGTGTGGGAGTAGAAAGAGATCGTAGATCGCTTTCTACACCCTTTTAAAGTCGCCAAGAGGATGTTTTTCTGTGACTTGACATGTCAATTGTCGTGAGGGTGTTAAATAAACATAACTTATTGGGACGACAAACCCAACAAAGTTAGAATGTCAGTGCTTATTCTGGGTCTGCAATAGTGTTTAGGGTCGTTGTACAGTGTAGGAATTGCAAAACCTCCGTCTATACTTTACCTTCTTTGAGATAAAGTGATTGGAGAGAGGTCAGTAAATATCAGCAGACAGATGTTATTGTACTCAGGGGGCATTTCTAACAGATCTCAGAACGGCCTCCTTGGCTTGAAATGCATTTTTAAAATTATGTCTTTGGGGCATTCACCGTGACAGGTTTCAGACGAAGGGTTCTCTGCACCCTGTCTAACAGCAGTATGTTCATAAGTAGCAATGGTACCATGGTTCAGAAGAGGTCTGTTATGAAAGACTGGAGATCTGTTACCATCTCCAGTACATTGCAAGATTTTTGTGTGTTGTATGAAGGTCGCAAGCCTCTTTCCACGTACTGTTAAATAGTCAGTGCCTTTTGGTGATTGCTCAATCTGGCATTTACGCAATAATGTTGTACTGGTCCGCGCACCGATACACCAGATCTGTTGGCAGATGCTAGCTGCTGCTGCCAAGACAGAATACAGGCTTTCATGAGACAGCCTGATCTCATGTGCAGTGGGAGGAAGATGTTGGATACAAATTAGTTTCTGTAATTTTTATCCAGGGAAAGAAGTGTAGTGACACAGAATGTTTGTATATATTGTGTTTGTTAAAAAAATGGAAAAAAAAATTTACTGCAACTTTTGGAGCTAAAATGATGGAATAAAAAGTGTTAAAATGGCCTTAGTGAAATACTTTCAAAAAATATATAATTTTGTTCAGCAATTTTGCTTTTTATAGAAACCATTGGGGTAACCTCCCCCGGGTTAGCCCCCCATATTAAATTTTTTTACGAAAGATCATGGCATTTGTTAGATCTTTGTTAGATCAGGTTTGATCAACTGTTTTTTTCGTTAGATCTACTCTAAAATAGGCAATATTAACAATCTTTTTCAGGGGGGCTAACCCGTAGCCAGCCCCCCCTCAACAAAAATTTCAACAAAATGTTACTGATTATGATAGCTCTACGTTAGATCAGGTTTGATCAGACAAAATTTTTGTTAGATCTAGTCTAATTACTGAGATATTGCATATTTAATGAGGGGGGCTGGCCCCCCTCAACTGAAATTTTGATTTTTTTTAATGGATCTTGGTAGATATTCGTTAGATCAGGTTAGATCAACAGGTTTTTTCGTTAGATCTACCACGCAGGAGGCGGTATTCACAATCCACACTCATACACAAATACACACATGGAAATTATACACTGAAAGTAGTATATATATAGATATATATATATCCCATATACAGTAAACCAATACCCACCTTAACATTTAGTTAGTGGTCACACAGGATGTGTTTCCTTAACAACTGTTATGACTGGAGGGAAATTATTATCCAATCAAAGAAGATGTCATACACAGCATTATTCAAATGTAACTAATATCTTCAGGCTGGACATATGCTGACCTCAGCCAGGTTAGTTCACCAATATTAAAGCAACTGTATCACCTAAACATTGCTTATACTGTGAATGCAGATAATAAAAAAATATTGAAAGTTATCTATACATTGTGTTAGGCAAACTGCAAGAAAATGCCTAAATTCGGAGAAAAATGTGTTTTAAATGTGTCTGTGGAGTCTGTTATTTATGACATCACCTCATACCTCCCAACATCTCGGCAAATTGGGACGCTGGCGCGCATGTGCATTGCTGCCATCACTCTTCCTAAACTGTGAAGATCAGAGTGTCAGCGTTACCGCGCATGCGCGCTAGTGCTGTCACTGAAGCTGGCAGTGTTACTGCGCATGCGTACAATGCTGAGCATGTCCAGTAGTCGTTTTCTGGTGACCCAGGCACCAGAGAACACGATCAGGACCCGCAGGATTCTGAATCCCGAATTCCATGGAACAGAGGTAGAGCTCAGCGGGACAGAGCCTCCAAATCGTGACTGTACTGCATTAATCGAGACAGTTGAGAGGAATGCACCTGTGGCTTGATGTGCAAATGAACAGGCATGGATATGTAAAATCAAAAGAAGATTGTGAGTAGATAGATCTAACGAAAAAACAGTTGATCTAACTGGATCTAACGAATATCTACCAAAATCCATTAAAAAAAATCCAAATTTCAGTTGAGGGGGGGCCAGACCCTATGTGTACCCATCCCCCGCACACAAAATAGGATTGTGAATACCGCCTCCTGCGTGGTAGATCTAACGAAAAAAACAGTTGATCTAACCGGATCTAACGAATATCTACCAAGATCCATTAAGATCCAAATTTCAGTTGAGGGGGGGCCAGCCCCCCTCATTAAATATGCAATATCTCAGTAATTAGACTAGATCTAACAAAAATTTTGTCTGATCAAACCTGATCTAACGTAGAGCTATCATAATCAGTAACATTTTGTTGAAATTTTTGTTGAGGGGGGGCTGGCTACGGGTTAGCCCCCCCTGAAAAAGATTGTTAATATTGCCTATTTTAGAGTAGATCTAACGAAAAAAACAGTTGATCAAACCTGATCTAACAAAGATCTAACAAATGCCATGATCTTTTGTAAAAAAATTTAATATGGGGGGGCTAACCCGGGGGAGGTTTGGGGTAAAGTGACCAGATTTGTTAAATTAAATTTTAATTGGCAAATGGTATTTGCTTGTTTTCTATAACTATAACTATAGATGCAGTATATTTGGTATGCGTTTTTAAGTGTGTATAATTGTGTTTATAAATGTGTATAAATAAAATAGACAGAATCTTAAGTCCTCGGCATCCATGTGTACTGGATAAAAAGAACATAAGTGTGAGGCAGATAGTATAGGATATAATATTATGTGATGGGATTGGGAGTACATCGGTAAACTAAAAAATATCTAAAATGTAACGCCTGAAGTCACAATTTAGTGCCACTATTCCTTTTTATAAAATATGCAGATTGAAATAGAGTAAATAACACAAAACCTTTACTTTTCCCTTTCACTGATTTCTGGGCCTAGAAAGTTTTGTCCTCTGAAGCGACTACAAATTCAGGAGGGCATTTTATCTCTGGATAAGTAAAACTCATATAGTTGAATTTATTCCTACAGAAAGTTAAGTGCCTGGAAACCAATGACCAAATACACAAAGCAGGACAGGCTCTGTCACACCAACAACCAAACACACACACCGAGAAAGGCTCTGCCACACTGACACCCAAACACACACACATACCAGGACAGGCTCTGCCACACGACACCCAAACACACTCACATCAGGAAGGGCACTGCCACACTGCCACCCAAACACACATACCAGGACAGGCTTTGTCACACCGACAACCAAATCCACACACCAAGACAGGCTCTGCCACACTGACAACCAAACACACACACATATCAGGACAGGCTCTGCCACATGACACCCAAACACACACACATCAAGAAGGGCACTGCCACACAAACACACATACCAGGACAGGCTTTGCCACACCGACAACCAAATCCACACACCAGGACAGGCTCTCCCATACGGATACCCAAATACACACTACAGGACAGGCGCTCCCACACGGACCCCCAAATACACACACACCAGGACAGGCTCTGCCACACCGACAACCAAACACACACCGACAACCAAACACACACCAGGAAAGGCTCTGCCACAGTGACACCCAAACACACACATACCAGGACAAGCTCTGCCACACCGACACCCAAACCCACATACCAGGAGAGGCTCTGCCACACAGACAACCAAACACACACCAGGAAAGGGACTTGGATGATCCCAACAGTGAGGAGGCCTCTGTGACAGCAGATGGTAGGTATGCACTGAGTAATGTAGCAAGGTGACACAGCCAAATGCGGAGAACCAACGGATCAGAACAGAAGGAGTAATTCCAGAAGAATGGTCAGGGTAGCCAGGTCGGTAACGTAGCAGGTAGTCAGACACGCCAAGGTAAATAACACGAGAGGGTAGGCAGACAATCCGGGTCGGTACACGGGAATCACGGGCAGAGGTACAGAATCGTATGACAAAGAGTAACCAGGCAATGCAAGGGTCAAAAACCAGTAAACAAGGAGGGGCGTGGCCGACAACCGGACAAGATGGACGCTTGAGTCTATAGCTCCGTCGAGCCTCCTTGTTTATTACACCTTTTTTTTGGATGCATATCAACATGGGGAAATCTAACAAAGCTGCTGCCACGCCAAAAGCTCAGGAGAGCAGAGAAAAATCAAATCTTACCTCGGTTCCCTCGTACTTTCATGGTGCGTTCGACCAAGAATCCAGGGACTCTGTTTCAAAGAAGGCCGTATCTCCTCCCGCCTGCCCACTAAAACTGACATTATCGAAATTATAGATGCGGCAACTAGAGGTATACGCGATGATCTTTCCGAAATCAAAGCGGACATGAGACAGATAGGGGACCGCGTGGAAGCCCTGGAGGGTGACAATTTGACCGTCTGTGCTGCCGTGGATAAACTAGCCTCCCTTCGTTCTCCCGCCTGGAGCGCCTCCGCAATACGGCGACTGACTGGTAGCCTAAACAGCAACGTCGGAAGCGACAGAAGACACCCAACTTGGCTGCGTCTTAATCGGGATACATCGTTCTGCTATTCTCCTGCTCCCACTCTGGTGTTTTTTTTTTTTTTTCGCCTCGACGACAACACGACTTACCTACGTTCCTCCCTTTGAGCTCCACGTGGATCCTGCTGTTTGAATTGCCTCTTCAGGCACTCCGGTGGCTCTACTGCTGTTCTCCATCCCTCTCCGCATTCTGAGTCACGTCCCGCACGGCCTTCTTTGTTCGGCTACCATCCCCGGAGACTTTCTGGACGCTGCTGCAGGTGCTTACCGGTTTGCATACGCTTCACTGCGTTCCCGGGGACTCCAGTCGTTTGACCACAAGTCGTCGGTAGAATTGTGCCTTTGGCCTCCGCTGTGAGTTGTTGTACTGCTCGCTCTCCACTCGTTTTTTTTATTTTCTATTACAGTCGCCGCACACTTACACATTTATATGATTTTTTTGTTCCCATATTGTGTGAGGGTTGAGTTGATGTCATTAGTCGGTTTATCCTTTTGACATATCGATATTCCACTTGACATATTTTCTTGTACCCCTACGCTGTTATTCGATAGTTGCCATGTTCTACATTTGGTATCTACACATGTTTGATTTTGTTTGTCTCTTAGACCCCACATTATATTTTTTTGTTTCCATAGAATGCATCCATACACGTTACACTTTATTGTGTATTCTCTGGCAAGGCGAGGAGGCTTGAGTGGACGACGCACCGCTCTCGTCTACTATGTCTCCTCTTTCTCGTGCCTACCCCTACAGGAGCCTGCCAACCCTGACTGTTCCCGGTCGGTGGTCAGGGCTTTGGACCTATCGTTCGGTCCGTTGGCTCACAATTCGGTGTTTCGGCACCCATGTAGCATCTTGTTTGTTGATGTTACTTATGGTTTACTTGTTTTTCTTTTATTTGTTTGACTTTATTTGTTTTTGTTTGAGGCCTTGGTGTGTCAACTCTATTTATGATTTCTTTTTGGTCCCATTGCTGACTATGGCGAACCGAGTTAAGTTTACCACAATAAATGTGCAGGGCCTTAACAAGCCCCAACAGCGCTCCAAACTGTTATATGTTTTACAATCTATGAAATCCCATATTGTGTTCGTCCAAGAAACTCAGTTCCTAGCCTCAAAAGAGTTCCGCCTGACTAATAAGCATTTTCATACTGTCTTTTTTGCTAGCGCCTCCGACTCAAAGTCCAGGGACGTTGCTATTATGATACACAAATTGGTCCCTTTTCAATTTTTAGACATTTGGAGAGACCCTGGCGGTCGGGGGTTGTTTGTTAAAGGTTATATAGGCCAGCAAAAGGTTACTTTGGCGAACGTTTATGTGCCTAATCGGAACCAGCCCCAATTTTTAGTGCGTCTATTGTCCCATCTCACGTATTACCAAGAGGGTCTGACGGTGTTTGGCGGGGACCTTAATATGACTCTTGACCCTGCCAAAGATTGTTCCACGGGTAGATCCCACATTCCTTTTGTGCGCATTAAACGGGTCAAACGTTCTTTGCACTCTAACCAACTTACCGATGTTTGGGGGGCTCTCCACGTCTCTGATCTCCATTTCACATATTACTCCCATGTCCATAACCGTTATACTAGAATAGACGCATTATTTGTTTCCCATTACCACCTACCGTTGCTATGTTCCTCAGACATTGACATCCAGGTCATGAGTGATCATGCCCCAGTTCATATGGTTTCCGAATTAGAACAACGACATAAAGCGACCCCTCTCCCGGGGATTCAAACACAATTAACCGCTCCTAGGACACAGCTGTCGACGCTTCTGGACTCTAAATGTAGGAGGAATTTTTTGTTAACTAAAAAACATTTCTTTGAATTTGGCAATAAACCGGGTAGATCCCTGGCCAGGGCTCTTCGTGCACAAAGGGCTTCCTCCTTTATTCCGAAAATTCGTGATGCCCGGGGTAATCTGCATTTCCTTTCGGATAAAATCGCAGCCTGCTTTCATGCTTATTATAGCAAGCTATATAACTTACCGCCTGCCCCAGACCACCTGGATTCCCTCTGACCCGATTGACGCTTATTTGTCCAAATTCCTCCGAGCCAAATTGAAAGTTGACGACAGTTTGTCTCTGGAGGCCCCAATTAGCCTAGAGGAAATAGAGGAGGTGCTCAAGGCCATGCCACAGGGCAAATGCCCTGGTCCGGATGGTTTTACCCCCATGTATTACCGTAAGTTTCTTCCGACCTTGGGTCCTCAATTGGTCAAATTGTTTAATGCCTTGGCGTCGGGTGCTACCTTAGATCCCCGTGCTAATTTGGCTCTCATTGCAGTGATCGCGAAGCCCGGCAAGGACGCCGAATTGTGTGAAAGTTATCGCCCCATATCGCTTATTAATACTGACTAAAAATTCTCGCAAAAATCTTAGCTCTTCGTATACAGCCTTTCCTCCCTTCTTTAATACACCCAGATCAGGTGGGTTTTGTCCCGGGGAGGGAGGCATGGGACAACACTATACGGGCCCTGAATGTGGTGACAATGGCTAACCTTTCCAAATCTCCTCTGTGGCGGTATGGGACTCCCTGATATAGAACTATATTGGCAAGCTTCCCACTTGAGGCGACTTCTTGAATGGACTAGAGAGGTGCCGAAGCAGTGGGTGATGACTGAGAAACAATTTTTCTCTCGTCCCCTATCGGTGGTACCCTGGTTGGCAGATCCCCATACACATTCACTCTGCAGAGGACACCCTACAATTACTCCAACTCTACGGGTTCTGGGGAAAATCTTACGCAAGGGCTTTATCACTTCTCTCCCTAGCCCGCTCCTGCCTCTAGTTGATAATCCCGACTTTCGGCCGGGTCTGGAGTGGGGGCGGCTGGATGTTTTCGTTCCCCCAGGTGTTAAAATTCTGAGAGCACACCATGTGTTGGGGGGGTAACTCTCTTAAGCCTCTGGCTGACCTGGTGCGCATGCCCTCTATCCCCTTTCAGACTCATTTTCTTTATCATCAACTTCGTCACTTTTTCTCCTCTTCTGGGGTCCTCCCGCAGATTAGTAGGCCTCTCACACCGTTTGAGGACTTATGTGTTGGTACCTCAGATCTCTTGCATCTTCTCTCTCGGCTTTATGCTTTACTATTGCAACAAGTTTCCCAAACCAAACCGTTTTACATGGGACTGTGGGAGAGGGACCTGAATGTGGCCTTGGAGCTGGGACGAGGTCCTCCTGATTATACATAAGGGGACTATCTCGAGCGCGATTCAGGAATCGGCCTTTAAGCTTCTTATTCGCTGATATAAAGTCTCGGCGGAGCTCCACCATCATCTCCCCCAGGTACCGTTGTCGTGTGGCGCTGAGCCGGTTAGAGGTAAGTACCTTTTTCTGGGAACTCCTCTGCCGGCGAGCAATCATAAGATTGCTCGTTGAGGAGTTCCCTAACGTGCTCCTCCTTCTCCCATAATCGTAGACACAGTAAAAAGGTATATGCTGGGTAGAGCCTTGTAAAGCATTGTTTAAGGCGAACTCCGCGAGTGGAAGAAGGTCAGCCCAATCGTTCTGGTTGTCATTAATGAAAGCCGCAAATCCTGTTCAAGGCGTTGGTTCGTTCGTTCAGACGCTCCATTGGTTTGGGGGTGATAAGCGGTGGAAAAGGAAAGGGTGATACCCACAGCTTTGCAGAAGGCTCTCCAGAATCTGGAAACAAATTGGACTCCACGATCGGAAACAATCACCTGGGTAAGGCCGTGGAGTCGTACGACGTCTCTGACGAAGATAACCGCAAGCTCCTTAGTTGTCGGTAATTTGACGAGAGGCACGAAATGAACCATCCTGGAGAACTGGTCAACAACAGTAAGTATAGTGATGTAGCGATGAGAGGGATTTAGCTCCACTATGAAGTCCATGGCGATGTGGGTCCAGGGACAACTGGGGACTGGAAGGGGCAATAGCAGACCGGAAGGGGGAGTCCTGGAGGTCTTGGTCATAGCACAAGTGTGGCAGGATTTAAGGATGTCTGCAACGTCCTGTCTCCAGGAGGGCCACCAAAAACGTCGGCCTAGAGACTGACAGGTGCGCCGGAGACCAAGGTGGCACGCAAACTTTGTGGTATGGTGCAACTGGAGTATCTTCTCACGGTATACAGGGGGCACGAACAACTTGTCAAAAGGGGTCTGGGCTAGAGCATAGGGTTGACTGGCTTTAATGCATTGAAGAAGGGGAGAGGCAACAGCAAAAATGACAGCAGAGATAACACAGTTAGTAGGTACAATGGGTTCCGGGTCAGGCTTCTCCTCTGAGGCTGTACAGAACATCCGTGATAAAGCGTCAGCCTTGGTATTCTTGGATACCGGACGATAGGAGATTATGTAATTGAAGCGGGATAAGAAGAGGGACCATCGTGCTCTTCGGGGTATTACTTGCTTGGCAAATATACTGGAGGTTCTTATGATCCATGAGGATGGTAACAGGAATATTGGAGCCCTCCAGAAGGTGACGCCACTCAGAAAGGGTGAGAATGACTGCCAGTAGTTCACGATTGTCATAGTTCCTCTCCGTAGGAGAAAATCATTTTGAGAAGAAGCTTTCTAATAACAATGTGATTAAAAAAATAGTTAAAAAAAAATGGTAACATGTAACATGTAAAAATAATTCACCACTGATTCAGAAAATGTAAATAAAAAAGGCCAAATATATATAAATACCGTATTTTGCTTGATTATAAGAAAAAAAATATTTAGAAAAAAAAAAACGCCTGAATATAAGACTACTCTATAAGAAAGTAAATATTTGTAAATATTCACATGTAAACTATTTTTCTTATTTTATAAAAACTATGAATGAAAATGAAAAATTCATTTTTTCCTATTTCTTTTATTTGGCAACCTGCCCCCCCCCCAGTTATGAACATCTGCACCACGGCTTTCTACTCTGCCCCCCAGATATGCCTTATACCTCCCTATATGCCACTCTGTATCCTTGATATGCCTTATACCCCCCTATTTGCCACTCTGGCTGGGACTTCTGCTGGGGCTTCTATGAGTGAGCACCGGAAGGTCGGGTAGAAGCAGAGGTTGCGAGCAGACGTTCACCGGCTGCCAGAGAGGAGGGTACAGGTCTCCTGCTGCGGGGGATCCTCCTTTCTGGCAGCCAGTGAATGTCTGCGTGATGCGCGTAGACAACCTCCGCTGCTGCTGGTACTTCTGCCGGGGCTTCTATGGTGGAGCACCGGAAAGTCATGTCACGCCGGCACTCCATCATAGAAGCCCCGGCAGAAGTGTCAGCAGGAGCAGAGATTGTCTGCACGCATCACACAGACATCCAACAGCTGCCAGAGAGGAGGATCCAGGTCCCCTGCAGCACTGATCTTAATCTTATAATCAGACCTCTATTTGAAGGTCTGATTATAAAATGACCTCAAATATAAGAGCATTTCTGAAAAAAACTTGTCTTATAATCAAGCAAATATGGTACATAAAGTTTATTTTCATGAGCAAGTCCTAAAATTAACACTTCAAACAATTCCCGTATGGAAAGAGTTAAAATACCGGCATGTTAAGTGCCCATTGGGTGTCTAGTTTTATAGTTTTACAAAAACGTATAATTTTAAGGGGTAAATTTAATTGGCCATGTTAAAAAATGTCCCAATTAACCCAAAGGGCAGGAAGACCACATCAAATTTTTAATTTGAAAAATGCACACGTCCCAAATGTGGCTTTTTAGCCCTCAAACAACCCAACAAACCCATGCATGGAGGTATCACTGTACTCAGGAGATGCTTCTGATCACATATTAGGTTGTTGTTTGACAGTGACATATACCTGAAGTGTGATGTGTGTGGAAAAATACACACAAAAAACACTGCTGCAAACTTTGATGAAGGCTGGTGGTAAAATGTTTACATGGAAAGAGTTAAAATACCAGCATGTGAAATACCCTGGGGTGTCTAGTTTTGAAAATATACGATTTGATTAGATAAATTGAACTGACCGGCTTAAAAATTATCCCAAATAGGATACGTGGGCAGAATTTTCTACATGTCAAAATTCCAATTTGAAAAATGCACACCTGCCAAATGTGATGTTTTAGTCCCCAAACAACCCAACAAAGCCATGCATGGGTGGTATCACTGTATTCGGGAGATGTTGCTGAACAGATATTTGGTGTTGTGTGACAGTGACATATACCAGGAGCTGATGTAAAATGTGTGTGAGAAAAAACAAAACATGCAACAAAATTAATACCACAAAGATTGTCAAAGGCTGGTGGCAGATTTAGTGTGTGGAAAGACTTAAAATACTACAATTTAACCCCTTCGAGCCCGGGACATACCAGGTACGTCATCCCAACATTGCCACAATTGTGGTGATCGCGGGGGTGCTGCTGCTGTCTACCTGAGCAGACCAGCACAGCCACCCAGAGCCTGCCTCCGAGCCTTCAATCACTCCCACGAAGCGATGTTGTTGGTTCAAAATGCAGTCGCCGGCAGTTGCGTTTTCAGCTGCCACAGGCAGCTTCGAGTGTGGGGATCTGACACAACATTCCCCTGCTGCCTGATCGCTCCATGAGAGCGTCAGTGCAGCGTTAACCTCTTCAATGCCGTGATTGCGGCATCTCAGGGGTTAACACCCATTTTGTACGGGGCTCTGCTACTGTGGTCTGCCTGGAATCGCAGGCAGACCAGCAACAGCAAAAATGAGCCCCCACAAGCCCTTTGATCACACCTACAGGAGTGATCAAAGAGACTCCTCCCTGCAATTGCCAGCCTACCGGCGATTGTGTCCCAGCTGCCAGAGGCAGCTTCAGGGACAGGCAGAAAGGGTTCTTCTCCCCCACCCCCTCCCTTGTTCAATGAACCCCTTCAATGCCGCGATGGTGTATGACCTCATCACAGCATTGCAGAGGTTAATATTAGTCCCCACAAGCTTGTGGGGACTAAATATCGGTTTATGCTGTGCTTCAAAGGAGCATCAGCACTGAACGAGTTAAAAAAAAATAAAAACATAACAGCACTGACCTGAAAGTCCAGGGTGCTGCAGAACCAACCAAAGTAGGCTGATGATGATCAGATCACTCCTGGATAAGAGTGATCTGATCATTATGGCAGCCCCTGGATGAGAGAGGGGTCATCTAGGGTAATTATGAAAAAAACCCACAAATTATTAATAAAAAAATAATAATACATAATTATTACCCAATCGCTGGTCAGTGACATTTTAAGTCACTGATTATTGATCGGTCTCTCTGATCAATGTCAGCGGCCTAAACTTGTCACTTACAAGTGATCTGATAAAAAAAATATTTGAAAAAAGTTTAAAAATTGAAATGCGCACGTTCCAATTTTGACTCCACAATGCCCCTAACTAGGTCTGCGCGATGGACGCAGACAACCCCCGCTGCTAGCCACACCTCCTTCCGGCTGCAGCGTAAGTTGTCTACGCGAATCACGTAGACATCTACACACTGCCCCGGCTGCACACTGGGGACTCAGAGGCACCGGTAAGTGGGGAGGGGGGAGACAGGAGGATCCAGGTCCCCTGCAGCTGTGGGGGATCTGGATCTTAGTCGTCTCATAGTCAGACCGATTTGAGGTCTTATTATAAGACGACCCCCGATTTGCTCTGAAAAAAACCTCGTCTTATAATCGAGCAAATACGGTACTCTGGTCTTTTAGCGCAAACGTAGTGACAAAAACACAGTCCTGAAGGGGTTAAAAAAACCTGGGCTGTCTAGTCTTCCAAAATATATGGTTCGATGGTGTAAATTGCATTGGTGAGCTTCAAAGATGTTCCAAATACCACATAAGAGGAGAATGACCAGATTTTGGAAAAAAAAAATTTGAAATAGCAAAACGCTACTTGTAATTATTGCCCCATAACGTGCAGAAAAAAACAACATAAAAATATTGTGTATTTCTAAACTCAGGACAAATAGTAGAAACTATTTAGCAGGTTTTTTCATTAGCTTTAAAGGATTTTTCATGTAAAAATGTTTGCAATATTTTATACTTTTTTTTTAGTACATGGTACGATACAATCAAAATAATTAAATCTAAGCCATTCTTGTCCTGAGAAAAACAATATATAACTTGTGTGGGTTCAGCAAATGGGAAAGAAAATTACAGCTAAACACGACCACCGCACAAATGTTAAAACAGCCGTTGTCTCGAAAGGTACAAAAAATTTAATTAGCCACTGTCACGAAGGGGTTAATATTAGGTAAGCAATCAAATTACAGTTTTAATGGCACCCGTACACTTTAGCCTTTATTACGGCTACTGCGCAATTAACAGGGGAACACGCATTACGCACGTTAGAAGGATTTAGGCAGGACATCGAACCACACTTATCACCCGTACGAGCTTGACAGAATTAGCTGGTCACTACAATTGCTACAATATCACCGTAACCGCTCTCCTAACGTGACTACGTTTTGCCGCAACAAACATGGCTGCGGGGGGAGGAGGATCCAAATATCGCGATAATACATTTCTATAAAGCGGTATGCACGAGAGTCGATGATCCTTTTCTTTTTCGTGTCGTACGCCTCTTTGGAGCCATGAGGTGAGGTTCGGTAATTTGGATTATATTTCGTTGTTAAGGACTATTGTGTGGCAAATTGGACTCATGTACTATAACAGTAATATTTTTATTACGTCACTTGCTATTGTTGGAACCTGTATTTCTATCCGCCGAATGGTCTTCAGAGCTTCTAGGCCCAACGCCTACGCGTGTGATCTTTGATGCATACGCTTGCGACAGTGTAGATGCTGGTTTTAAATCGCGGTGGGTGGAATAGTGTTCCCGAACCAACGTAAATGAGTGTGTCAATGGTGCTTGGTTGCAGTAGTTTAGGTCAAATTTTTTTTTTTCCATCGATATAAACTAGTCGTGGTGTAAATCGGTTATGAGCCGCAACTCAGTGCATAAGACATGGGCTGTTTTATTAAACTACAAAAGCTGCTGTTGTCCCAGAAGAAAACCGCATTTGAGCTGTCATTCTAACATTAACTACCAGGGGTTATGTAACCGAGGTGCTGAATAGTTAACGTGCGGCCGGCGTGTAGACGCGAATTCCCCAAATCTCTAGTTGCTGTACTAGATGCCTGCTGATGCCTTTTATCCACGGTGCTGGAAACAAGTTACTGTTTTACGGCAGGCTACGTGCGTTGAATTGGTGAACATAAGAGCGCTTAAACATTGCCTTTTGGTGTGTGGTAATTTTAAGTAAAGCAAAAACCGCCCAGCATGTTCGCCTCAATCGGAGACTATTCCTCCACGCGTTCTCGGTTTTTCCTCAGTGGCGCTTCCTGCAGGCCATCTAGTGGCACATGTCTCCACAAACTTAGTTTTGTATTACAGCACGGTGTATGTAGGTGCATGGCCTTAATATATTGTGCGCATGAAAATTGGTTTATAGGTGGCTTAATTTGCCTCGCCTTCCGTCTGCTACCAAAGCATTTAACTGGCTGTATACAGAGCCTCTGATCCTCACTCAAACGTTAACGTTAATTCAACACTATTCTTTTCATTTTGATTGGTGCAATCACCCTGTCCCGGCTTATGGCCTTAACGCATTGGAAATTGTGTTATCTGGTTTACTTATTTCATAATACCATCGAATATTATGCTATTAATACAGGTCAGACAAGTTCTGTAACAGTTCACTGACATTTGCTTTTAATTACGTAGATTGAAGTCAGTATTTAAACCACAATTTTGCCAGAGTTTTAACAAATAACCCACAACAAATGTATATGAATAGAAAATGCTATTTAAAATATACATTTGAGGACTTTATGGCCTGTATTTCTGGGCAATGATTAGCATCTTCAGAGAAAAGGAGAAACTCCAGGTACTTTGACACGTTACTGCAGTTGACAGGTGTATGTATAGAGGGAAAAAGTTGCTGCGCCAAAAAAGATAAAATTTAATACGTTGTGTAGCTTTGGAATAGTCCTTGTGGTGGTTTTTGAGATCTGAGAGCTATATAACTGATAGAATATCTTTATCCTGACAGGGTAGGTATGTGACAAAAAAGAAAACCCAGAATCTGTGTACACTTCCCGTTGCCTTGTGAAAGAAAATCTTGTGTATACTCTAAATAAGAAATAGGCAAGTCACAGCTGAACAACCCTTTAGAAGGGTTCAATATTGTTTCTAGTAATTAATATATGGGCATTTTACATGGCATGTATTATCTGGCCTAGACCCTGTTGGGATAAAAACAAATACAAAAAATAATGGTGGTTGATCACTGAAGTTTAAGGTATTCCAAAATGGATCTCTATCCATATTGCACTTGGGAGCAGTGCTAAATAGAAAATGAATTTTTGAAAGTGATTTGATATTGGTTCTAACACTGAGTGAATGGTTTACAAAAAAGTTGGTTCTGCCAAACACTAAACTGATGGTGTTAATACATAATAGGGCCGTAGACGGGAGTTGGATGTGGCCTTCTAGTACATTAACTATTGCTCTAATCGGAGAGCACCTACTTTGAGGAAATTCCTAATCAAAATTGTAAACGTGTTCCTTTCCTATCATAGGCTTTACAGACACCTGTGTTTCTATGTTTCAAGGGTCCTAATTGTCCTGGTATTCTGGGTGTGAAAAATCAATGCCCCCCCAAGGAGTTATTTTGTTAACACAGTATAATGTGCCCTTAAGATGAAAACTTTAGATGTTTGGAGGCAATGTCAAAACAGTGCTTAAGAGATCTTGTTTGTGTTAATTGGCATCACTTGTTAACATTTTATGAAACCCATAGCTCGTACATGCAGCAGAGAAGAAAATCATGTTAACTAAAATGTGTGTGTGTTTTGTTTTGCAGCAGCAAGGTTTCTCGCGACACGCTCTATGAAGCTGTTAGGGAATTGCTTCAGGGCTCAAAGCAAAAGAGGAGAAAGTAAGCATTACTACCAGTTAGTGTTAAATTTAGAGTAGCTAAAATGAGTACCACAAATATTACAGATTTTAAAAATTATTAAAGTATCCAGTGCACTGAAATTAAATACTTGTCCTACATTTTCCATGTGCATGTACTGTTACTAGCACCTTATTGGCCAGATTATAGGCTGCACAGCCACTGTCCCGGAGCTGCATGTCCTGGGTGTCAGGAGATAAGAATTGTGCATCCCTGGGCTAACCACTGATTCTAGGCCACACCCCAACATTAAAGACTTAAATTGGGGGGGCACCTATAATCAGGCCAACACGGTTTCATAAGCTGCATAGCCATGTGTGCCAGTAAATCTATTTGGCTACTGCTGCTAAGGCACAATTGACATAGGTGTGTAAAACACTTGCACATTTACATATATATCCTAAACATTTTCCTTTCATGCTTTACACCTGTAGTAGTTTTCAGCTATCTAGTGACATGTACTTGTTACTCATTGTGTTAATGTTTCTGTGCTTCATCTGCTTTCAGATTCCTTGAGAGTGTTGAGCTTCAGATCAGCTTGAAAAACTATGACCCTCAAAAGGACAAGCGTTTCTCTGGCACAGTCAGGTGTGGACTACAGTTACCACCCATTCTTTTGCCTTGCATTTTCCTGTATTACGTTTTACAAGTGGCTTGGGAATTTGCTGCGGCAAAAATTTGGGTAGTTCAGATCACCTCATTGAGGTAACCTGGACGGACCCCTACCCTGGGTCTTAAAACAAGAGGGGAGGTGTGGTTTATAGTGTTACTTAAAACTCACCGACCAGTTAACAAGTTTCTGGTGTCACTCAAGGTTTGTAAGTCTTGGCTCGCCCTTCTTTCAAACTGTAAAAAGTTCTTTTTCTCACCTTACGATTCCTTCCACTAGGCTGAAGTCAACCCCCCGCCCCAAATTCTCTGTGTGTGTGTTGGGGGATCAGCAGCATTGTGATGAAGCAAAGGCTGTGGATTTACCTCATATGGATATTGAGGCTCTGAAGAAGCTAAACAAGAACAAAAAGATGGTGAAAAAACTAGGTGTGTCATGTTTACAATCCAGAATGCTAAAGTTTTGTTTGTATTTTTTTCTCACTGCCAGATATCTTATTTCAATTAAATTATCCCATTGCTTTTCAGCCAAAAAGTATGATGCGTTCCTGGCATCTGAATCTCTTATTAAGCAGATTCCTCGTATTTTGGGACCTGGACTGAACAAAGCTGGGAAGTTCCCTTCGCTTCTGACCCACAATGAGAACATGGTGGCCAAGGTTGATGAGGTGAAGTCAACTATTAAGTTCCAAATGAAAAAGGTGAGATTTTGCTTGGTTACAGGGATTTGTCAATAGCTATCTGAAGGTTTTTCCTTCAGATGTGTAGCTATCTATTTGGAAAGATAACTTAAACATATATGTGTGTAGGTTGTAGATGTATTAGTCCAGTGGTGCCAATATCAAATAACAGATGAAATAGTATCTTGTGGTAATACTTTTTTTTTTTTTTTTTTATTGAATGACAAGCTTTCGTGAGCTTTTCGCCCTTTCCCAAGTCTAAAACATTTCTAAGCAAAGAAGGAGAAAAGCTCCTGAAAGCTTGTCATTCCAAAATGTAGTCCAATAAAGGTATCACAAGGTGTGTGTGTGTAAATTTAAATGTCAAGGCACACTTATTGTGAAGGTATGCAGATATTACATGAAGCTTCTTGCCCTGTACTTTGTGGCAATTCTTGTCATTAAAATAAATGTTAACAGCCCCAAATAAAACATACATGCTCATAAGATTGTTGCAATATAAAATAAGGCTAGATGACAAAGTTCCTGTCAGGAATGGAGGCCTTTTGAGGGCCCTGCTTGTGATCTTACAATGTAAGGTATTTAAAATTAAAACAAAGGGAGGAGCGAAGAAAGACAGTAGGTCTCTTGTAGTAGAAATTGGAGTTAAGTGGTTTCAGCATGCAGAAAAGTAATTATAAATAAAATAGTGATGAAGTCTGCGTGGGTTAGTGCTTAGTTTCAGATGGTGGCTAGGGCACAGCTTGGGATACAGAGGCTGTAAGGTGAAACAAAATATTTTAGGTAAAGCTGCAGAGTTGTGGCTTTTAGGAGGCCAGAGAGGGGGAGGGGATGAAAAATCCATAATTCAAAAGGTGGATACTAACATTTGGACAAAAACAATCCCCAGAATACATTTGGTTAATATAAAGGAAAACATGCCTTGAACTGCAGTCCTAATGTGGTTGAAGGCTTTCTTGGAACATGCAGGGGCGCAAGCACACAGCTTGTGATGTTACAGCAAGTCTACAAGAGAACCGACCGTATAGTGCTTATACTAGATGAAGTCTGATTTCCATTTTCAGATTCTGCTTTCACATAGTCTACTGAAAACCTAAAAGGCTGTGAATTTAAAGTATATCCATGCTTCTTTTGTACCAAAAACTGCAGTCTATTCAGCTCTCCCCATTCCCTTGCTTTTAGGTTCTGTGTCTGGCTGTGGCTGTTGGTCATGTTAAAATGACAGAGGAAGAACTGGTTTACAACATACACTTGTCAATCAACTTCTTGGTATCTCTTCTGAAGAAAAACTGGCAGAATGTGAGAGCACTCTACATCAAGAGTACCATGGGAAAACCACAGCGCCTGTACTAAACCTTTCATAAATAAAGCTGGTATGACATACCGATCAAGTGTGCTGTGTCTGCTGAGATTACACCAAACCCACTATTTAGTAAATTAGACTAGTCTTAAACTACTTGGGACACATTTAGATATCGCTAGCAGGTTCCATAGCAAATTACAATCAGTCGTTGGGATAAATTTTAAATAGCACAATAACAAACTGGTACAAAAGGAGTTGGTCCAGTCAGGATGAGCTGTTATGGTGGTTCAGATGGCTCAGGATGCAGAGTGCCAGAGAACTTGGTGTTGCGGTACCTGCAGCTTAACTCCTATCTGTCTACTTATGAGGCCACTGCAGCTAAATTTCTAAGCAAGCTTGTTTCCAAGAGGGACCTAGGAATTTATAGGACTAACTCAAGAGTTGCGCATTAGGTTTTGCATGGATGCATTTTTGCGCAGAACTTGCGATTTCATCCATTTGAAATCATAAACCAACAAATACGTCATTGGATGAAATATGAAAATCTTAGTCTTTGTTGCCATTTTAACTACACTAAGAGGGATATTGAGCTGATCTTGGTTTGTCCAATAGCCCCACACCTGTCATCGTGCAGTGGCTTTCCCAATGGCTGTGCCATATTTCCAAGAAAAGTCTAGAACATGCTATATAAGAGCTGAGGAGGCAGTGGGAGACTTCATAAGCCTCAGCCTGCCATTTCTATATTGCGTGTTTTATTTGACAGCTACACTAAGCATAACATGGTTAGCTGTGGTAGTGCTAGTCACAAAGATTTGGCTTTTTCTACTATTAGGAATAGCAGGAATACTACTACTAAATGTATATATTTTAGCTCTGTTTCTGGTTTCATGTTCTTAGTGGCTTAACCATAAATATGGAAGCATAAAAAAATTGACATAATCTCACTTTAGCTTAGTGGGCTTGAGAGCCTCTGCCTTTGCCTAGGGGTAGACTTAGACTAATATTTGCAAGAAGGAGAAAGAGGTGAAATCCCTTGCCTAGTAGAAAAGAGTGATAAATCATGCTGTTAGCCATGTTTAACCCCTTGATGACAATTGACATCCGGGACATCACAAAAACATTCAGTTAAGGACAATTGACAGGACCGTGATGGCTTTAACCTCTTAATGCCCAATGACAGCTCAGGCATGACACGCAAACTGTCGGTTAACGGCCAATGACGTGCCTGGCGCGCCATTTCATTAACCCCTTCGCGACCTTTGCCGGTTCAGGACCGTCATAACAAGAAGGTCACTAAATGACCTTTGACGGTCCTGAACCGTCAAAAAATTAAATAAGCTTAGAAAGTGATCAAGGATCTCTTTCTTCGCTTAAATGGCCTTGCTGCAATGCCTCGATGTCGAGGCATTCAGCAAGGCCGAGATCGGCATCGGGGGCCATGTCTGGCCCCTCCCCGGGGCGTCAACAGCCGCCATACATTGTATGGCGACGGACGCCCGTTTTAAAAGCGTTTAGGAGGCGATCAACGATCGCCTCCTAAACTTAAATGGTGTCGCTGGAATGCCTCGATCAGGAGGCATCCAGCGACACCAAACACTTACCTCTGGGTGGGCTGTGACCACTCCGGAGAGCGGTCACAGCCGCCGCTGCCGGTGATCTTCGCCATCAAGCAAGATGGCGGCGGCCCGGGAAATAAAACAATAAAGAAGAAAGAGTTCGCTAGAGGGTCTCCAGACCCTCTAGAGAACTGGCTCCACTTGCTGGTTGAATACAGGTACTGTGTTCAACCATGCAAGTCAATGGAGCCCAGCTTTCTAATCACTATGTGATTAGTAAAATATTCAAAAAAAAAATAAAAAATAAAAAAAAAATGGAAAAAAAAAAATGTGCTAACATTTAAAAATAATTATGCAGTGATGTCACTAGATGAACCATCCAGTACCAGCAAAATGTGTAAAAAAAAATATAAAAAAAGTATTCAAAAAATAAAATAAAATTACAAAATAAAGTTTATTATTTTGAGCAAGTGCTAAAATTTCTCAAAAATCTCAACAAAGAGTTAAAATAAAAGCACTTCAAATACCCAAGGGGTGTCTAATATATAAAAAAAAAAATGGCTGATGGGGTAAATTGGAGTGGCCTAGCTCAAAGACAGGGCATAGGTACAGACTGACCAAAATGGAGAAAAAAAGCGCACTTCCCAAATGTGGCATTTTAAATCTGAAACAACCCGACAAACCCATGCATGTCGGGTATCACTGCACTCAGGAGATGTTCCTGAACACACATTGGGGTGTTGTTTGACAGTGGCATATACCAGGACCTGTATATCTATAACTAAAATACAATTTGTGTGAAAAAAAAAATAAAAAAAATTACTATTACAAAGTTTGACAAAGTGTAGTTCTATAATTGGTGCATGGAAAGGGTTAAAATAACAGCATTTGGAATACCCTGGGGTGTCTAATTTTCAAAAATATATGGTTTGAATGGGTTAAATTGAGTTAACTGGCTTCAAAGATGTTCCAAAGAGGAGATGGAGGCAGACTGACCAGATTTGTTAAAAAAGATTTGGAAATCATAAAACGCTGCTTGTGCTTATTGCCCTATAACTTACAAAAAACAGCAAAAAAACATAAAAACATTGGGTATTTCTAAACTCAGGACAAGTAGTAGAATCTATTTAGCTAGTTTTTTTACTTGCTTTTTTAGGTGAGTAAAAGATTTTTCAAATAAGTCATAAAATGTGTTTTTTTTCAATTTTTTTATAGTAAATAAGATGATACGATCAAAATAATGGTATCTGAAGAAAGCCCATCTTATCCTGAAAAAAACAATATATAACTTATGTGGGTACACTAAATGGGTGAGGAGAAAATTACAGCTGAACACAAGCACCACAAAAGTGTCAAAACAGCCTCGGTCCCACAGGGTACAAAACAAAAAATGAGCCCGGTCCTTAAGGGGTTAAACATGCTTAGTAATCTACGATCACTTTCTTCGCTTAAACGGTGTTGCTGTAATACCTCGATATGGAGGCGTTCAGCAACAGATCAGCATCAGGGGCCATGTCTGGCTCCTCCCCAGGGGGGTCAACGTCTGCCATACTCTATGGTGGCAAGTGCCTGTTTTAAAAGTTTAGGAGGCGATCCTTGATCAACTTTAACGAGGCATTCAGCAACACCCCAGGACCGTGCTGTGTCTGCTCCGGAGAGCGGTCACAACCGCCGCTGCGAGTGATTTTTGCCACTCGCAAGATGCCAGTGTGTCCTTTAAAAAAAAAAAAAAAAAAAACAGCTGGGAAAGGTTGCTAGAGGGTCTCCAGACCCTCTTGAGAACTCTGGCTCCCCTTGCAGGTAGAATACAGGTACTGCATTCAACCATGCAAGTCAATGGAGCCCAGCTTTCTAATCACAATGTGATTGGTAAAATATTTAATCAAAATAAAAATATGGAAAAATAATCTTGATGTTGAAAGAGTTAAAATAAAAGCTTTTCAAATACCCAAGGGGTGTCTAATTTAAAAAAAAAAAAAAAAAAATGGTTTGATGAGGTAAATTAGTAGCCGGGTTCAAAGATAGGGCATAGCCACAGACTGACCAAATTGTGGCGGGGGGGGGGGGGGGAGCACACATCCCAAGTGCCGCCTTTTAGCCCCCAAACACCAGACAAACCATGCATTTGTGGTATCACTGTACTTGGGAGATGTTGCTGAACACATTGGGGTGTTTGATAGTGACACATATAAATTTATAGCTCCAGGTATATTTGTGTGGTTGAAAAAAAATTACCAAATTTGGCAATGGCTGGTGGTAGAATCTCATGCATGAAAAGGGTTAAAATACTAGCATTTGAAATACCCTTAAAAAATGTATTATGCATCAGAGGAACCATCCGGTTCCAGCTAAATGTAAAAGTCCAAAAAGAATAAATAAAATAATAATAAAAAAAAAATAATTATGAGCAAGTGCTAAAATTAGCGCTGTATCTCCCCTAAAATCTTGACATGGAAAGAGTTAAAGTAAGAGCATTTCAAATACCCAAGGGGTGTCTAATTAAAAAAAAATAATGGTTTGGTAAATTGGAGTGGCCAGACTCAGATAGCTCAGCCCCAGACTGACCAAAATGGGGGGAGGGGTGCACTTCCCAAATGTGGCCTTTTAACCCCTTCAGGACTGGGGTTTTTTTTTTTTACTACGTTTGTGCTAAAAGATCAGGGCAGTTTGTGTTTTTGCTATGTCTTTCTTCAACAGTAAATTCTCTTCTCAATTAGTGCACCCACACAAATCATACTGTTTTTTTGAGCACAAGTAGGGCTTTCTTTTGAAATAATTATATATATATATAAATATATATATATATATATATACCATCATTAAGTATGAAAAATATCTAAAAATGTGGGGGCGAGGAAAGGAGGTATTTTCAATTTCACCTATAAAAACGATATATAACCAGTGCAAACAGAAAAAAAAACTCAGTGTATTATGGTATTTGTCCTGTTTTTGGAAACACCTCATATGCCTGGTATTTTCATTTAGTTTGACACTTACAGGGTTAAATATGAATGATGCGCATCGCTGTTTCTAAACAAGATTATTTTTTTTTAAATGTATCTTGGGGCGCAACTCCCAGTAGCGGCGAGAAAAAGAAAAACTGATCAACAAAAGCAAATATTTTTCAGTATATATAAGATGTCATCCCAAAGTATTTTACTAGGGCACTTTTTATTTAACCATTTTAGTACCAGTCTCATGGAGCGATCAGGCAGCAGGGGAATGTTGTCAGGTACACTTGTGTGGGGACCAAACAACCCCCTTCCATGTGAGCTCATACAGGTTAACCATGCAAGGTTAATGGAGCTCAGCTCACTAATTAGTGTGATTAGTAAAGAAATACAATAAGAGAGAGAGTGTGTGTATAAAGTTTTTTTATGAGCAAGTCCTACAATTAGCGCTATATCTCATTCATTTATCACTTGGCGACGGCATCTTCTGAGTGGCGGCAATGTCATTTTTGCACCATCTTCTCAGATATAATAGAGGGAGGTGTATGTGAGATATGTGCAATTTAACCATATTGGTCCAATGGGGGAATTTTGTTTAACCCCATGTAGAATGTTGAAAAATTCCAGTTCTTAACCACTGGGCTGATATATGGGGCACTATATCGTTAAATATTCACGGTAAAGTTACACCATATTGTAAGATATAATAGAGGGGTGTGCTTGACATATGTGCAGTGTAACTATAGTGGTCCAATGGGGGAATTTTTTTTTAACCACAGGTAAAATGTTGAAAAATGTCAGTTGCTAAGTACTGGGCTGATATTTGGGGTGCTATATCTTTAAACTTCCACAGTGAAATCACACCATATTGTAAGATATTATAGAGGGGGGTATATGTGACACTACTGTACCTTTAATATATTGGTCCAACGTGAGATTTTTGTAATGTATGCAGAAATGTTAGAAAACGTCATTTGCTGGCAGTGGTCTGTTATTTACCTTTAATTTGTTTAATACATTTAGAAAATTTTGTAGGGATATTATATATTATATATATATATATATGTGTGTGTGTAAAAAAAAAATACACACATCTAATCCAGTCAAAATTGTATCATTACTTCTTTATTATCACATTTGCAGTTCTTATACACCTAATGCTAATCTGAAACCAAAAGTGTCTGATGGCTTGTCCACCGATATAAAACTGTCTGATAGCATGGCTTCAGTAGAAAAGCACCCTCAGGCTGGCAGGAAGCTTTTGTTTTAAAAAAATAAATAAATCTACATTCGTACAAGTGTGTCTTCATTTGAAGTCCAAAAGGCCGGGAAATTTCTCCTGCTCACCACAATGTATGAAAGGACCCAGTTTTTATTGCAAATTGGCTAGTATGGTAACATTCATCTTACACCCAGAGAGATGTCTCCAGACTATGTAGTGGACTACCTGGGGGATGAAAAGGTAGCCGACTGCGCTTCTAATGTAAGATGGATTCCGTTGTCAACTGCATTACTATTTTTGTTGGGAGAAGGTGGCGGAGTAGTATTTTCTGTATATTTTTTTTTAACAATTGCACTGTTACCAGTGCAGTATGGTAAGAGGACCTGTACCAGTCCACTAGTATTCTTAATCAATTTTCTGTTGATTGAATAAAGCAATAACCTTACAGTCACGGTAGTGGTACAATGGTTTTTATGAAATTACAACAGTATACATTTGGCACAAAACTTGTGATCCGCATCAATAGAAAGTACACGCTTTCATAAGCCGTAGAATAAATAAAACATTGGTATGACTCAATACATAGCAGGATACAATAGTATGGCTCAATAGCCAATATACATCTGTTGCATGGTCACGGAGAGAAAAAAAAAAAAATCAGATAAACAAAACAAAATGTAAGTAAGGTATGGTCACTGTCAAGGTGTTGCAAGAATAACAATGCATAGAGTACATACAGTTTGTAAATGACATATGGATGGCAAAAGAGAGGTGGTGTCAGGCTCATCATAACTCAGCCCTTACTGGATGTTGGAGTCCAGGGCACAGGAGTGTAAGAACGCACACACTTCACAAATGAGACAAAAGCTGAATGTTTGAATATAGCTATATTAAACAAAGCAGATACATCTCACCAGAAGTAGCAGAGTAGGAGGCATATCAAGTATACAGACTGCTGTGGACTACAAAGTTAGAATAGTCCAGGTAAGAATCCAAAAGGATCTTGGACAGGAAGCAAGCAAAAGGAGTAAATCCAATAGGCAGTCCAGGTCAAAAAGGTAACAGGCTGGCAAAAGGGAAAATCCAATAGGCAGTCCAGGTCAAAAAGGTAACAGGCTGGCAAAAGGGAAAATCCAATAGGCAGTCCAGGTCAAAAAGGTAACAGGCTGGCAAAAGGGGTAAACCCAAGAGACAGGTCCAGAGTCAGACATGAACTATAACCCCAAAGTAACTAAATGAACTCACACCTCTGTTACTGAGAGGCAGGGATATAAAGCCTGTAGATAAGGTCAGGTGTGTTAATGACACAGGCTTCAGGTGAGGGAGGCAGGGTTATAAAGCCTGTTGGTTAGGTCAGGTGTGGTAATGATGTAGGCTTCAGTTGAGGGAGGCATAGATATAGCATAACCATACAGCTGAACATAAATACACAGAACCAGACAAGACATACATGGTACAGGATGTGACAAAGGACAGGGAACAAGGCAAGGAACACAGGGGATGGAGTGAGGAGCCAAGATCCTCAGACGCTTCTCCTTTAAGCAAGGATTGGATATCTCAACCGGGACATGGGGAGAGGAAAGAGGAACCGAGATCCTCAGATGTAAAAGGGAAAGAGGGCAAAGATAAAAAAAAATACAGACACACAAGTAAACAAAACAGTACGCTGTGGAGAGGAGGTCAACTCCAGGCAGACCCCTTAAAGGGGCGGCCACGCCTGGGAGTTTGCAGTAGTGTAGGGTCTCTCAGTATGTTTCACTTATCTGCATGGAAAGGTTATGCGGATGAATTACACAGGAACCCAAAACTCTAGTTTTGAACCTCTTTCTTCCATTTGTCTCAAATTCCCTAGTCACCATCTTCTACACGTTTATTTCTTCTTTCCATGGCAATCGGCCTATGGCAACCGGACGGACAAATGGGATTTCTGAAAACAAAAATGTTAGACAAATTTTGTCCAAACTGAAGAACAGATGAAATTCATCTAATCTGAAGATAGTTTTCTTGTGCATTTTTGGGAGAAAAACAAACTTTACGCTGCTGCCCAAGTCTAAACAGAAGTGGTCAGATAAGGTGAAGATAGTTATGAAGAGTCCATTTTGGATAAGGCCATAGCAGCTACCAAGCAACTGTGCCAGTTCAAAATAGTTTAGGAAGGGCCCCTCTGACCTGGAGCATTGCGTTCTAGGTCAGAAGGGCCATTTCTAAACTATGAGGAACAAGGGGTCACAGGGTTGCACTGGGCCCCTAGAGGCAAGGGCTGCAACCTCTGTAGTCATGCCAGTGCTCCTAAATGTGATTCTACCAATGCAGACTTACGTCACTGTTCCTCACTGTACTCAATAATCCATGAATTTTGGAAATTGGATAATTTCTTATGTTAATTGCACTAATGTTGTTAAAATTCACTATATGGATAAAAGTATTGGAACACCTGACCACTGGTCTCCCTTTTTCAGCTGTAACAGCTTCCACAATATTTTAGAGTGTTTATGTTGGATTATTTGGCCATTCATCCAATAGAACACTTGTAAGGTCAGGCACTGATATTGGACGAGGTCAGGCACTGATATTGGACGAGAAGGCCTGGCTCCCAATCTCTGTTCCAGATCATCCCAAAGGTGTTGAGGTCAAGGCTCTGTTCGGCCAGTCAAGTTCTTCCACACCAAATTCACCCAACTATGTCTTTCTGGACCTTGCATTGTGCACCGCTATAACTTGGGACACACATCTTGATTATTGAAATCAGGGCTTGGGCTGATTGAGTGAAGGAAAATCTTAATGTTTCAACATACCAAGACCTTTTGGACATGACTGTGCCCCAGTACACAAAGCAAACTCCATAAAGACATGGTTAATTTCCATTGGCATTTGGCACCATCTCAAGTATGGTCATATACTTTCTCTTGGTTTGAGGAAATTATATACAGTTGTGATCAAAGGTTTGCATACCCATGGAGAATCGGTAATATATGTACCATTTTTTTAAAGAAAACATGAGTGAGTAGGCACAACACATTTATTTTATTTCCTATGGAATTCATGTTCAACTGTAGGTTATAACAGAATGGCACAATCATAAAATAAAACATGGAGACAAAGAAAGAAATGAAATGACCCCTTTTCAAAAGTCTGCATACCCTTCTTAGCATCAATAACAGTGCGCAGTCTTTTGTAATAGCTGTCTATGAGGTTCCAAATTCTTGCAGGTAGTATAGCTGCCCATTGGTCATGGCCAAATGCCTCCAGGTCATGCAAAGTCTTTAAACAACCACACTGTCTTTTTCCCTGGTAATCTCGATATCGCCTGACGATATCTGTGGGTTTTTCTTTGTATCCCAAACAATTCTACTAGCTGTTGTGGCTGAAATCTTTCTTGGTCACCCTGACCTTGGCTTGGTATTAAAAGATCCCAGAATTTTCTATTTCTTAATAAGTGATTGAACAGTACTGACTGGCATTTTCATTGCTTTGGATATCTTTTTCTATCCTTTTCCATCTTTATAAAGTTCCATTACCTTGTTACATTGGTCTTTCGACAGTTCTTTAATGCTCCCCATAGCCCAGTATCTAGCGTGCGCAGTGCATCCCACATGCGAGCTATACACAGACACTAATTGCAATTTAAAAAGCCACAGGCGTGGGAAATTAACCTTTAATTGCCATTTTAACCTGTGTGTGTGTGTGTGTGTGTCTCATTGTGTGTCTGTAACAAGGCCAAACATTCAAGGCTTTTTAAACTTTTGATCAGGGCCATTTGGGTGATATCTGTTATCATTATGATTTTAAAAGGAGCCAAACAACTATGTGATAATAAATGACTTCATATGATGACTAGCCTTAAATAAACGACTGTTTTTTTCATGATCAGTCATATTTTGGTCTTCCCACCTGCTTTTATAGCTCATGTCCAAAAGGGTCTTAGTTGAGGACATGACTACCATATATATGTACAAATGTACCTTTTTGGATTTGACTTCCCCACCATTTTTCAGTATTGCTATGATGAATTTTGTGTATGTAAGTAGGAAATTTGTACCAGATAGACAAAATTTTAAATGTATTCTCTTCAGGGGCGTACCTAGAGTATTTGGCACCTGGGCCGGATCCTGTATGTGCCCCCCCACTTTAAAACTGCATAGCTTCTATCATTAGGCAAACATTGAAGGGGGAACGGCATAACTGTTATTATCATTATATACCGAGGCAGACGTTGATGGGGGTACAGCATTACACCTATCACTATATACTGAGGCAAACATTGACAGGGGTACAGCATAACTGCTATCATTATATACTGAGGCAAACAGTGACGGTGGTACAGCATAACTGTTATCATTATATACTGAGGCAGACATTGACAGGGTTACTGTAAGAGCCGCTCTAAGTCAGGCCCCATTCAGGCTGCAGAGCTGCTCATCGCCAGTTTCCTTGCCTTGCCTCAGTTTCATTGCCTTCAGGGCCGGACTGGGAATGAAAAGCAGCCCTGGAAACATTTGGAGACCAGCCCCATATAGTTTATCTCACGGTCGAGCTCTTACACCCACACGCACCCCTTATACATACCCGAGTCACACTATTTGCCATACAAATAACTATAAAACAATCTTTTTATCACATTATTTGTATTAAAATGCCAGAAATCAAAAGTGTTAAAAGGCCATAATAAATTAAATACATTAGACATAATGGACAAGAGAGCCTTTATTTCCAAACATTTTAAGCAGCTTTTTCGCCTTCAGGGTTAAGAGAAATGTAACGATATCCCTAAAGTAGACGTTCAGAAAGCCCAGCTTTCTAAGAGAACTACGATTCCCATTGGTGACGTAGCCGGTCTCAAAGACCCTATGGACCAGAGGACAGAGACTTCATGTAGACGTGTGTTCCAATCGTCTGGTTTTCAAGGCCAGAGCCCAAAGTATCCGTGGCTAGAAGAGCCTTATGGCTACACTCTTGGGCGGCAGACACTGCTTCCAAATCGGCATTATGCGATTTACCTTTTGAAAGAAGCAAGCTATTCGGTTCTCCCTTGGAGGAACTTATCAGACATATGTCGAATACTAAGAAAGCACTTCCTCAAGATAAGAAGGGCACATGGAACAAAAGACACCTGTATAGACCTTCCAGGCCTTTTCAACCAGCATTCAAGGCACAGACTTTTCGTAGACAAGCACACGATAGGAAGTTTCAGGAACATCCTAAGAAACCAGAGGCCAGGAAGTTCTGACGGTGTTGGAGGTCGTTTGCAATGGTTCCTGCCAAAATGGAGACAGACCACAAACAACACCTGAGTCCTCAAGATCATTGCAGACGGATACAGGATCAACTTTCTCAGATTTCCACGTCCTCTGTTCCTAATTTCGTTTTACCCTTCTCCAGTAAAAAACTCAGCTCTGTTGTCCGAAAGCCTCACCCTTCTCAAAAAAGGTGTCATAGAGCCTGTTCCAAAGCATCAGGAGTTTCAAGGAGTCTATTCCTGTCTGTTCCTGGTCTCAAAACCAGATGGGTCCTTCCGTCCAATTTTAGATCTAAAAAGGAGTCAATGCCTGCATTCCTTACTGTCACTTCAGAATGGAATCTATCCTCACGGTCACCCACTTATTAAAACAAGGGGACTTCATGGTTACCCTAGACCTAAAGGATGCTTATCTCCATGTTCCAATCGCTGCGATTTCCAGAAAGTTTCTCAGGTTTGCCATAAGAAACGGGACACGAGTTCGGCACTTCCAGTTCACGTCTCTCCCTTTTGGCGTGTCGTCAGCCAAGGATTTTCACGTAACTATTAACTCCTATTGCAGAAGCTCTGCGAGAAAAGGGAGTCATAGTCGTTCCTTATCTGGACAATTGGCTCCTCAAAGCCAGTTTTTCTCAGGAGCTCCTCTCACATCTCAAATTTACAACTCGATTCTTGGAGGAACACGGCTGGATCATAAACCACAAAAAATCCAGCTTTATTCTAACCACGAAGATCCCGTTTTTGGGACTCATATTTTTGAGAACTGAAAGCAGTGCTTCTGGGACTCAAGCAATCCAGTCCATGGTTACAGGGGAAGGCTGTAAGAGTTCAGTCCGACAATGCCACCACGGTCTCATACATAAAAAGGCAAGGCGGCACCCGAATTCCAAGACTCCAGGTCCTTTCAGACGAACTCATGTCCTGGGCCCAAAGGTATCTAGAAGATTTAGCGGCTACGCATATCAGGGGAGTGGACAACGGTTTTGCAGACGATCTCAGCAGGTCCTGTTGGTCCCAAGTGAACTGGTCCCTGGACAAGAGCATCCTCTCTATCCTGGTTCAAAGATTCGGCCTGCCAGAGATCGACCTTATGGCATCCAGACAAAACAGCAAACTGCCAGTTTTTGCCTCCCTTTACAGGCAGGATAATCCTCTTCTGTTAGACGGCATGTCGGTGGCTTGGTTGTTCAGGATGGCTTATGTGTTTCGTCCAGTGGCCATGATTTCTCAGGCACTCCTCAAAATTCAGGCAGACAAAGCCAGAGTTTTAGCCATTCTCCCTTATTGGCCAAATCGGAGTTGGTTTTCAGAGCTGCTCAGTATGGCGATTTCAGTTTGGGAGCTACCGGTTTCTCCCCATCTTCTAATAAACAAGAACCTGTCCAGGGAAGTTGTTCAAATGTTCAGATTGACGGCCTGACTGCTGCAAGGGTGATCCTTCAAGACAGAGGTCTTTCCCGTTATATGACAGATGTCCTCCTGAACTCAGTTCGAAGATCTACATCTACTATTTATGTACGAGTCTGGAATAAATTCCTTCACTGGTGCAACATCAAAGGTTTGGATTATTCCTCGCCTTCCACATGTTCCATTCTGGATTTTTGCAGGAAGGTTTTTCAGCGGTTCTTAATGTCTTGACCCTTAAAGGACAAATTACAGCCCTTAGTCATTTTCTCCTGTCAGAGTTGGCAATTACCTCGGCAAGGTGGGTCAGTGAGCTTCAGGCTCTTTCCCCGGCTTCAGAATTTACGATTTTTCACCAGGATAAGGTCGTTTTGTACGTCAAGCCTTCTTTTCTGCCTAAGGTCATCTCTAAATTTAATGTCAACCAGCCATTAATTTTACCCTCCTGCTTCCCATCACCTGCAACTCCAGAGGAAAGGCTCTGGCACAAACTTGACGTCCAAATAGCTCTACAGATTTATATAGACCGCACTGCACCTTTCCGCTCTATGGATCAGTTTTGGTAAATCTGCGTGTCACGCGGCCTCCAAGCACACTATATCTAGATGGCTTACGGAGGCTATTCGCCTGACTTACTCTCTCAGTGTAAAAAAGTGAAAAAACCTAAAATCACGTGTAAGTGTTGAAGTGAATGAATGATAAGGTGAAAAAACAAATATGTTATTTCCCAAATAAGACCGCAAGGGGGACTTAATATGGAACTTGATATTTTAGCATTTATGGATTAATTTATTAACCATTGTATCACAGTTCCATTCTTATTTTTATTTATATTTTTATATTCTTATACAATATATTTTAATAGGTCTATATCTCGTTTTTATATTTTTTCTGATTTTTTTCTTTTACACATACCCTACAACATGTCTCATTTTACAATATTATATTATTATATTCATATAGGTCTATAGTATAGCATGTGCTATTTTACATTTGGTCAATATTTACTGATTTTATTATGATTCTTCATAGAGTATAACACTTGCAACATATATATTATAATATTTTATTTTAATATTTTAGTACTTCCTACATATAGACTTATAACATACTGAAATATATTATAATATTTTATTTTAATATTTTAGTACCTCCTACATATAGATTTACAACATACTACATATATAGAGTCACTTCCTTTATTGATCTTATACAAATAAATATTTAACTATCTCCCAAATATATTTTTATAAAAAATTTTTTAAGTAATATAATCATATTGATAATTTTTTTACAATTGTACATTATTTTATTCTTCATACCAATAGAATTAGATCTTCATCATCCTGATCTCTACAAATATTTATATTATATTTCCTCTATTTTGTTATTTTTTATTATCTTCATTATCCTGATCTCTATTAATAGCTATATTAAATTTTTCTATTTCTATATTTTTTCTAATTCTTCATGATATCTGACACATAATCATTTTTATTGATAATCATTTGTTTTATTTTCTATATTAAGAAGATGGAACACACCTCATCTATATAAACACACAGATAAATCTTAGACACTTTAATTTTATTTTAAATTCACTTTATTTACACATTACACATTAAATTATAGCCACATGTCACATTTAATTATTTAAATAAATTAATACATCACATTCTATTATATTCTCACATGAATAAATTAAACAAATCACATCTAAGTATACCTATACACCACATTTAATTACATTTTCATAAAAATATTTTGTTAAATTATTGTCATAAATAATTATACACATACTTCACATAACAATAATGATTTAATATACATATAGATATTTGTGATATTTCAGAAAGGGTTGTAATGCACTCTGGTGGATTTGCCTTCTTCTGTACTTTTTTAGTCTTCCTCTCGTTCATCCGTCTTCAGATATAGAGGTCAATTATATTTTTACTTACCTGTTAGACCATTCCTAACCGCATGTATCCTTTTATCCCCATGTATTGGGAGAATCCCGGCACGATCTCCCTAAACGCAGGCTGAATCTTTTGGTTTTTTTTTCGACATATCTTTATTGAACTATACACGGAGATCCAGAGACACACGAGACGCGACAGTCCTTGAAGAAGGGAGACGGATGGTGCGCGATGACGCACAGGATACGTAGTGGAACGCGATGACACATACGGAAATCCAGAAACACACGAAACGCGGCAGCCTCTAAAGAAAGAAAAAAACAGACAGCACACGATGATACACCCGCACGCAACAAAACGCGATGACGTATACAGCATGCGACGAAACTACTGGACGAGAGATGGTCGACGTGGGATGACGTTCATACGGAAATAATTATAAAAACAACACAGAAATAGAAGGAAACCACTTACCGGACTGAGAATACTTCTACTGAAGAAGCCAAGTCGGTGAAACGCGTTTAGAAGAATCTGGAAGGACTTATTTGAACTTTGTTCTTTATTCCACAATCGGTGGTTCTTTTACATACACACAATGATGCACTTTGGGTGCATGGACTAAATGTAAGTTCTTTTTGCTGGTCAGATTGACTCTTTACCCATTGCTTGCACTTTTTAGTTTAATTTATATTTATATTTACTATTAAAGATATCATTATATTTTACTTATAGTTGTTTTCTCCCTTATATATACCTGCGCCCCATACTCCTTTTGTTTGCTTACTCTCTCAGTGGTCAGGTTCTCTCGTTTCGTGTTATGGCTCACTCCACTAAAGCTATTGCTACACGTTTGTCCGACATTACCGGCTAGACATCTTCTCCTCCTCTGAAGCTGATTTCGGTTCCAGTTGGTTACCTCTTGAATATATTCCCCACCGAAGGGGCACCTTGCTATATCCCCGTTGTACTGACACTATATGCCAGGAAAAATAGAATTTTTACTCACCGTAAATTATTTTTTCCTTAGTATAGTGTCAGTACATATGTCCCTCCCTGTGTGTTTAAAATAAATTTGCAAGCTATCTTGTGTTCTTAGTACTTTCTGGAGGTACTTGGGCAGCCGAGCTCTTATAGGGGAGGAGGAGGAGGGGTTGGGATGTGATCTTAACCCTTTCTATTCTAGGTCCTTGTCCCTAGGAAGAACAACACCCCATTGTGAGTAAAATGTCTATTTTTCTGTCCATATTTTATATGTGTATATATATATATATATATATATATATATATATATATATATATAATTGCTAACAGCAATCACACTCCTATCATGCCCAGGCAGCCAGTACATGCTGGAGCCTGGGCGTGATATGAATGTGATCACAGCCTCCCTATGCCATGCTATCCCCCCACACTCATTCACAAACACTCATTCAGAAACATTCAGCATAAACTACAGCATAACACCCATCACTCTCACACGCTTACTAATCCACTCTCACTGAATGTTTTCCTACCTTTCCTCTGTCACTGTCACTTTTCCCTCTAAAGCTCCTTTTCCTCCTCCTCCTCCTCTTCGTTCTTGCTCTTGGCTCTTCTGCTTCTTCTGTGTCCTACCGGTGCAGTGAGTGCTGAAGGCAATGGACGTGGCTTCAGTGTTTGTGCGCCATGGATATGACATCAAATCCCGATGCACAGCGTCAGTTGCCGCGCGCATCGCACGGGAGCAGGATCGGAGGTCTGCATTAACAGACCTCCCGCTCCCTTGATTGTTTTTAAGCCGGTTAGAGGGAGATCCTTGATCTCCCCAACCGAGCCTGCTCCTCTAGCGGCAGACATTACTGTCCTTCTCTGGAGCGTGGTGGCACCCCCCTGATGAGCGGCACCCGGGGCGAACTGCCACCCCCCCGCTAGGTACGCTACTGATTCTCTTGAAAATGTGCTAGCAGGGAGCATTTATGAATCAATTCTGAAATTTCACACCATTGTACTGTGGTTAACTCAGCATTACCTTTTCTTTCCTAGTTTCTAATATAATATGGTTTACTATCATAATAGCATGTCATTGGTGATTTATAAATCTTTAAAATTAACCCTCTCTGTGATTCTTGGCTAAGTAAAGTAGTTCAAAAGATGTAAATGTAGAGGGTAATTTTTCTGGTTGATTTAAATGAGAAACATACAGGGAGATTTGAATTTTTAATAATGTGAGAAAGCTCCAGTTTCTAATTTAATTCCGTTTATTTGATTATTAGGTACAAAATGACCCAATCTTGGAAACGGAGCATGCCCCTGAAAGAATCCCTCAAACGCCCCCTCTCGGGACCAAGTAAAATATCTTTATAAAAATGTAGCATTAATGATGGTTTATTCATCAATTTCTTTCTATTTACTGTTTCCTTTAGAGACTGTAGGATGCCTCCTATCCGTAAGTATATTTTGCTGTTTTCCAAACCATGGTGCATTATCCCTTGAGAACAATTGACATGCCAGGCACATCATGACTTTAGACAGGTCTTTAAACAATGATGCTGCAACGCCTAGATGTTGATGCATTTAGCAACACCGAAATCTACATGAACCATATTATATCTGGCACTGGTCACCTGTTTAAGATCCTTGATTGCCTCCTAAGCTTAAATAGTGTCGATAGAGCCACTCACATTCAGAGACACTGAAAACCCCGCAAAATGACGGTGCCCGTTAAAAAATAAACATGTTCCCAAGTGGGTCTATCCAGATCCTCCTGAGTTCTCCCTGCAGGTTGAATGCAAGTCAACGGAGCCCAGCTCACGAATCACAATATGATTAGTAAAATATTTTAAAAAAAGGAAAAAAAGATTGTTAAAAAAATAAAGAAAGAAATAAAAATGTGGTAAATGTAAAAAAATATTCCCCACTGATGTCATCATCAGGGGAACCATACAGTTCCAACAAAATGTAAAAAAAAAATTGTGTATTTTTAAACTCAGGACAAATATTAAAAACTATGAGTACATAATCTACAAAAGGTCTCCCTTTTCTTTGCAGCGGCTGTGGCTGCTGTGGGTTAGAAGCCGGGGGTCTCCCCCTTCTTCGCAGGTAGGCGACAGTAACCCTCCTCAAACAGGCGACCCTCACCAGGGAAAACCCGCCATCTAGCGAGACACGCACCAAACGAGTAGCACAAAGGTGTGATTAAAAGGCGTGACCCAGAAATGATCCTCCGGTCCTAGTCCCCTTCAATGGATGAGGCTTTGCAAACTCCCCTGCTGCCTACGTCAGTCGAGAATAGCCTGAGAAATCCATTCCAATGTACCCCTAGCAGGAGCATCCATGGAATGTGAACGAGGGATGGCAAACCACTTCACGTATGAAGACATTGGCTAAAGCAGAAGCGGTGGGTATTTTCTTCAGCTAGAGAAGCGGTCTACTACCATGAGTATCACAGTATAACCCTTGGAGTAGGGTAAATCCACAATAAAGTCCACAGATATGCGAGTCCATGGAGTTGAAGGAAGAGGCAGAGGATGGAGTATCTCCAGCCCCTCCCAACAATCTGTCTACCCGGTCCACAATATGTCGAACCCGAGCACCCAGAAGACAGAATACTGTTCGGCATCCGGGGTCCTGTCGACAGATTACCCTATCAACCTTCCTTATAATTGAATCCCCTGCCACCAGCACCTGTCTAGCCTTCCTTGCCTTATGGCTGTCACGAACCGGGTCAATACAGATGACTGTAAAGACCCAGAGCACCCAAAGATTGTGTGAAGGAGTTACGGTGCAGTAGCGGAGTTGGACAGGACCTGGTGCAGGGCGACAGCACTCTCCCGGTGGGCATCTAGGGTTGTGCAGCAACATACCAGCGCCCTGTCATAGCAGCGGATGAAGATAGAACAAAGCAGAACTTTGAGATATCCTGCAGGCACCCTGGAGTAGGCACGAGACATAGCACTGGAATCATGTGCAGGATGCTGCAGGCTGAGAGTATGATACTTTGGGTTGTCAACTTTAACAAAATCTATACTTTACACAAGTGGTGTCAAGAACGGTTTGCTCACAATTGGGCTTGAGATGACATGTCAAGCAAGGGGGTTATGGTACTCCCTTGGCAGCTGGCAGGTTGTTTGCAGTTGGTAACTTTTATTTGCTGGCCAGAGTATAAACCAAGGTCATTTTAAAATGTTTTCCAAAAGCAAAAAGAGCAATTTTCATTTTCTATGTCTTTATTCAACTGTGATTTCCCACTAGCTCGTTTAGTGCAACCTTACAATATATATATTTTTTTCAGGACAAGTAGGACTTTCTTTTGAAATAGTAATTATATACATAAACCCCGGTTCTAAGGATATGTAATAAAACCTGGCCTTACATTTAGACGTGGATTTACAGCTAGGTCCTGGTCAGGCGCCAAGCAGGGAGGAAAGGGAATCCCGCAAGCACAAGGGGAACAGAGGGTCTATGAGCCCATAATCTTTGAGAAAGTCTGTGAATATACTCCTATGAATGAGGAGGTAAGGCATAGGGATGCAAATAGGAACAGGGCCAGAATAACATGTGGGAAAAACAGATGGGGCTGCCACACTAATAAACAAGTAAAACATGCACGAAACGCCCAGTGGGTCTGAATAGATGTAAAACATGTGCTAAACGTCCAGTGGGTCTGAATAGGTGCCTAGACCCCGAAGACGTCCCCTTAGATAGAAGGGAAAGGAGCACGGAAAGGAAAAGGAGCACGGAAAAGAGAAGGAAGAGGTTTAGGAAAGAGATAATATAGAAACTGAGGAGAGCCCAGAGAGTGAGCTGAGGGTGGGTACGGGTGGGAAGAACACAAATGTAACACCCTGAAGGAGGGGATGCTAAAGCGATGTATAAATACCTCCTAAGACCCCTCCCACAAATAAGGCTGTAAACAGCCTTTACATTTGTGGTAGGGTAAAACATGCATGAAAGGCCCAGAGGGTTTGAATAGGTGTAAAACATGCGCAAAACACCCAGTGGGTCTGGATAGGTGCCCAGATCTCAATCACCCACTTAGGTAGGTAGGAAAGGAGCCTAAGAAAGAACCAACTCTGAGTGTAGGAGCAGAGTAGGGTTTGTAGGTAAGGCTGTGAACAACTGTAGGATCACACATGGGCTAAAATGGTTAATAGATGGCAAAGTATATCAGTAAAGAGAGAGACTCCTTAAACTCCCACTCTCTCCTTAAACCCCTCCTCCCTCCCACCTAGCAGGAGAAGCAAGGGAAGGAGCAGACCAAACAAAACCTACCCTCCCTCCAGAAGCAAATGAAGGGTTATTGGAGGCAAAGTTTATCAGTAGGCAGTTCTGAGAAAACCCTACTACATGACTCTCTCTTAGCATAACACAAATAGAAATAGACTTGAGGGAATACTTTTCCACCAGTGCTACAGTGTGGGAGACACACTATGCAGTCATCTGGGGACACTTTATAAGCATGGGGGCTTAAAAAGTCTGCGGTGAAATAGCACAACTAGAATCATCAAATTTCACAGGCCAGTGTCCAGACACATACTGAAAGCTGCAAGGTCTAACCTCTCCCAGTAGACCCACCGATGTTATACAGTCATTTAGAATTGTTTACCACAGCATGGTAATAAGGCAGGTCACTGGCTAGGTCCTTGAGACACAAATACCAATCTGCATTGACCCCAACATCCAAAACAATAAAAACATGTTGGTACAAGATAAAACTGATCAAATTGCAGAATGTTTCTACAATTTTTATCATTCATTGTATAATATTGCTTCTGCCTCAAAGATCTCACACATAGAATTGACCCTTACCTACATGGGATCCTGACTGGGACCTCGGGACAGTGAGGGGCAGCAGGAACATTTAGAACAAGAGGTGATCAAATCTTCCCCGGGGCCAAGAGCCTACTACGTACAACAAAACATTTACACAAACTCTGATCCCACACCTAAGACATTTAATTCCCCAGCTCAGGGAAACAAGTTGTCCCTACAGCAACAAGTGGCACATATTACTGTCATACCAAAACCTGGCAAATAACCAGGTTTCAGTTCTAGCTTCCGACCGAACTTGCTATTAATATAGAAAACTAGCCAACAGATTGAGGCACCACATCCATGCAGTGGAGAGGGACAGATGGGTTTCGTCCCAGGCCAAGATACTTAACGAATGGAGAACTAGCATAGCCACTGACCCTGGTGAATGGCACCAGTCATCTGTCATCATTCCTATCTGAAATTCTCAATATCTCCTTACCCAAGGATCATCTCCCAGAGCTACATCCATTTTTATTGTCCCCTACAAACACTATCAAATACCTTGGAGTAACCTTGTACCTGGACCTTGATTCTAAACACAAAGCTAATTACTACGAACATAGTCGCAAAAAATCTAAACTGATACACATCATCCTTTTTTCATGCCTAACTTCCCCCACGCAACATCATGGGACATTCACACATTGCCACATGTTGTACACGTGAGTGCCATGTTACATGGTTAAGTTGAGGGGGCTCAAAGAGTGTTTGATGTAGAAAATGAGTGTGGTTAGAGAGGTCCTGTTTGTTAAGGAGAGTGTCACGTTCTGCCCAGGCTGCGGAGCTGCATATCTGTCTTGCTTTAGTTTCCCTGTTTTGCTTCGATCCATTCCTGGATTTCCTTTTGCTTTGTTCTGATCTTCCATTCCTTGCTTCTGCTTCAGCTCTGTTTCCTTTATAAGGTGTGTCCCACCTATGTGTTCTGTTTGTCTCAGTCTTCAGTCTAAAGGTATGTCTCAGTGCTATGTGTTTGGTTTACATGTTTGGTTTACATGTTTGGTTTGTTTCGTACCACTGTCAGCAGGGATTAGAGTTAGGACCCACTGTCATTGGAGTACTTTGGCATAGTGGTGGGCTAAGCATACTATGGCCATATCATGTGACGAAATCTCCAATTGTTATCAATCAGTCTTAGGCTAGTTTCTGTATTCATGTTTGTGTGTCTCTTATGTACCTTTGCCCTTCTCACTTGTATCATCTGAGGATTCTGGTTCCTCTCTCCTCTCCCCTTATCCTAGTCAATATGGCCTATCCTTGCTTAAAGGAGAAGCGTCCGAGGATTCCGGCTCCTCACTCCTTCCCCTGTGTTCCTTGCCTTCTTCCCTGTCCTTTGTTGTGCCCTGTATCATGTATATCTTGTCTAGTAATGTTCATTCCTTGTCTGGTTCACTGTAGTGCCCTGTAACATGTATATCTTGTCTGGTTATGTTTCGTGCCTGGTCTCCCTGTCCCTTGCTTGTTATGTTTCTGCTATATCCTTTGCTTAGCTTCCATACTCCCTACCTGCAGCATCCTGCACGTGACTCTAGTGATATGTTTCATGCCTGCTCCAGGGTGCCTGCAGGATATCACTTTACTTCATTCTGGACTTCAACCGCTGCTATATCAGGGTGCTGGTGTTTGGCTGCACAACCCTAGGTGCTCAACACCTGGGTGAGTGTGGTCACCCTGCAACCAGGCCCTGTCCAAACTCCACTACTGCATTGTGACTCCTGCATACAAACATCGGGCGCGCTGGGTCCTTTCAGTCATCTGCTTGGACCCAGTCCGTGACAGAGAGGAGTTAGAAATATTGCCACACCTACTTGGGACATCATGACCCTAGGTTAGTCCTGGTATTATCCTTTGCTTCAAAGCAAGTTTAAGCAAGTTTGATCAGGTTTGATCATTGTATACTGATGAACAGTGTTGTTGCAAAGCATTTGCAATTTTATCGGGAAATAGGGTTATTCAGTCAGGAGGAGTTGTTACATCTCCATGTCCATTCCCGCGTGCAATAAAGATGGGAAGATATGATTATGGATCAGGGGCGTAACTAGACACCTCAGGGCCTGGGTGCGAGAATCTGTTAAGGGCCCCCTCACCCCCCCCCAAAAAAACATGATTTTTACCCAACAATTTTTTTTCAACAAATTCAACAAATTCAATTTACATATTGAATCATATCTGTAAAAAAATCAAAGAAAAAGGGGCGCATGTACAAAGGGCATAATCCAGGGGTGTCCAAGTTTTTTCTGCAGTGGGCCACTTCATCAGAATTGTATACGTGCGCGGGCCGCACTCATTTTTCACTGTGACAAAAAATATGGCCTTTAATAAAATATGCAGATTAAAATAAAGTAAAATGACACAAAACCTTTACTCTTCCTCTCACTGATTTCTGGGCCTAGAAAGTTTTGCGACTACAAATTCAGGATTCCCTAGATTTATTCTAGGGATGAACTAAAATGAAAATTCTGGACCAAAACATTCAGGGTTCACTTAGCCAAAACCGAAAATGACCCCCACCTTTAAAAATAATAATAAAAACTCACATTTTTAATAAAAGTAGGTAACACACAATTGGACAAAATTAGCAATAAGACTTGGCATGATAGGAGTGTGATTGCTAACAGCAATCACACTCCTATCATACCCAGGCAACCAGTAAATGCTGGTACCTAGGCATGATGGGACTGTGCTCGCTGTGATTGCTGTTAGCAATCACACTCCTATCATGCCAAGTCAGCCAGTACATGCTGGTACAGGGTGGCTGTAAGTGATGTGCAGACCCCATACTGCTGGCAGCATCACTACACAAGGGGGGCAGCTAGCTAGGTTTCAGCATGTACTGGCTGACTTGGCATGATAGGAGTGTGATTGCTAACAGTAGTCACAGTCCCATCATGCCTAGGTTCCAGTACTTACACACCCATCCAGTAAATGCTGGAACCTAGGCATGATGGGACTGTGATTGCTGTTAGCAATCACACTCCTATCATGCCAAGTCAGCCAGTACATGCTGGTACAGGGTGGCTGTAAGTGCAGACCCCATACTGCTGGCAGCATCACTACACAAGGGGGGCAGCTGGCCAGGTTTCAGCATGTACTGGCTGACTTGGCATGATAGGAGTGTGATTGCTAACAGCAATCACAGTCCCATCATGCCTAGGTTCCAGCACTTACACATCCATGCTATCACACACACACACTCATTTATTCATATAATCATTCATTCACAGATTCATTCCCTCAATCACATACACTCATTCAAACATATGATAGGCCATTGGTCTCCCCGCTCCAAGAGTTAAAGTTCCGTACGAGCAACTCTGCCGACGACCAATGAAGTCCTTGTTTATTTTACATACTACATACTTCGAAGAAGTATGGGGACATGGTTTGGGCTATTCTACTGTGTCTCCCCACTGTGACATAGGTCCTTGTATGGACCTGTTTGTAGTGCAGGTACCCACCTGCTGACGGCACTTGCTGGGCTTGAATTCAGGCTTCCTTCTGGGATCCCCGCTTGGATGGATAGCATGACATCCGGTTGCCTTGTTGCTCCCTCTGCTGCTCTCACCCTCGTGGAGCTGTTAGTGGATAGTGTGACCATCTGTATGGTCTCTCTTCCAGTATGCTCTAGCCTAGTGCCAGCAACTCCATTCCTCCAGAGGAGGTAGTGACCCTACTGGAGTGATGGTGCCTGTATCTGGTCCATCTATTTATTTTTGGATTTGCTACTGTGGGTGTGCCTCCTCTGATTTAATGTCAATAAAGCTCTGGGGCCTGACGGTATTCACCCACGAGTACTTAAGGAGCCGAGTCTGGAAATAAGTGAACCTCTGTTTATAATCTTCCGGGATTCTTTTCTTTCACGAAATGTACCAGAGGATTGGAGGAAGGCAGATGTGGTTCCTGCATTCAAAAAGGGTTCAAACTCTTTGCCTGGAAATTATAGACCAGTGAGCTTAATTTCTGTGGCTGGGAAAGGACTACCTTATTTGCTCAATTATAAGACGACCCTGATTATAAGACGACCCAAATCTGAATATTAATTTAGGAAAAAGCCTTAATATAAGACGACCCTATAGGAAAAAAGTTTTACCAGTAACTGTTAATTCATGTAAACAATTTTTTTTTAATAAAAGCTATGATTGAGAAAAATATTTTGGTTTTATTTCCTTCTATTTTCCAACCTGCCCCCCAGTTATGCACATCTGCCCCAGAAATGCCTTATACCCCCTATATGCCACTGTGCCCCATGATATGCCTTTTAACCCTATATGTCACTGTGCCCCATGATATGCCTTTTGACCCCCTATGTGCCACTCTGCCTCCAGAAATGCCTTATACCCCTATATGCCACTCTGGCATTAAGGGGGTTAAAAGGCATATTATGGGGCAGAGTGGCATATAGGGAGGTTTAAGGCATTTCAGGAGGCAGAGTGGCGTATACAGCATTAAAAAGGCATTTCTGGAGGCAGAGTGGCATTAAGGGGGTCAAAAGGCATTTCATAGAACACTCTGCCTCCAGAAATGCCTTATGCCCCCCATTTAAAACTCCCCTGCCCCCCCCCAGACTTACCGGTGCTTCTGACTCCCCTGTCATGCAGCCGGGGCAGTGTGTAGATGTCTACACACTGCCCCGGCTGCACACCGGGGACTCAGAAGCACCGGTAAGTGGGGCGGGCGGGGGGGGGGCACAGGAGGATCCAGGTCCCCTGCAGCTGCGGGGGATCTGGATCTTAGTCATCTCATAGGTCTGATTATAAGACGACCCCTATTATAAGACGAGGGGTATTTTTCAAATACTGAAAAAAACCTTGTTTTATAATCGGGCAAATACGGTATTAAGGGATAATATTCAGGAATTAATTGGGAAGAACAGTGTTATTAGTAAAAAAATCAGCATGGTTTTATGAAACATAGGTCATGTCAAACTAATTTAATTGCATTCTACGAAGAAGTAAGTAGAAGTGTAGATCAGGGTGTTGCAGTGGATGTAATCTACTTGGATTTAGCCAAGGCATTTGACATGGTTCCACACAATAGGTTAGTATTCAAACTGAAAGAAATTGGTCTAGATGCAAATTCTTGTTCTTGGGTTGAACATTGGCTTAGTGATACAGTGAGTACAGAGAGTTGTTATTAAAGGTAAATCTTCAAGCTGGACAATAGTGCTAAGTGGTGTTCCCGAGGGTTCTGTTCTGGGACCTATTTTATTCAATATATTTATAAATGACCTTGCATTAGGCATTGAAAGTCATGTTTCAGTGTTTGCAGATGACACAAAACTCTGTAGAGTAATACAATGTGAGCAGGATATTACTTTGCTGCAGGGGGATTTAGACTGGGGGACTGGGTACACAAATGGCAGATGGAATTTAATGTAGATAAATGCAAAGTTATGCTCTTCGGGGTAACTTACACACTAAATGGTAGTCAATTAGGGATAACAACAAATGAGAAGGATTTGGGAATTGTTATAGACAACAAACTAGGAAACAATGTACAATGTCGGTTAGCTGTTGCTAAGGCCAGTAAGGTATTGTCATGTATAAAAAGAGGCATCAATTTGCAGGATAAAAATATAATTTTGCCTCTTTATAAATCAATGGTAAAACCATACCTTGAATACGACAGCAAATTGATCCAGCATATCTCGGAATACGTCATTGATAAAATGTTGAAATGTAGCTGGAGCGTTACAAAGCCCAAAGGGCATAACCAGGTATTCGAAGAGGCTGTACCTGGATCGGAAAGCGGTTTTCAATTCGTTGCCCTTTTTTATCCTCACTAAATTGTAGGCCCCTCTTAAATCAATCTTAGTAAAAATGGTAGATGAACAGACATGTTCCATCAATTCGGGAATCGACGGCAGGGGATAACGGTTCTTGACTGTAATTTTATTTAGTTTAAGATAATCCACGCAGGGACGCAGGCCAACATCTTTTTTATGGACAAAAATTATACCAGCCCCTGTGGGAGAGGTAGAGGGTCTAATGAATCCTTTGGAGAGATTGTCCTTTATATACTCCTTGAGGGTGGATAACTCAGGCTCAGATAGAGGGTATATTCTGCCGAAGGGAATTGATGCTCCAGGGAATAGATCAATAGGACAATCATAGTCTTCGAATGGGGGTAATTGGTCAGTAGATATTGGGGAGGAATAGGAGGTTCGGAGAGAATAATCTGAGTGAGGTTGATTGATCTAAGGATTGTTCTAAACAGGTCTTGGAGGTGAACTGGAACACCCCAGTCTCCCAATTGATAGTGGGATTGTGAATCCTTAGCCAAGGAAGGCCTAATATAGGTTGAAAGATTGGAGAAGGAGCTATATAAAAAAATTTACGTCTCAATGTTATCAGGGCCTATCTTGATAGTCAAAGGGGCTGTTTCTTGAGTAATAGGCCCTGTCTTGAGGGGACTCCCATCAACTAGTTGCATAGTAATGGGGTGTTTCTTAGGTTGAGCAGGAATTTGGAGGGTCTTGGCTAAGTCTGCATCCAATATGTTGCTGCTTGCTCCAGAGTCAATCATGGCAGTCAGGATAACTGGTTCTTTACTCCACTGTAAGGACACAGAGAGAAAGAGGTGAGTAGAAAAATTAGGGGATATGTCGTCTTTCGTAAAGGATCGTGATCTTACCCTCATGGCGGAATGGTTTACCCTGAGGGAGGAATGGTCTGGATCTGCAGTCTTTATAGTAATGTCCAGATTTACGTTCGGCCCTTCTCTCTCGTAGTCTGCGATCAATCTGGGTGACGAGTTGAGCAAATTCATCGGGAGATGTGAGAGTGTTAGTGCCGGCGAGTTCAATTGGTCGTGAAGTGCAGGTTCATTCCAAGAGGTCGCCAGGGAGATCCGGCGAAAGTCTGCTATGTACTCATCCACTGGTCTTTTACCCTATCTCAGAGTTCGGAGGGTTGTGGTAGCAGAGGTAGCACGGAAGGGGTCCTCATATAAGGCATCCAGAGCCTGTCGGAAGGAATGCCAGGACTCTGGCATAGGGCTGTTGTTGTGTAATAAATGATGTGCCCACAGCTGTGGTTCCTCCTCCAACAGGGAAATAACCGCATGTACCTTAACGTAGTCGGAAGTGTAGGTATGAGGTTTTAGATTGAAAAGGATCTGACAAGAAGTCATAAAAGTTCGGCATTTTTTGCGACCCCCAGTAAATTTCTCAGGCAAAAGGATCCGAGGTTCAGGAGTGGAAGCCCCTTCCAGTACTGGAGGTACTGAAGCAGGTGGAGCAGCAGCTAATGGTTTGCCAGGATGATGAGTGTGGGACCGATGCACCTGCTGCCTCAGGCGATCTTGTCCAGCCTGAACAGATGACCAAACACACACACCAACACAGGCTCTGTCACACCAACACCCAGACACACACACCAGGACAGGCTCTGTCACACCAACACTCAGACACACACACCAGGACAGGCTCTGCAACACCGACAACCAAACATACACACACACACCAGGACAGGCTCTGCCACACAGACACCCACACACATCAGCACAGGCTTTGCCACATCCAAACACACACACACACCAGGACAGGCTCTGACACACAGACACCCACACACACCAGGACAGGCTCTGCCACACCCACATCCAAACACACACACACGGACAGGCTCTGACACACTGACACCCAAACACACACCCTAGGACAGGCTCTGCCACACTGACAACTGAACACACACCAGGACAGGCTCTGCCACACCAACACCTATACACACACCCGAGGACAGGCTCTGCTACACTGATAACCAAAAACACACAAACAGCAGGACATAATCCACGTCACAGACGTCTGCATCAGGATGGATTTTTCACACTGCATTGTCGTTTATACCCCCCTTAGTGTTTTTGCCCCTGCTGCCCATATAAATTTATATTAGCCCCAGTTGCCCAGTTACACTCCTATCATGCCAGGTCAGCCAGTACATGCTGGTACAGGGTGGCTGTAAGTGATGTGCAGAACCCATACTGCTGGCAGCATCAATACAAAAGGTTTTAGCATGTACTGGCTGACTTGGCATCATAGGAGTGTGATTGCTAACAGCAATCAAAGTCCCATCATGCCTAGGTTCCACCACCTACACATCCAACCAGTAAATTCTGGAACCTAGGCATGATGGGACTGTGATTGCTGTTAGCAATCACACTCCTATCATGCCAAGTCAGCCAGTACATGCTGGTACAGGGTGGCTTTAGGTGATGTGCAGACCCCATACTGCTGGCAGCATCCATAGACAAGGGGGGCAGCTAGCTAGGTTTCAGCATGTACTGGCTGACTTGGCATGATAGGAGTTTGATTGCTAACAGCAATCAAAGTCCCATCATGCCTAGGTTCAGCACTTACACATCCAACCAGTAAATGCTGAAACCTAGGCATGATGGGACTGTGATTGCTGTTAGCAATCACACTCCTATCATGCCAAGTCAGCCAGTACATGCTGGTACAGGATGGCTGTAAGTGATGTGCAGACCCCATACTGCTGGCAGCATCCATAGACAAGGGGGGCAGCTAGCTAGGTTTCAGCATGTACTGGCTGACTTGGCATGATAAGAGTGGGATTGCTAACAGCAATCACAGTCCCATCATGCCTAGGTTCCGGCACTTACACATCCATGCTATCACACACACACTCTATCATTCACAGATTCATTCCCTCAATCACACATTCTCATTCAAACTCCCACCCCACCCCTTACCTGCACTGCAGCTCCTCGACGCCGCTCACAGACTTCAGCAGAGGGCGCGGCCTCCCTCTGCGTTCTCTGGTAAAGCCAGGGCCGGACTGGGACTGAAAAGCAGCCCTGGAAAAATTTGGAGACCAGCCCCGTATAGTTTATCTCACGGTGAAGCTCTTATACCCACACGCACCCCTAATACACACCCGAGTCACACTATGTGCCATTCTTTTTATCTCATTATTTGTATTAAAATGCCAGAAAGCAAAAGTGTTAAAAGGCCCTAATAAATTAAATACATTACACATAATGGGATCAAAAAATTTACTACTGCGAACATTTTTAGATGAAAGAGTTCCATTTTATTCAGTGGAACAAAACACTGATCACATTATTCTTCACGATATTCTGGTAAGAAATTTTTATTTCTTTATTAATTCATGTAGACTATTTTTTTTCCATATTTAATAAAAGCTATGATTGAGACATGTTTGGTTTTTATTTCCTTTCATTTGACAACCTACCCCCGAGTTATGCATCTCTGCCCCCAGGCTTGCCACTCTGCCCCCCTGATATGCCTTCTAACCCCCTATATGCCACTCTGCCTCCAGAAATGCCTTATACCCCCTATATGCCACTCTGTCCCATGATATGCCTTCTAACCCCCTATATGCAACTCTGCCATATAGGGGGTTAAAAGGCATATCATGGGACAGAGTGGCATATAGTGGGTATAAGGCATTCCTGGAGGCAGAGTGGCATGAAGGGGGTTAAAAGGCATATCATGGGGCACTCTGCCTCCAGAAAAGCCTTATGCCCCCCTGTATGCCACTCTGCCTCCCTGATATGCTTTATACCCTCCTATATGCCACTCTTCCCCATAATATGCCTTTTAATCCCCTATATGCCACTCTGCCTCCAGAAATGCCTTTTACTCCCTATGTCACTCTGCCTCCAGAAATGCCTTATACCCCCCATATGCCACTCTGCCTCCCTGATATGCCTCAACCCTCCTATATGCCCCTCTGCCCGTGATATGCCTTTTAACCCCCTTTTTGCCACTCTACCTCCAGATGTGCCTTTTGACCCCCTATATGTCACTCTGCATCCAGAAATGCCTTATACCCCTATATGCCACTCTGTCCCATGATATGCCTTCGAACCCCCTATATGCCACTCTGCCATATAGGGGGTTAAAAGGCATATCATGGGACAGAGTGGCATATAGGGGGGTATAAGGCATTTCTGGAGGCAGAGTGGCATAAAGGGGGTTAAAAGGCATATCATGGGGCACTCTGCCTACAGAAAAGCCTTATGCCCCCTATATGCCACTCTGCCTCCCCAATATGCTTTACACCCTCCTATATGCCCCTCTGTCCCATGATATGCCTTCTAACCCCCTATATGCCACTCTGCCATATAGGAGGTTAAAAGGCATATCATGGGACATTTTTGTTTACTTTATATGGCAAGCCGATCCAGCTTGGCATATTAAATAAAAAATAATATATGCCACTCTGTCCCATGATATGCCTTCTAACCCCCTATATGCCACTCTGCCATATAGGGGGTTAAAAGGCATATCATGGGACAGAGTGGCATATAGGGGGTATAAGGCATTTCTGGAGGCAGAGTGGCATGAAGGGGGTTAAAAGGCATATCATGGGGCACTCTGCCTCCAGAAAAGCCTTATGCCCCCTATATGCCACTCTGCCTCCCTGATATGCTTTATACCCTCCTATATGCTCCTCTGCCACATGATATACCTTTTAACCCCCTTTATGCCACTCTGCCTCCAGATATGCCTTTTGACCCCCTATATGTCACTCTGCATCCAGAAATGCCTTATACCCCTATATGCAACTCTGGCATATAGGGGGTTAAAAGGCATATCATGGGACAGAGTGGCATATAGGGGGGGTATAAGGCATTTCTGGAGGCAGAGTGGCATATAGGGGGACACACTTACATACACGCACATGCCGATTTTTTTTGTTTTTAACAAATACAAAAAACATTATACAGTACAAAAAATACATTATTTTACTCACCTTCTACTTCTCTTGACTTCCTGGTAGCTGCACACTGTTCTCCTCTATGCTGACAGGATGCCACTGACCTGACATCCGGTGCTGCAGCAGTCTGAGTGCGAGGGGGCGGAGCTTCCACCTCACGCTGCTCCCATCACTATGCAGCCATCAGACTGCCGGGAATGTAATCTAAACGGCCGATGCGTGCTGATGCCGCCGGCCGGAGCTACTTTAACACTTTTTTTTTATTTATATGGTAAACTGGATCGGCTTGCCATATAAAGTAAAAAAAAAAGTATTAAAGCAGAGGCGGCCAGCGGCATCAGTACGCATCGGCCGTTCAGATTACATTCCCAGCAATCTGATGGCCGCATAGTGATGGGAGCAGCGTGAGGGGTGAAAGGTCAGTGCAAGGGGGCGGAGCTTTCACCCCTCACACTGCTCCCATCACTAGACGGCCATAGCACACGGCTGCTGGGTGCTGATGCCGGCCGGCCGCATTAGCACCCAGCGGCCGCTTTGATTAGATTTCTGGCAGCCTGGGGGGCAATTGCCCCCCTGCCCAGCCCGCCCCTGGCACCGAGGGAGGCGTTCAATGCCATTTGCAGCCGCTCAGCGGCTGTCTTCATGGTTAGTCTGCTGGCCGCCCAGCCCACGAACCTTCCGGCCCACCGGGAAATTTCCCGGTATCCCGGTGGGCCAGTCCGGCCCTGGGTAAAGCACAGAGTAAGCGGGACTGGAGCAGAGTCATGTCATGTCACGTGAACTCTGCTATGTTCTGCTTCCTCTATGCAGTACAGAAGACCCTCCCACAGGTAAGTAGCAGCGCTCGAGGTGCGGCCCACGTAAGAAAAAAAAAAAGAAAGAAAGACGGGATCCAAATTCGGCAGGGGGGGCAACAGGGGGGGCAAGGATTAAGCTGGGGGGGCAATTGCCCCCCCTTGCCCCCCTGTAGCGATGCCACTGGTCGTAGCTTAGAGTATTCAGCACTTGAAAAGGACAGTCAGTTACTATGGCAGCCTACCCCAAACACAGAACCAATGTTGAGGTCAGAACTGACTTTATTAGATACACGTACAGGTACTTATACACAGCAAATACAACTTACATACAATGGAACGGAAAAACACACAAAATCCTCCTTTAGGTCCAGCAAGGGGAATACCCAAACAATACATTGTGATAAAAGGATTATCCCCCTGGCACCTGACTCTGGGGCCCCTGTGGAGATAGTCTAGGAAACATAAAAGATGTTACCCCAAGGGGCACACATACAACCACCGTATTTGATAGGACAGGGTCCCCACTGTCCAAATATGGCCCTAATTGGTGTGCGGAAAAGAATTTATTTAAATTTTATATTGCTGGTGGTTGGAGCGTATTTTTATTTTTTTCTCTTTCGTTTTTTTGTCAGTGCCCCTAATGAATATCATTCTGGCACCAATATTCTGCAGCAAACATTTTGCAAGTTTTTTTTAATTTTTTTGCCAAGGCTGCAAAAGAGTTCCTCATCTGTCATCTTGTGATCACTAGGCAACCCTCACCCAGTATAATTTGTATAATCTCTTGCCGAAAGCAAATACAACGAAGTGTTCTTTCTGTTTATATTTTTCTCCTTCAGCTTGATTTTTTCTTTAACCGGACAACTACATGATATATTAACGCCAGCTACTTTAGCGTATTTAATTATGTCAAATATAATTAATGTTATTTCAGGTTTACCATTTATAAACTGTTCCATAACAGAAAAGCAACTACAAATTTGTAAAGCGACAGATGGCTAAAGAGGGATTAGTATCCAGGATAATCTATTATTAGCATGCTTATGCATTTCGCATTAAGGAAGGTAAGGTTTTGTTGTCTAAGGGACAGAAGTGCAGTTTATTAGATGGCAATATGTGACAAAGAACATGGCAAATCATAGCTAGCAATAAGGTGAGAGGAAGACACAAGGGGTAAGAATAACATAATAAAAAAAAGCATACTAAATATGATGTAAATTATGTTTTGCATTAATCTATTATTTAGAGGTTTGCAAGGTACCAGCTAACTATTAGCTGGAATAGACGCAATGGCAGTTTGTTGTATATTGTGTAACATTCAGTCCCTATCTGAAACTTATTTTTCTTTGTTTTATGAGGTACATATTAGCTGTTAAGTATATTATAACCATTTAAAATATGTAATATTAATAGTAATACATATTTAAAACAATGCTTTAGTTATCATTAGAGGTGTTTATGTGTATAAGTAAAATCTGTTCCACAACATAGAGTATAAGTGATGACCATGATCATGTTCATTTTGTAGTATGAGCATCAATCTTTTCAAATATTAAACCAAATAAGTTTAGGGACTTTCAACACCACAAATCAGTCTTTCTGGTTCATTCATATAATGCTCCATATGAATTAGTTTTTCATCCTGATTTATATGATGTACATTTTGTGTCATATTTGTATTTTGGTCAGTGTCAGTTTCTAACAGCAGTTAGAGACCCCTTTAAACTGATTGATACCAAACTAGTAAACTTGATACATATATTTAACACTCTACATACAAGTGGCAGAATAATTGTCAGTTGAAGAAACAGCTTTATCTACTAGTGTATTTTGTGCATACTGCAATGGCAACATTATGCTCCTTGTTTGCTGTGAAAAAAATGGTAAAATGCTTTTGCTTTTAGTGCTTTATATACTAACTGGAACCCTGATATTATTGATGTCTTGTGCGTTTTTTACATTATCAATGAAGCATTTATGCCTGTATGGGCTAGAATGAGTGTGAGATGCATGGCTGAATGAGTAGGAATCTGAATGTGAATGTATTCTGGGAATGAATGTGTATGTTATATTTGTTGAAGGGAACAAATGCAATGTAGGTCATCATGATCTCTCTTGGGTAATCTAGATCCTGACTGCTCCTGGATTTAAAGTTTAAATATGTTTTCCATTTAGTTCTTTACTGCTGGAAGAATAGGGTTGCAAAAAATGTGGCTTCTGTATTTAGCACTGTTTGCACAATAATGATATTTTCCTGCAACACCTTTCTGATCAGATGACACAAGCTCCTGGCTTCAGGTGGCAAAATCATCTGGTGGAATAAATAGCTGTGTTCACAGAATGAACAATCTCTAATAATTCAAAGTGTAGCTAGAGTGAAAAAAATAGGATTTCTTTCACCAAAAAGTTTGTAGATTAGTTGAAAATTTCAACTTCCTAACTTTACTATGAATTATGAAAGGCTTAGCGATAGCCCTCAATTGTATAAATAGTAAAGATATCTTGACTGTTATCTCAGTGGTTTAATTATGCATTCTGCTGGACCAACTTATACCACAGTCAGATCCCCACAGGAAGAGTTGTCATTTAAAATGCACAATGTGACGTTAAGAAATGTTCAACTTGTCTACGTACTCCCAATTTGACGAATAAACTCCTAATTACCTAGAAGAGCTAAACTGCTTTTCGATCATCTAGGAAATATGACTAAAATGTATCTGTAATAGGAACATGGGGTTCTAGCTGTACTTCCCTGGTTGTCATTCCTACCTTCTTCAAGTAACGACACAACCTGAGATCAGATGAGCGTAGGAGATATGACATGCAGTATCTCACAAAAGTGAGTAGACCCCTCACATTTTCGTAAATATTTTATTATATATTTTCATGTTACAACACTGAAGAAATGACACTCTGCTACAATGTAAAGTAGTGAGTGTACAGCCTGTATAACAGTGTAAATTTGCTGTCCTGTCAAAATAACTCAACACACACCCATAAATGTTTAAACCTTGGCAACAAAAGCAAGTACATTTGGCCACTATGTAGGTAGTTTCGCAAAGCTGCTTCCCTTCCTGGTAATGTCCTTGCAAGTGGCTTGTAACTTGTCCGTCTAGGTGGGTTTGAGAACAAGGACCTTCTTCTCGTGAGGGTGCTCTGTATGCTCCGTGAGAAGCTGCAGCAGAGGCCTGATCCTCCATAATTCTTCTGACTTGGCACTCCCCAAGGGGATATGCCACGTCGGTTTTTGGACCTAACCACCTATCCCACACCATAGTCCCTGTTCCGCCCATTACAGCCACTGAACCCTATTAAAACCCCTATTCTCCATCACAACCACTATGCCCACCACAGCTCTTGTCCAGCATCACAGCCACTGTTTCCCTCACTCCAGCCTTTGTTTCCATCACTACAGCCACTGTTCCCCACCACTGCCCATATCCTCCAATACTGCCCATATCCCCTTAACATAAATCTTATCCCCCATTACAGCCAATATACCCCACCACTGCCCTCACTACTTCGCCTATCCCCTCACTGTCACTGTAGACTTTCCATTACATTCATGAATTCAAACGCTACAGAGAATACACCATCATCTCTGGCGGAGTAAATTGGATATCCTTCACTGGAACCTTACAGTATTTTATCTAAGTTTGCTGAAGTACACCCAAAGCAGCGCTCCTTAGTCAACATGGCTTCAAAACATAAATATGATACAAATTATATTAAATTTGGCTTTTTCATATATTGAAGATAGACATGATGGACAGAAACCACAGTGTGTTTTGTGTAGCAAAACATTGGCTAACGAAAGCATGAAGCCATCAAAGCTTAAAGCGTCATTTAGACACAAAACTCCCGGGCCTTTGCAGAAAAATCTGTTGCTTATTTTCAACGAAAGCTACAAGAGCTGAGGGCATCACAAAAGTGCCTAACATCTTCTTGTTCACAGCAAGAGCAGGCACTCTGAGCATCTTACCACGTAGCTCATCGTATTGCAAAATGCAAGAAAGCAAACACTATTGCAAAAGACCTTATCTTACCTGCCGCCATTGATATGGGCAGAGAGGTCCTTGATCAATCTGCTGCTGATAAATTAAAGACAATTCCACTATCCAATGACACAATACGCATGAGGATTCAAGAAATGTCAGGTGACATAAAACAGACCACAGCTCGCATCAACACTAACAAATACTATTCATTGCAAATGGATGAATCCACGGATATTGTGAACCATGCCATTTTACTGGTTTATGTGAGGCATGTGTGGGAAGGAGACTTTCAGGAGCAGTTTCTCAATACTTTGGATTCATACTTGCGTTCTGTGTGCCTGATATGGGATATGTGTGTTGGCATCACAACTGATGGTGCAGCCTGCATGACTGGAAAACACTCAGGGGTGGTGAAGAGAATTCTTGAAAAGGCACCAAATGCAGTTTGGAACCATTGTTTTTTGCACAGGGAGGTATTAGCAGCCAAGGATATGGTGCCAGTGCTTCACGAAACTTTGAAAGATAGTTTAAAAAAAAAACTGAAAGATGTCAAAGTAGTGAACTACATTAAACGGAGTGCCAAGCGTGCCAGGTGTTTTCAGAGGCTGTGCATAGACCTGGGCAGTGAACATGTACAGGTGCTGTATCATGTGGAGGTGCGCTGGTTTTCCAGGGGCAAAGTTCTCTCACGTTTATACGAACTGAGAGTGCAACTCGACTCTTCCCGATCTGTTTAACAGTGACATGTGGCTTGCACAAGTTGCTTATCTTGCAGATGTGTTTGAGCAGCTGAACACATTAAATGTGTCTATGCAAGGGACGGGACACAATATTTTTACACAGACTGAAAAAAATTGAGGCTTTCAAAAAGAAAATGGCATTGTGGACAAGTCATGTTTCCGCAGAGAGATTTGATATGCTCCCCAATGCTAGTCATGAGCTTACACACCTGGACTCTGCACAGGCAGAAATGAACTGAAAAACACTATAGTAGCACATCTCACAAAGCTGCAGGAATGTTTTAAAGACTACTTCCCAGAGCAGCACAGGGATGAAGGCTGGATACGCGTCCCCTTTGGAATTTATTTCGAAAGCGTCATGTTGCCAAGCAACGAAGAGAGTCAGCTTTTAGAGCTTTGATGCGTTCAGATGCTAAGCTGAGCTGGCTGAATATCCTTCCATCTCAACCCAGTTTTACTACCATTCAGCACAACTTATCTTTGTGAGAGTGGCTTCTCAACTCTTTTCAGTTAAAGACAAAGCATAGAAACAGAATGGACATTGAACATGACCTCAGAGTTGCTTTGTCTACCATCACCCCAGACTTTGAGACACGCCTCAAAAGCAAAAACCATCCCCAGTTTTCCCATTAGTTCTACCTCATATGTTTCCATGACTGTTTGTTTATTTATTTATTGTGTATTTATTTATTTTCACTAGCGCTGTGATTACTGCATTATTCGTTGTGCAAAGTATCCGTTTGTTTACGGTTTGTTTACTGTTTAAAAGGTGCATATATGTGCAATACTGAACCAGTTGTTTTATGGAATAAAATATAAGGTTTCGGAAATGAAATTATTTTAGGGATCGCGACTTAATGACCAAAGACAAATGTGGGTCCTGAGGATACATGTTTTGAGAACCACTGCTCTAGAGAACTCCGGCTCCACTTGCAGGTTGAATACAGGTACTGCATTCAACCATGCAAGTCAATGGAGCCCAGCTTTCTAATCACAGTGTGATTAGTAAATTATTTAAAAAAAAAAAAAAATATGGAAAAAAAAAGTGGTAACATTTAAAAATAATTATGCATCAGAGGAACCATCCAGTTCCAGCAAAATGTAAAAAAAAGTCCAAAAAGAATAAAATAAAAAATAAAGTTTATTATTATGAGTAAGTGCTAAAATTAGCGCTGTATCTTACCAAAAATCTGGACATTGAAAGAGTTAAAGTAAAAGCATTTCAAATACCAAAGGGGTGTCTAATTTTAAAAAAATGAATGGTTTGATGGGGTAAATTGGAGTGGCTGGGCTCAAAGATAGGGCATAGGCACAGACTGATCAAAATGGGAGGGGGGGGCAAAATGTGCCTTTTAACCCCAAACACCAGACAAGCCCATGCATGGGTTTATCACTGAACTCGGGACATATTGCCGAACACACATTGGGGTGTTTGATAGTGATGTATACCTAGAGTTATAAACTTATACCCGAAGTACAATTTATGTGAAAAAAATACTACCACAAACTTTGGCAAAGGCTGGTGGTAGAAACTCATGCATGGAAAGGGTTAAAATACTAGCATTTTAAATACCTTGGGCTATCTAGTTTTCACAAATATATGGTTTGATGGGGTAAATTGAATTAGCCGGCTTCAAAGATGGCCCTATTAGGACATGGGGGCAGTAGGACCAGTTGTAAAAGTTCCAAGTTAAAAATTGCACACTTCCTAAATGTGGCGCTTTACCTCCCAAACAGCCCGACAAACCCATGCATAGGTAGTATCACTGTACTCAGGAGACGTTGCTGAACACATATTGGGGTCTTGTTTGATAGTGATGTATACCAGGAGCTGTAAATCCATACCTAACAGGGTTAAAATTCCAGCATTTGACATACCTTGAGGTGTCTAGTTTTAAAAAATATATCGTTTGATGGGGTAAATTGCATTGGCCAAATTCAAAGATACCCAAAATATATTTTATTATTTTTTATGGAAAATTAGATAATATGATCAAAAATATATAACTTGTGTGGGTAAACTAAATGAGTGAGGAGAAAATTACATCTAAACAAGCGCACCGCAGAAGTGTTAAAACAGCCTCGGTCCAAAAGGGTACAAAAGGTAAAAAAACAGTCTGGTCCTTAAGGGGTTAAAGTTGATGTGTTAGAAGCAAGAAAAATGGGCAAGGGTAAGGATCTGAGCGACTTTGACAAGGGTCATATTGTGATAGTGTCACGGTTCGGCCGAACTGCTCTGTGTTTTTACACTCATAATAATAATAAACAATAACAAGCAGCCTTTTCTTCCCTGTGTCAGGATGACACCTCCAATGTTAACAAATCACTTTTACTCCTCTGTTACCGTGGTTACGCACCTGAGTTTTATCAGCCAACCCCTTCCTGGCTATTTAAGTCGCTAACCCCATTTCCTACATGACCGTGTATTGTTTCTGGTCCCTAACAGATGGCTAGACCACTGGGTCAGAGCCCCTCCAAAACTGTAGCTCTTGTGGGGTGTTCGCCGGTCTGCGGTAGACTTGGGTGCTGATAAAGTTTGTGTTAGTTCTTGGGGAAATTTGTTTGCCTTCAGTTTGGATTATTTCTGTCCAACATTTTCTTTTTTGGAAATCCCATTCGACCGTCCGGTTTCCATGGAAACAAGTAATCAAGAAGAAGAATTGTAATGGGGGGGGGGGGGGGTTGTTTCTTTAAAACCTTTAAACTCTAATAACATCCAAGCTGCTATAAAACTCATCTGCTCAGCTATTCACATTTATCAAAGTAACTTTAATATAATTACCATAAAGCAGCAGCCAGGGAATATTTCTACTTGTATAACGGATTTAACAGAGAAAATATTCCTGCACGTATTTATAATAAATTATTAAAACCAATCCTTTAGGTGCAACATGGGTGTAGGTGCAAGTCCATCTTTTTTGCAATATGGGGGCAATAGAAAATTCTGTGGGTGCAATCTCAAGTCATTTTTTTTCATTATGGGTGAAGTGGAAATTTATGTTGGGGCAATGGCAAGTCTTTTTTCCCCATTATGGATGCAGTGGACATTTGTGGCTGCAAAGTGGGTGCAATGGCAAGTCATTTTTTTTCACTATGGGTGCAATTGAAATGTATGTGGGTACAAAGTGGGTGCCATGGCAAGCCATCTCTTTCATTATGAGTGCAGTGGAAATTTATGTGGGTGCAATGGCAAGTCATTTTTTTCATTATGGGTGCACTGGAAATTTGTGTGGTTGCAAAATGGTTGCATTGTCAAGTCATTCTTTTTCATTATGGGTGCAGTGGAAATTGTATGAGGGTGCAAAGTGTATGCAATAGCAAGTACCGTATTTGCTCGATTATAAGACGACCCTGATTATAAGACGACCCCCCAAAATCTGATTATTAACTTAGGAAAAAAAGAAAAAGCCTGAATATAAGACGACCCCAAAGGAAAAAAGTTTTACCAGTAAATGTTAATTCATGTAAACTATTTTTTTTAATAAAAGCTATGATTGAGAAAAATATTTTTTTTGTTTTTATTTCTTGTATTTTCCAACCTGTCCCCCAGTTACGCACATCTGCCCCTAGGCTTGCCACTCCAATATGGCACTGTGGCCCATGATATGCCTTTTAACCCTCTATATGCCACTGTGCCCCATGGTATGCCTTTTGACCCCCTATGTGCCACTCTGCCTCCAGAAATGCCTTATACCCCTGTATCCCATTCTGGCATTTAGGGGGTTAAAATGCATATTATGGGGCAGAGTGGCATATAGGGAGGTATAAGGCATTTCAGGAGGCAGAGTGCTCTATTAAATGCCCCCTTAACGCCACTCCAGAAATGCCCTATGCCCCCATTTAACACACACACACACCCTATACCCCCATTTAACACACACACACACACACACTCTCTCTCTCTCTCCCCCCTCCTCTCTCCCCCCCTCCTCTCTCACCCCCCTTCCCCCTCTCTCACCCCCCTTCCCCTCTCTCCCCTCTCAGCCCTCTCTTACCGGTGCTTCCAGCCGGGGCAGCGGGTTGACGTCGCCTTCCGCTGCAGCCGGAAGGAGGTGGAGTTGGCAGCGGGGGTTTGTATGCGTCCGTCGCGTATACTTTCCCCGGCTGTCAGAGATCAGAGTTCCCCGCACCAGTGCGGCACCGGTGCGGGGAACTCTGATCTCTGACAGTCGGGGAAGGTCTACGCGACGGACACAGACAACCCCCACTGCTAGCCACACCTCCTTCCGGCTGCAGCAGACGTTGTCTGCGCGGATCGCGTAGACATCAACCCGCTGCCCCGGCAATACAGCAGGAAGCACCGGTAAGTGTGTGTATGATGGGGCGGGGTGAGACAGGAGGATCCAGGTCCCCTGCAGCGGTGCGGGGGATCTGGATCTTAGTCTCCTAATCAGACCTCTATTTGAGCATTTGCTCTGAAAAAACCTCGTCTTATAATCGAGCAAATACGGTAAATTTTTTTTATTATGGGTGGAGTGGAAATTTATGGGGACAGTGGAATGTTATTTTCCACTTTATCTGGGTGCAAAGTGTATGCAATCGCAAGTCATTTTTTTTTATTATGGGTACAGTGGAAATTTATATGGGGGCAAAGTGGGTTCAATGGCAACTCATTTTCTTTTCATTACGGGTGCAGTCGAAATTTATGTGGGTACAATGGCAAGTCATTTTTTTCCATTATGAGTACAGTGGAAATTTATGTGGTTGCAAACTGGGTTCAAGGGCAAGTGTTTTTTTCCCCCATTATGGGTGCAGTGGAAAGTTTTATATAGGTACAAAGTGCGGGGAATGGCAAGCCATTTTTTTCCCAATGGGTATAGTGGAAATTTATGTGGGTGCAGAAAAAAATCAAAAATGGAAGGGAGATGTTAATAAACTGTGCAAAGACTTGCAGAATGTGATTTAACTCAAACACCCTCACACCCTCACCAGCAACTAGCCTAATTCAAAGTCTCATGAAAGCTCGATGGACGTTGGTCAATCAAGTTAATAAATAACTCAACCTCGCATTACGTATAATATTCACTTATTCTTCTAATAAGAGGGTTGCATGAACCAAGGAAGGCTGGCTTACCGTACCAGAAAAACAGTAAGGGTCCCAGGACTGCAACTGGGCACCAGGGGGCATTGGTAGGAAAAAAACAGTGTACTTGGACTGGATTGATTTGTTTTCGTATGACCAAGTGACAGCCCATAATGATCAGAAACGTGACAAGACGGAAATTTGAAGAACCGAAGCCGAATTAAGTACAGTAGCCAGCTCACCAAGCTGCCTGCATCCGAAAAAAGTTACATAGAAGCTTAAGGACTATACATGTACCAGGTCTAAACGGAATGTCCATTTAACATTAGCAAAGCTCTTACTTGCCATCAGTTGGTAAATGACTGGGGGACTTCACTGGCTTGATCTTGCAGACCTCTAATGAGGTATTTCTGGGTGAGAAGAAACTACAATATGTGATGTTGGACTTCTGTTAGGAAAAGCTTCATAGCTAAATGAAAGGGCTAGGTTAGAATATCAATTGGCCGTGAAGGTTAGGAGAGTGCTAATTGAATAAACATTGGAGGGAGGCAACGAACGTATGAATGTACAAAACAAGGACTAGGCTCACTCGTATCATGGTTTGATATATATATACAAACCATGTGACCTGGGCACTTGTCCTAAATAACACGCACCAAAAGCGAACAAAGGGTTAATGAAAAAAGGGTTAACTGGCAACCCTTATCTGCCCCTAGCAACAGAAATTTCTAGAGCGGGGCTAGTTGATACGTGGAACAGTAGCAGAAGCGCTAGGAGGCCAACAGAGTAAACTAGTGAATGCAGCATGTTGGCTGATTGACAACTGCTCATTTGCGGATACCAAAACGGAAGGGTAACAAATACATACGCAAACCACGTGACCTGGACCTATAGCAACAAATACACAATCCCATAACCTGGGAACTTATCCTGATTGCGAGTAGAAAAAAAGAAGGAATATTAGTTGATAGGTGACCTTATACCAAGAGTAAGGAGATGCTCTCTGCACTATGCGGCTCAGGATACAATTTTATGGAATTTGATGTGTACATGAATTAATTGGAGTTAAGTATAATTTGAAAGTACTCTAACAACAACCAATGTATTTGACCAGCTGTAACATACAATAAGTAACTCCAAGAAAGATATAGCGAGCGAATGTAAATACCCTTGGATAAGGAAATGAACCTCCATAAAAGTGCAGACATAGTAACATGAGCTGAACAGTATAAAAGCATGAGGGCAAGAGAGCGTGCTTAACCCTTAAGGACCAGGCTGTGTTTTACCTTTTGTACCATTGGGACCGAGGCTGTTTTTTTTTTTTATATTTATTTATTTATTTTCCTTGTTCAGAATTCAAAAAGAAACAAATTTTAACCATACAACATTCTTAGATTTAGTAACAATACAGTATATACATCGACATATATCCAACTTAAGAGAAACACAAAAGGAAAATGTTTACAACATCCATTGTATATGAAAAAAAATTAAAGAATTAATCAACAATAAATAGTTATAAATATAGTTAATAACGTACATATAACTGACGATACCATATTCATTCCATTCATACTGCAACATACTCGCATAGAGGGGAGCTGAGAGATCTCTTCCGGGGAAGCTATTTATTCCCATGAATATGTGTTATGTGGGACCGAGGCTGTTTTAGCACTTTGGCGGTGTTCGTGTAATTTTCTCCTCACTCATTTAGTGAACCCACAGAAATGATATGTTGTTTTTTTCAGGACAAGAAGGGCTTTCTTCAGTTACCATTGTTTTAATCATATTATCTAATTTTCCGTAAAAAAAAATAATAAAATATGAAAAATTTAAAAAACCCACATTTTCGGACTTTTTACTCATCCAAAAAAGCTAATGAAAAAAACCTACTAAATATATTCTACTATTTGTCCTGAGTTTAGAAATACCCAATGTTTTTATGTTTTTTTTTGCTTTTTTCTACACGTTATGGAGCATTAAGTACAAGTAGCGTTTTGCTATTTCAAAACCATTTTTTCCAAATCTGGTAATTCTTGCTCCCATGTGCCATTTCGGGTATCTTTGAAGCCGGCCAATGCAATCTACCCCATCAAATCATATATTTTTGAAAACTAGACACCCCAAGGTATTTCAAATGCTAGAATTTTAACTCTTTCCATGCACTAATTCTACCACCAGTCTTTGTCAAACTTTGTGGTAGTAATTTATTTTGTGTTTTTTATCGCTAAAATTGCTCTTCAGGTATGGATTTACAGCTCCTGGTATACATCACTTTCAAACAACACCCCAATATGTGTTCAGCAACATCTCCCGAGTACAGGCATACCCCTCATGCATGGGTTTGTCGGGTTGTTTGGGAGGTAAAACGCCACATTTAGGAAGTGCACATTTTTTAACTTTTACATCTGGTCATTCTGCCCCCATGTCCTAATAGGACCATCTTTGAAGCCGGCTAATTCAATTTACCCCATCATACCATATCTTTTTGAAAACTAGACACCCCAAAGTATTTCAAATTCTAGTATTTTAACCCTTTCCATGCATGAGATTCTACCACCAGCCTTTGCCACACTTTGTGGTAGTATTTTTTTGGTATTTTTCTTTACACAAATTGTACTTTGGGTATAAATTTATAGCTCCAGGTATACGTCACTATCAAACAACACCCTAATATGTGTTCAACAACATCTCTCGAGTACAGTGATACCACCCATGCATGGGTTTGACTGCTGTTTGGGGTTAAAAGGCCACATTTGGGAAGTGCGCTTTTTTCCCCTATTTTGGTCAGTCTGTGCCTATGCCCTATCTTTGAGCCCGGCCACTACAATTTACCCCATCAAACCATATATTTTTGAAAACTAGACACCCCAAGGTACTTAAAATGGTAATATTTAACCCTTTCCATGCATCAGATTCTACCACCAGCCTTTGCTACACTTTGTGGTAGTATTTTTTTTGGTATTTTTTTCACAGAAATTGTACTTTAGGTATAAATTTATAGCTCCAGGTATACATCACTATCAAACAACACCCTAATATGTGTTCAGGAACATCTCCCGAGTACAGTCATACCCCACATGTATGGGTTTGTCTGGTGTTTGGGTTTAAAATGCCACATTTTGGAAGTGCGCTTTTTTTTCCCCATTCCGGTCAGTCTGTGCCTATGCCCTTTGAGCCCGGCCACTCCAATTTACCCCATCAAACCATTCATTTATTTAAATTAGACACCCCTTGGGTATTTGAAATGCTTTCATTTAAATTTTTCCATGTCAGGATTTTTGGGAAGATACAGCGCTAATTTTAACACTTGCTCATAATAATAAACTTTATTTTTTTATTTTATTCTTTTTGGACTTTTTTTTTACATTTTGCTGTAACTGGATAGTTCCTCTGATGCATAATACATTTTTAAATGTTACCATGTTTTTTTAAGCTTTTTCTTTTTTTCCTTTTTTTTTATTTTTTTTAAATATTTTACTAATCACATAGTGATTAGAAAGCTAGGCTCCATTGACTTGTATGGTTGAATGCAGTACCTGTATTCAACCTGCAAGTGGAGCCAGAGTTCTCTAGAGGGTCCGGAGACCATCTAGCGAAGTTTTTCAACTTTATTATTTTTTTACCGGGCGGCCGCCATCTTGCGGATGGCGAAGATCACTGGCAGTGGCGGCTGTGACCGCTCTCCGGAGCGGTCACAGCCCGTCCTGGGGTAAGTGTTTGGTGTCGCTGAATGCCTCCTGATCGAGGCATTCCAGCGACACCATTGAAGTTTAGGAGGTGATCGTTGATTGCCTCCTAAACGCTTTTAAAACGGGAGTCCGCCGCCATACAATGTATGGCGGATGTTGACGCCCCGGGGAGGGGCCAGACACGGCCCATGATGCTGATCTCGGTGTTGCTGAATGCCTCGCCATCGAGGCATTACAGCAACACCGTTTAAGCTTAGAAAGTGATCGTTGATCACTTTCTAAGCTTGTTTAAGTCTCATGACGTGTCAGGCACGTCATATGTCGTTAAGTGACCGTTTTGCATGACGTGCCTGACCCGACAATGGACGTTAAGGGGTTAATGATGTGTAGTTCAGGACTAGAGGTATCCAACAGGTATCGGTAGTAAAAGGGTTAAACAGGCTTAGTAAAGTTTGAGTATGAGAACTGCACCTGTGGCCATGCATACATATAAACAATCCGAATCAAGAAAGGTACCCAGCATAGCTCCAGTGTACTGCTAACAGTAAAAAACACCTTAATGCAGATGTTTTAATTAGGCACTCAAGGCCGGCCGAAGACTTAACGCCGCCTGGGGCGAAGTTTAAAACGCCGCCCCCCCCTGCCGATGCCGGGGGGGGGCATTTTAAACTTCGCCGACGATTTAAACGATCCCTCCCCCGGTACTTACCTTTAAACAGTCCTGCGGCGAGTCTCCCTGCTCTGCCACGGTGCCGGCTTGTACTGCTGAGCGCCGGAAAATGACGTCACTTCCGGCGCTCTGCATTACAAGCCGGCACCGGGACCGAACAGGGAGACTCGCCGCAGAGGAGAGAGAGAGAGGGGCGCCGAGCGGGTAAGCGAAAACCGCTCAGTGCCCCTCTCTCTCTCCTCCGCTTCAAAAAAAAAACAAAAAAAAAGCGCTTGGGGCGGCAAAGTGCCGCCCCTTCTAAAGTGCCGCCTGGGGCAATTACCCCAGTCTGCCCCATTATAGGGCCGGCCCTGTAGGCACTGTTAGTAAAAGGAACATAGAGATTTTGAATAACGTGTGAAACAGGCTTGGGAAGGTTTATGTTTGATTAACAGCAACTGTGTAGCGCCATGCATACACAAAGCAGTCTGTTCCAACAACAAAACCCCTCATAGACCCTGTAAATGAGTTAATAAATGACCAAGCAAGCAAAGAGAAAAAGTATATTTTTTTTAACTCCATGTAGAATGTTGAAAAATCACATTTGCTATCTACTGGGGGGATATTTAGAGCCCTATATATTTAAATTTCCACATAAAAAATGCACCATATTGTAAGGATTAATAGAGGGGTGTGTGTGAAATATGTGCAGTGGAACCGTGTTGGTCCAATGGGGGGGCTTTTTTTTACCCCATGTATATGTTGAAAAATGCCAGTTGATAACTACGGTGCAGATATGTGGGGCGCAATATCTTTAAATTTTCACAGTAAAATTATACCATATTGTAAGATATTATAGGGGGGTGGGTGAGATATGTGTAAATATATTGGTCCAATGGTGGGATTTTGTAATATATGCAGAAATTTTAGAAAATGTCATTTGTTGGCTATGAGCCGATATTTACCTTTAATTTGTTTAATAACATGTATATAATTTTGAAGGGATATATATTTGTGTGAGAACTCTGCCTAATCCACTCAGAATTGTATCATTATATGATTATCACCAGGGGAGGGCTGGCAGCCTAAGGCCTGGGGGGCAAGTCTAGTCAACTGGCCCATTGCACCATCAAAGCGGCTGCGAGCGACATTGAAAGCGGCCGTCGTGCGGCAGTCACTCCACCAGCGCCTAATGAAATTAAAGTGGCCGGCGTGCACGCACCGCATGCCTCAGCTCTTCATCACACCACTTTTAAGACGTGGGAAGAGGAGCTGAGGCATGGTCGTTGGGTCTGACAGCCGCATGATGCAGGGGCGTACCTAGAGTATTTGGCACCTGTGGCAGACCCTGTATGTGGCACCCCCCCACACACACACACTTTAAAACTGCATAGTTTCTATGGTTAGGCAAACATTGACAGGGGTACAGCATATTTGTTACATTATATGCTTAGGGATTACACGGTACCACCGTCAATGTGTGCCTATGCATTGAGCCAGACACTGACAACCCCTATCACTATATACTAAGCCAAACATTGATGTGGTGTAGGCTTACCACTTTAGTGACTGGCATAGTATATAGTAGGGATGCACCGAAATGAAAATTCTGGACTGAAACTAAAAATTCAGCATTCACTTGGCCAAAACTGAAAAAAAAAAACAAAAAAAACCTTTAAAATACTTTATTAAAAGTAACACCAAAATTAGACAAAAAAATCAACAATAATATTAACACACATATATATAACAACAATCACAATCCTATCATGTCCAGGTTCTAGCATGTGCTGGCTGACTTAGCATGATAGGAGTGTGATTGCTGTTTGCAATTATATATATAAATATATATATATATATATATATATATATATATTAATACTGTCATTGAATTATTCTGTCCAATAAAAGTGTTAACACACCGAAGTTGGACCAAAAAATAATTTATAACAGCAATCACACTCCTATCATGCCTAGGCAGCCACTACATGCTGGAATCTGGGCATGAAAGGAATGTGATTACGGACTCCCTATGCCAAGCTATCCCCCAACACTTACACATCCATGCTATCTGAAACCCTCATTCACAAACATTCAGCATAACACCCATCACTCTCACACACTTACATTCAGCATAACACCCATCACTCTCACACACTTACATTTAGCATAACACCCATCACTCTCACACAGTTACATTTAGCATAACACCCATCACTCTCACACACTTACATTCAGCATAACACCCATCACTCTCACACACTTACATTCAGCATAACACCCATCACTCTCACACACTTACATTCAGCATAACACCCATCACTCTCACACTTACATTTAGCATAACACCCATCACTCTCACACACTTACATTCAGCATAACACCCATCACTCTCACACACTTACATTTAGCATAACACCCATCACTCTCACACAGTTACATTTAGCATAACACCCATCACTCTCACACACTTACATTCAGCATAACACCCATCACTCTCACACACTTACATTCAGCATAACACCCATCACTCTCACACACTTAATAATCCACTCTCTCCTACCTTTTCTTCTTTCACTCTCACTTTTCCTCTTCCTCTTCTTCTACTTCTTCTTCTTCTTCTTCCTGTCCTGTGCACTGAGCGTGGAAGACGGTGGGCGTGGCTTCAGTGTTGTGCGCCGGGATTTGACATCAAGTCCCGGCGCACAGCCACAGTTGCCGCGCGCACCGTTTCTGGAGGCGTGCCGGCATGGTGGCAGCCCTCAGATGAGCGGCAGTCGGGGGCGGACACCGTCCCCCCCCCGCCAGGTACGCATGACGCATGACGGCCGCATTCAATCCTGCTCGCGGCCGCTTAGTTTTTAACTTTGCGGCCGTAGCCGCATTGAATGCCTGTCTGCCGGTCGTCCGTCCGGCACACCGCCCCTGATTATCACCTATGCAGTTCTTATACACCTTTTGCTAATCTAAACAAAGTGTTAGATGGCATGACGACTGATTTGTCTGATAGCTTGACTTCAGTCCTTCCTATGGCCCGGGCATTTAAGACTGAGCCCATTTTTATTTATTTATTTATTTGTTAAACCAAATTCTGACAAATGTAATATACCATTTCTTGTTGCCTATTAGTTATATTTCAGCATGCTTTTGTCACTGTAATCAATTAGCATTACATAAATATATAATAAATGAATCATAACATCATGCAATTTATAAAGTGCTCTATCTTTAATGAAAGATTCAAAACAGTAATTAATCTTTGACCATTTATTTGGCACTTAGAAAGAAGTAGAAAATCAACTTAATGAGGCCGTTTAGGTGTATAGATCATGTCCCGGCAGTCTCACTGCTCAATTCTCTGCCATTTCAGAGCTAAACCACTTTTGTTTGTTTATGCAGACCAAGTCTAGAGTTTGGCTGGTCCAACCAGTGGCCAATCCTGGATGTGATCGCAGCGCGATCACATATGTGGCAGGCTCTGAAAAATACCCCTTATCTTATACTCAGGGTCGTCTTATAATCAGACCTCAAATAGGTCTGACTATGAGGCTAAGATCCAGATCCCCTCAGCACTGCAGGAGACCTGGATCCTCCTGCCCCCCCCCAACTTGCCGGTGGTTCTGAGTCCCTGGTGTGTAGCTTTCTGCTTCAACTTCTGCTGCAGCCGGAAGGAGGTGCGGTTAGCAGCGGGGGTTGTCTGCGTCCATCCCGCAGACCTTCCCCGGCTGTCAGAGATCAGCGTTCCCCTCACCGGGGAATTCTCTCTGACAGCCGGGGAAGGTCTGCGCGATGGACGCAGACAACCCCCGCTGCTAACCGCACCTCCTACTGGTTAGCAGCGGGGGTTGTCTGCGTCCATCGCGCATGACCTTCCCAGGCTGTCAGAGATCAGAGGTCTGCGCGAAAAGGCTGCAGCGGAAGTTGCCTACGTGAATCACTTAGACGTCTACACGCTGCCCGGACAACACACCGTTTTTTTGGGGGGGGGTAAATGGGGGGCATAAGGCATTTCTGTAGGCAGAGTGCTCTATGATATGCTTTTTAACCCCCTTAATGCCACTCTGCCTCCAGAAATGCCTTTTAACCCTCTATACGCCACTCTGCCTCCTGAAATGCCTTAAACCTCCCTATATGCCACTCTGCCCCATAATATGCCTTTTAACCCCCTAAATGCCAGAGTGGCATATAGGGGTATAAGGCATTTCTGGAGGCAGAGTGGCACATAGGGGGTCCAAAGCCATATCATGGGGCACAGTGGTATAGAGGGTTAAAAGGCATATCATGGGGCACAGTGGCATTTAGAGGGTTAAAAGGCATATCATGAGGCACAGTGGTATTTAGTGGGTTAAAAGGCATATCATGGGGCACAGTGGCATATAGGGTGTTTAAGGCATTTATGGGGCAGAGTGACAAGCCTGGGGTCACCTTATATTCAGGCTTTTTCTTTTTTTTCCTAACTTAATATTCAGATTTAGGGGGGTCATCTTATAATCAGGGTCGTCTTATAATCGAGCAAATACAGTAATTGTTTATACCCAATTAACTAAGCTTCTTGATTCCAACTCCTTACTTGTCCCTCTTCAATCTGGTTTTCGCCCTCGACACTCTACTGAGATCGACCTTACTAAAGTTACAAATTACCTACTCACTGCTAAATCAAGGGCCACTACTCCCTGGACCTTTTTTGCTGCTTTTGACACTGTGGACCACCCTCTTCTCCTTCAAGCTCTTCATGCTCTTGGTCTCTGTTACACTGCTCTCTCCTGGTTCACTCCCTACCTCTCTGATCGTACCTTCAGTATCCCTGTATCCAGTAACACTTCCCCTCTCATCCCCTCCCCCTCTTAGTGGGGGTACCCCAAGGCTCAGTTCTAGGACCCCTTCTGTTCACTCTCTACACTTCATCACTTGGCAAACTAAACGCATCCTTTGGCTTTCACACCCAGATCTATCTATCCCCTCCTGATCTCTCTCCTTCTGTCTTAGATCTTGTAACTAACTGTCTCGCCTCTGTCTCTACCTGGATGTCTGCACGTTTCCTGAAACTCAATCTCTCCAAAACCGAACTTCTCATCTTGACTCCCTCCAACACTAAGTTTCCCTCAATGTTAATGGTGCTATCATCTCCCCGTCTCCTCATGCCCGCTGTCTTGGTGTCCCCCTTGACTCTGACCTTTCGTTCACCCCCCACTTTTGGTCTGTCTCTAAAAACTGTCGTCTCCATCTTAAAAACATTGCCCGCATCTGTCCCTTCCTAACACAGCATGCCACTAAGGCTCTTGTCCATGCTATTATCTCCTGCCTTGATTATTGTAATTCTGTCTTAGCTGGTCTCCCTCTGAAATGTCTCACCCCTCTACAATCCTTCATGAATGCTCTTGCCAGACTTATCTTCCTCTCCTATTGCTTCACTAACACCTGTCCGTCTGTCAGTCCCTTCACTGGCTGCCTGCACACTTCAGGATGAATTTCAAAATCCTGACTCTTACTTTTCAAAGCCCTTCACAGCGGTTCCCCTACCTACATCTCATCACTCATCTCTAAATACATTGCACATCGGTCTCACCGCTCATCCAATGATCTCTTTTCATCCTCTCCTTTGATTTCTTGCTCTCATGCACGCTTACAAGATTTCTCAAGGGCTTCCCCTATCCTCTTGAATGCTTTCCCCCGGGCCTATCCGTCTTTCTCGCGTCCTTTACTCCTTCGAAAAATCCCTCAAGACCCATTTCTTTAAGGACGCTTACAACATAGCACATTAACGCCCTCCCATATTCGTTTAGCTCACCTTTCCTAGTCCCTCTCCTACAATACTTTTACTAGTGTGGCTGGTCCATCCCTAACAATGGGACTTTTACCTATTGTGCAATACACCCTAAATCCCTCGACATTGTATTTTCAAGATATTTTTTTATTGTTTGCTCAATCCACATATCAAGTAATATAGATACAAATGTCATGAAAGACAAGTTACAGCAGAGTTACATTACTTAGTACCTACATAGAAGTCAATGACAAAAATGATATACAATCTTGTGTGATGTCCAATGGCAAAGCAATCAATGTCACTAAAGGTAGAAAAGCGATAGACAAAAATGTAAAAAGAACTAACATTATCGCATTGCTCGTTCAAGGTTAGTAATTGCCCTCTTCTTCGTCGGAATTCTTCAGATTTCATCACCTTCCAATGCCTAAATAGAGCTTGGTACTCTCGATTTTAGAAATTGATACCACACAAGCCATTTTAATTCACATTCTGCCCCTACCCCTTTTGACATCTGGACCATGATTTCCGTTCCCCTTATCCTATCCACTTCTTCCACCCATTCACCCACCGTGGGAGCCAACGTCTGCTTCCAATGCGTAGGTATAAGAGCCCTGGCCGCATTAAGCAGATGGACTGTCAGTGATCTTTTATAATACCCCAAAGATTTTTGCATATGATGCAAAACCACTGAAGCCGGACTTACTTTGAACTCCGGATCTGCAACCGTCTTCAGGGCATCCAGCACCCCCTCCAAAATAAAAGCCAGCTTCGCGCAGCTCCGCCAGATGTGCAAGTATGTCCCCCTCCCCTCCAGACATCTCCAACAATGATCAGACTGTTCAGGGAATATCCTATGAATATCACTGGGGGCGTTACCACCTAATGAGAAGCTTATACAGTACAGGGGCAAGAACTGTCAGGGCTTTGAGTTTCCCCTTGTCAAGAACATGTCCCACACGTGGGAACCTCACCTTTGGTGGGAAGAATCAGGTGACTGAGCAACCGTGTTGTCCAGGAGGAAGAGCTGGATTATGTGTAAGGGGAGAAGCAATGATGGGGAATGGAGCAACCCCATCACACCAGTCAGTCCTGTCCATACTTTCAGCGTGGGGGGATCGTGGGGTGGCCTGCCGAGCCGCAGCACCCTCGCCTTCGTGTAAGCCATGGTACCACTAGATGTAATTCTATTCCATTGACACCCATCACCTAGTCAACTACTCTAGATGTCATCACAGATTGAAATCTCAAGGTCTGGAAAGCCCATGCCCCCTCTCTGGGACATATCAAGTATTTATAGCCAAGTTGTGCTCTCTTTCCTTGCCATATAAACTCTAACAGAACTGATTTAAGTTGTCTGAAAAATGTCTTGGGGATATCTATGGGGAGCACCCAAAGCAGGTATAACACCCTTGGTAGCACATTCATTTTGAGGATGGCAACTCTTCCAAACCAAGAAAAAGTTTTTTTGGACCAGGACTTAAGGTTGGTCCTCAAAGAGGCCAGTAGTACCCCATGGTTTAGACCATATATGGTATCCAGGTTCGGGGACAGTAGGATTCCCAAATATCGTATTGTATTCCCTCCGGCCCAACTAAATGGGTGAATGCCTTGTAATGGTCCTACTTGATCTTCTGGCATGGATATATTCAGTAACTCAGATTTATTATAGTTTATTTTAAAATACGATAAGGAACCAAATAATTATATCTCCCTCTTAATGGCTGGCAAAGATGTCACTGGTTTGGTAACCATAAATAAAAGATCATCAGCAAAAGCTGATATTTTATGATGTGCCCGACCCATCCTAATTCCCTCAAAGTCTACCGCTGCCCTAAGAGCATTTAACAAAGGCTCCAGCATAAGTACAAACAGGAGCGGTGAAAAGTGGCACCCCTGTTTAGTGCCATTTGATAAAGTCAGCGGACTCAATAGTTCCACATTAACTTGAATATAAGCAGAGGGGGTATGATACAAGACCGTAATATGATTCATCATATTAGGTCCAAGACCTAACCGTCGAAGAGTGGAAAACAAAAAAAATCCCGCCCTACCGAAGACCTTCTCTGAGTCAGTTGAGAGCAGTGCCATCGTGACCCCCCACGACTTGGACCAATGAATGGACCAAAGAATTTTCGTGGTGTTGTCACTGGCTTCACATGCAGGGACAAACCAACCTGATCTCTGTCCACCAAATCCTGGAAGAAGGTTCCCCAGTCTAACTGCCAAAACATTCACCAATATCTTTACATCTACTTTTAGCAAAGAAATTGGGCAGTAGCTAGAGCACAATGTCAGGTTCTGTTCCAGGTTTAGGAAGGATCACTATGTGTGCCTCCTACACCTGTGGGGTGAGCCTGGATCCTCGGGCTAAAGAATTAAATAATTTGGTAAGGTGGTGTAGTAAAAGCTGCCTAAAAGATTTGCAGTAAGTGATTGTTAACCCCTTCGTGCCCAGGCTCTTACCGACCGGGGAGGATTCAATAACCTCCTCTATCTCTTCCTGGGTTATGTCTCTATCCAAAAGATCTTGCACATCCTCCTCCAATCCAACGCCCAAGTGTTTAGAGATATATTCGTCAATACGAGTATCAATCCCCCTCTGGGTCTCGCTACTTTGATGTTTTATGTTATACAATGAGTGATAGAAATTGGGAAAACATTCAGCTATCTGATCAGACGAAACCTTAATTGTCCTCTATTGTTTCTAATCTTAGGGATGAATGTAAGAGCCTGCCTCTACCGCAATGCCCTTGCCAAGGCTCTGTCTACTTTGTTACCATGCTCATAATACCTAGATTGTAAACTCATTTGAGCAGGCCACTCCTCACCTGTTGTCTCTGTAAGTCAATTTGTTATGTTACGTACTACTTGTTTTGTCCTGTCTACCCATTGTACAGCGCTACAGAATTTGATGGCGCTATATAAAACAATAAATAATAGTAATAAGATATTGCACTGTAATACAATCCATCTATAATGGGAAATGCCTCCAGGCACCCCCCCCCAAAGTCCTAAGGCTTCTGTGACAGTGGGCAAACGTACAAATAAGGCATATTTAGAGTATACAATATACAATACAGGCGAGCCGAATCAAGGTGCAAAAACACAACATGCAAACATCAGCAGTATGCAAGGTACAGCAGTCACAATTGAAAACGTAGAAAACACACATTAGAGGCAAACCAAATCCAGCCGCAAAGACAGCCGTGTACACAGCGCAGCCACGTAGAGCTTCAGGGTCATGTAAGCACAATGGAAATTTTTTAGAAACATCTCGTTGTAAGATCGGAATACCAGAATTTTTGAATTAGAAACTGTAGCCTCGACCAAGATGGAACTCTTTCCTCCAAGCAGGTAAACCTTGCCTGAGAGAATTCCATGTCGGACACGCCGAATCTGTCCATAAAGTGCGAGAGGGCCTGTGGAAGCACAAAGGGTCAGTCTATCAAAGGAGTTAGCATGATCTTTAGGTGTTAATAAAAATACGGAGTTGTAGGTAGGGCAGTGGGTGGACCGAAAGAGAAGGGAACTTCTCCCGGAAATGCTGCCAGGTAAGTACATGGGCCGTATAGGAGTAAAGAAAGTCGTCGACAAGCCTGCCCCCAACAAACTCCAGCCTCCTACAAACAGGGTCTGACCTCACCCTTGGAATCCAGGGTTCTGGACCAATGTCATAAACCTAGAATGGAGAAATCCTAAACCAAGACTCTTGCGCACCTGTGTCCAAGCCTTGTGTGTATGAAATAGTAATGGGTTAGAACTTAAATCATCTGGACACAGGCGTGCAGGCAGATGCAGGAGGGAGGCCAATTTTATATCTGGAGAAAGCCGCTTTTCAACCCCAGTAATAGTCCAGTCCACCGCATACCTGTAATTAGCAGCCAAATTGTAGTCGATCAGATTTGGGCGATTTAAGCCCCCATTGGTGGTGGGTTGCTGTACTTTCACCAGCGCAATTCGAGACCACTTATCACCCCACAAGAAACGCTGTAGAGATCTATGGTGAGCATGAACATTCTTCCTCTTTAGAGTAAGCTGAAGCATATGAATGGGGTATAATAACTTTGGGAACGCAGCCCTCTTATATAAATGGCATCTACCCTTAAAAGAGAGGGGAAGCTTAGCCCAGGACTTAAACAAACTGTTGGCTTGTCTAAGAAGTGGAGGGATGTTTAACTTATAAAGTTGGGAAAGAAAGGGATTCGGAGAGCTGTCACAACCAGCACTGTGAGTGATTCCGCCAATCGCAAGATGGCGGCCGCCCTGTAAAAAAACCAATGAAGTTGGGAAGTTAGCCAGAGGGTCTCCAGAGCCTCTAGAGAACTCTGGCTTCACTTGCAGGTTGAAAACAGGTACTGCATTCAACCATGCAAGTCAATGGAGCCCAGTTTTCTAATCACAGTGTGATTAGTAAAATACATTAAAAAAAAATAAAAAGAAGAAGAAGAAGAAGAAGAAGAAGAAAAAATAATATCCCACTGATTTCACCATCAGGGGAACCTTCAAGTTCCAAAAAATGTAAAAAAATTAAAAGAGGCAAAAATAAAATATATATATATATATATATATATATATAAATATATTTTTGTGAGCAAGTCCTAGAATTAGCACATTAGCTTAAAACAATTCTTGCATGGAAAGAGTTAAAATACTGGCATATTAAATGCCCATGGGGGTATCTACTTTTAAAAAATGTATGATTTGATGGGGTAAATTAAATTTGCCGGGTTCAACAATGTCCCAATTAACGCTGGGGGGGGTGGCCACACATCTAATTTCCAATTCGAAAAATGCACACGTCCCAAATGTGGCCTTTTAGTTCCCCCCCAAAAAACGACCCCCATGTGGGGTATCACTGTACTCAGGAGATGTTGCTGAACACATATTGGGGTGTCGTGTGACAGCGACATATACCAGGAGCTGTAAATTCATACCTAAAGTACGTGTGTGGGGAAAAATATACACAAAAAATACTACTGCAAACTTTGAAAAATGCTGGTGCAAAGAGTTAAAATACCAGCATTTGAAATACCCTGGGGTGTCTAGTTTTCAAAAACATATGGTTTTATTGGGCACACTGAAATGGCCGGGCTCAATGATGTACCAAATAGGACATGGGCAGTGGATCACCAAATGCCGAAGTTCAACATTGAAAAATGTGCATGCTCCAAACATGGCCCTTTTGCCTCCAAACAGCCAGGCAAACCCATTCATGTGGGGTATTGCTGTACTCAGGAGATGTTGCTGAACACATATTGGGGTGTCAGTGACACTGTTCATACCTGAAGTAAAACATGTGGAAAACAAATGCAAAAAAAATTACTACCACAAAGTTTGTCAACGGCTGGCGGTAGAATTAGTGCATGGAAAGAGTTAAAATACTAGCATTTGAAATACCCTGGGGTGTCTAGTTTTCAAAAATATATGGTTTGATGGAGTAAATTGCATTGGCCGGCTTCAAAGATACCAGAAATAGCACATGGGGGAAGAATTACCATATTTGGAAAAGATGATTTTGAAATAGCAAAACGTTACCTGTACTTATCGCCCTAAAACGTGCAGAAAAAAGCAAAAAAACTGGCACAATTACAGCTAAACATGTGCCGCGCAGAAATGTTAAAACGGCCATTGTCACAAAGGGTACAAAAAATTAAATCAGCCTTTGTCATGAAGGGGTTAATTGTGTGGTAGATTTAAAAATTAATTTAACACCCCTTTCTCATTAAACAAATTAAGTTGCATACCACCAAACAAAGGAACACAAAAAATTGTACTCCTACAAACAGCTGCACTTTCTCTGCAACCTCCTAAACTACATGTATTTAACCATGTTATATTTAATATTGCTATGGTTAATATAATCAATTAACATTAACATATTGATGGTTCAATTACATAGCTTTTCACATATTACTTAAGGCATAAAAGTTAGCCCCTTTCAGCAATGAAAGAGACTTGGATCAGGGTGTGGTGCCTGGCACTCAGCCCTGAAGCCTGCCTCGCATTGTGAAGCAATTCACTGCTTTGATGGTCTCTTGATCCAGGACAGGACATGAACATTTTTATATTTTTTTTTTGGACTGCCTGACCATTCTCCTGTTTATCCCCTTGGTAATGTACACGAACAACTCCTGCATTGGAGATCCTGTTTACGGAACGTTAGTCCTGACATACATACACACCCATGCTAACAGATACTCTTTCTGCTAAAAGTCCTCAGAGCCTTCAATACACTCCTCCATCTTCCCAACAATAACTGAAGCCCGAGCAAACCGGCAAACATTTGCTAAAAGCCCTCAGGGCCTGCAATGCACTACTCTGTCTATGCAACAACTGAAGCCCAAGCAAACCAGCAAACTTTTGCTAAAAGCCATCAGAGCCTGCAATACACTCCTCCATCTTCCGATCAATAATTGAAGCCTGAGCAAACCAGCAAACTTTTGCTGAAAGCCCTCAGAGCCTGCAATACACTCCACCATCTTTCCAACAACTGAAGCCCCTGCAAGCTTTTGCTAAAAGGTATTCCGTGTGGACCAAAAGATCTCCATAATTATCTGTTATTGTTTTCTGTATTATTATTTTCCAGTTTCTGTGCCAGAATTGCCTACTACCCCTGTCTGTCTGTGCTTGATAGCCTGGCAATGCCCATACTGGGTTATGTGACATTTTCTCACAGATTTTTGGTAACATATATGTCATGCCTGTCACTACTTGTGTGCAATGTTCCATCTAATTTTTCTTAGTTGGAGTGCGCAGAAAATTTCTCTTGTGCAAAATTTTTTTTTTGATTTTTTTGGGAAAAACTGTTGTGCGCACAATTTTTGGACGTGTGCGCTCTCTTAAAAAGCTATGTGCGCGCGCACAAGTGCACAGCTTAGAGGGAACACTGCTTGTGTGTGTAATATTTTACTTTCTTTTTGCTCCACTAACCCCTTATTTTCCTATATATGCCCTCTTACTGCCCCTGTCCACTTTAACAGCATTTTACACTCTCTATTACAGCCCTCAGAGCCTGCAATATACTCCTCCCTCTTCCCAACAACTGAATAATTTTCCCACCAGCCCCTGTGGACGGTTAACCATCGACAGTTAACCATCTGACCTATTTAAACATGCCAGTAGAGGGCACCAACTCTTTGGAGCCCTTCATTACCCATTACTCTCCATTGAACCATTCTAAATATTTTCCCTCTCCATCTCTCCACCTTCACGGCTACCCCAGTACCTCAACAGTAAACCTTTATATGCGAAAGCTGCATGTATTTGCTATGCTACTTCTGTCCCCCACATATTCTTCCCCATTCCTATCACTGTCAACCACTAAACTCAACCAACATATGCACCCTAAATCTCCAACCATAAACTCCCTCCCGTCTTTAACTGTGCCCTATGCAATGCCCCATCGGTATGCAAAAAACTCATTTGTATACATGACCTAGTTCTCTCTCATGCTTTTAACCTCCTAGCACTTACTGAAACCTGGATCCCCTCCCATGATACTGCACTCTCCTTCGGAGGATTACACTTAAGCCACACTCCTAGGCCTGATGGCAGAAAGGGTGGTGGTGTAGGCATCCTTCTCTCACCTCATTGCACCTTCCAGCATACACCAAGCCCTCCCTCCCTCTCATTCTGTTCCTTTGAGGTTCACACAATCTGTCTTTTCTCTCTGCTCTCTCTTCAAATTGCAGTAATATATCGCCCTCCAGGTCCTAACTCAAAGTTCACCACTTTTCTGCCAGGCTCCCCTTCTTAATCTCTTCTAATTTTCCCCTGTCTTATAGGTGATTTTAACATTCCTTTTGACATGTCTAACAACTCTGCTAGCTCCAAACTCCTCTCCGACATCCTTTTCTGGTCTTTCTCAATGGTCTATTTCCCCTGCACACACTTAAGGACACTCACTTGATCTGGTTTTCTCTGCTGCTTTTGATACTGTTGATCACCACCCTTTTCTTGACTCACTTTCTACAAAAATCAGGAGAGGAAAATTACCACCAAGGCCAAGCTGTTGATCATTTTTACAGAATAGCAAAAACATTCTGATCTTATAACACAAAAACAAATCTTTTGTAACAGAAAATACTAGTTCTGCCTAGTTAAATCCTTAACCTTAACTTCTACTGAGGCCTGTAACAAGGGTAATGTACATGTGTATATGTGTGTGTGTGTGTAAGGGCAGTGTATATGTGTGTGTAAGGGCAGTGTATATGTGTGTGTAAGGGCAGTGTACGTGTATATGTGTGCGTGTGTAAAGGCAGTGTATGTGTATATGCGTGTGTAAAGGCAGTGTATGTTTATGGACAGGTGCATGTAAAGGCAGTGTGTAGGGGTCCTGGAAGGGAGGCTAACATTAGCCTTTTTTAATAAAAAAAAAATTCTCTGCTGCTGTGGACTACTCTTCCAATGATGCTCAGCCAGCATTATGGTGGACACCTGGCTGGCTGAGAATCATAGGAAGTTTAGTTCACACCTAGCATCTGCAGCTTTACTGTTGCTGCACTTCCCATGGAAGTAGTATGTCTGGCTGAGCCTTATGGGAATTCAATTCAGTCTGCTGGTTATTTTTTATATGCATGACTGTGCTTACAAAACTGAAGCGTGTTTTAAGTGGCGATACAAGCAGGACATTTTAAAGTGCAATTGCTTGTATCGGAGATTTAAAAAAAAAAAAAAAAAAATGTCCCTCTTTGAAGGGAAAATTTCACATTTTGAAATATTGGGAGGTATGTAATTGTGCATGTATTTATTTTGTAGGTAATAACTATTATTATTATTAGCATCAATTTTTGTGATCTCTTCATAGAATGCAATACATTTAGTCTAGAGCTGATTTAGTCTAGGCTTTACCTCTGTAAACTTTTGCTCTTAAACTACACTGCTGCGTGGTATTACTTTCTGGAGATATAGTTATTTTGGATGCAATTACGCTTCTTTATAGTCATTAAAGTAAAATGTAGTTTAATAAATCCCATTTGTTATTATTTTTGCAATTCTTATTAGAAACAGCAATCAAAGAAGAAATTAGAAGTTAAAGATTCAAAATCTGAAATGGACACAAGCAAAAAACCCAAAGCACAAAAAGAAGATGCAAACCTGAAAGTACCACTTCAAGGTAGGCAAAGAGATGGCGTCATAGGGATTATCAGAACAACATCGTAAAAACCACTTAACGATCTATGATGGTCCAGGCACGTCACGCAAAAATAGTCAGTTAACGACCAATGACATGCCTGGCACATCATGGCAGTAAAAAAGCTTAGAAAGTGATATACAATGTCTGGCCCCCCCCCAGGGCATCAATGATCGTCTCCTAAACTTCAATGGTGTAGCTGAAATACCTCGCTAGTGAGGCATTCAGCAGCACCGCACACCCACCCCAGGATGCACTGTGACCGTTCTCCGAAGAGTGGTCACAAACACCACTGCCAGAGATTTTGCCACACGCAAGATGTTGGCGCATTTATCTCCTAAACAACCTGACACACCCATGCGTGGGGGTATCACTGCACTCTGTGATGTTGCTGAACACATATTTGCGTGTTGTTTGACAGTGGCCTATACCAAGAGCTGTAAATCCATTCCTGAAGTGCAGTTTTTGTGATAACAAAAACAACATAAATTACTATCATAAAGTTTGGCAAAGTGTGGTAGTAGAATTAGTGCATGGAAAGGGTTAAAACACCAGCATTTGAAATACCTTGCGGTATCTAGGTTTCAAAAATATATGGTTTGATGCGTTAAATTGCATTGGCTGGCTTTAAAGATACCCAAAATGGGGCAGAATTACGAGATTTGGGAAAAAATGGTTTTGAAATAGCAAAACGCTATTTGTACTTATTACCCAATAAAAAAAAAAGCAAAAAAATATTGTGCGTTTCTAAACTCAGGACAAAACGTAGAATCTATTTAGCAATTTTTTCATTAGCTCTTATGGATGAGTAAAAGATTTTTAAAATAAAAGTGTGAAAAAGTGGGGTTTTTCAATTTTTCATATATATATATATATATATATATATATATATATATATATATATATATATAAGCAAAGTAGATCATATGCCCTGCAAAAAAAAACCAATATATAATTTGTGTGGGTGCACTAAATGGGTGAGGAGAAAATTACTAGACTTGGGCACCAGGGGGCTCTTCGTGTTCGTGCTCGTCTTCTGAAAAAAAAAATCTTCGTATTCCGCGAATATTCGCCCGTTCCTGTCTTCTCTTTGGGCGAATATTCGTGGACATTCTTCGTGCTCGTTTTATCTTAGTTTTCTCCCGGTTGCCTAGCAGGGGTTAATACGGGGTTAAGAACACATCAGAGCAGCAGCAGCAGGTGCTTTGGCGCCATGAAGGTACGTGTGTGCGACTCTATTGGTTGCCGGCAGGGGGCTCGTCTGGCATCAACGAATGAATTGCAGAACTGCAGAATGCACTTCATTCGTTGATGGCAGGCGAGCCCCCTGCCGAAACGACCGATACAATCACACACACGTACCTTCATGGTGCTATCCGAGGTGTACAATACATACATACACACACATTGCCCTAAACTGAGGGCCAAGTTCCTCCGAGCAGTTGTCTTGTCTGAGACCTAGACAAATGCTCTGAGGAACTTGGCCTGGGAGAAATGGGGCTTATTTACCGTATTGGCTCGGATATAGGCCGCCCCCGTATATAGGCCGCACCCTAAAAGTTTGGTGCTTTTTTAAAGAAAATGTTTTTTTCTTTAAAAAAGCACCAAAAAACATGCTGCCACTCTGTCTCCCCCCCCCCCCCCGCGGAAGTTGTATACGCGTATTGCGCCGGCCCCGCAAGACACCCGGGAGTCTGCTCCGGTAAGTCTTGGGGGCAGAGGTAAAACGCATCGTGCGGACGGTCACCGGCTGCGGCGATGCAGGTAAACAACCCGGAGGCTGTTTACCCGCATCGCCGCAGGCGGTGACCGCCCGGACGATGCGCTTAGACAACCTCCCGTGCCGGCACCCCCCCGTGGAAAGTGCTGGCAGGGGAGGCTGTCTGAGCATATCGGAGAGTAGGATACAGGTCCCCTGCACCGCTGCGGGGGATCTGTATCCTAACCCCGCTGCCTGCCCGGCGCCCGGAACTGCATGTCCCGGGCGTCGGGCGCTAGACCCCGAATATAGGCCGCACCCCCACTTTAAAGACTTAAAGTGGGGGAAAAAAGTGCGGCCTATATTCGAGCCAATACGGTATTTATCATATACACACATTCATAGATGTTTAATAAAAGAATAGGGATTTTACATTTTTAAATCGATTTTAGACCACTTTTAAATACATGCCTAACATTTGCTACCTATTTACAACGACATACTTTCCAACAACCCAACTTTTATGGGACAGGACTGGAAAATGCAGTAAGCTGGCTACTCCGGCGGAGATAGCAGGCGTTGCCACAACGCAAACAGAGGCAGCCAGGGGGGAGAAACTACCCTTACCATTAGGGACATTTTGGGCATGACTCTAGCCAGGAAGCGATCTGGCAGAGAAGAGACGCTGGCACCACCACCAGCAGCAGCACTAAAAAATGGAAAAGGTGAATGAGTGGGCAATTGGCGACCCACCCACCTGTTTCACCCCAGGGCAAAGCATCCAAAACACTGCCAGTCCTAGACGTTTGGCAGCGGACTTCCAGAGCTCAGACACTAGGCCCTAGCATAAGCTGGCTACTCCGGCAGAGGTAGCAGGCGTTGCCACACCGCAAACAGAGGCAGCCAGGGGGGAGAAACTACCCTTACCATTAGGGACATTTTGGGGATGAAGCGAACTGGCAGAGAAGATACGCTGGCACCACCACCAGCAGCATTGGGAAAAGTGAATGAGTGGGCAATTGATGACCCACTCACTTGTTTCACCCCAGAGCAAAGCATCCAAACACTGTCAGTCCTAGACATTTGGCAGAGCTCAGACACTAGGCCCTAGCGCAAGCTGGCTACTCCGTAATGTGACAGAACTACTGCTGCTACATTAGTTCCTTCTGACATTGCTGCCTTGACTACAAGATGGATGATGTGGGCTGCGCAGCACACACCAACAATATGACCATCTTGCAGCGCTTTCACCATATTGGCACCTCCGTCAGTTACCACAAAACCAACTTCAACATTGGTGCCCGCCTCTGCTCCCACCTAAAGGCTAAACATTTTCCTCATTTTATGCAGAATATTTTCAGAAGTGTGCTTTTCATCCATCGCTTCTGCATGGAGAAGGAATGATCGGTAGCCTGCTGCAGCAGCTTCCTTAGACACACAGGGCTGCCACCAGTGTGCTGTCAAAGAAAGACTAGGTGCACTCCACAAATCTGTTGTGAAATGAACACTGACCAGCAGCCTTGGAAAGCTCCGCTTTTACTGCTGAAACACAGGACCGATACAATGAGGGGACAATGTTCCTACTGAAAGTGGAACGTGACGGAACTGTGTATTGTGGAGCCACAGCCGCCATCAATTGTTTGAAAGGCTTCCCTTCAATCATGGAGAAGGATGCCCCTCCAACAGCAATGAACTGACCAATAAGCCGGGTTACTTTATTGGCCTGCTGTTTGGGCATTGACCTCTTGGAGTGGAATGCCCCAAATTCTTCCAGGGTGGGCTGGACATGGAATGCTCTAACCTGCCTTGGTCTCTGGCTGCCAGCACTAGGTGTTGCTGCTATTGGCTCAGAAGCAGCTGTTCGGGTTTTTCCACTCTCTCTGGAGATGGTACTAGTTGTTGTAATATCACGGCCACCAGCTATGCTGCCTGCACTACGTTTTTCTTCTCCATCTTTCCCCAATAGCACAGCGATGTGTTGAGTGCTGAGGTGATGCTTCATGCCAGCACTGGTAAAATGCCCAGACACTTTCCCTCTGCTTATTAGCTTCTCACAATGTTTGCACATTCCATAGCGCCCTTCTTCGACATTTTCAAAGTACTCCCACATTGGGGCGCGGAGAGCCTTGGACTGTGCCTTGGGTGCTGCTTCTACTGCTCGGGGTGGATGAACAGCGGTAGAACTAGTGGTTGGTCTTATTGGCACAGTTACAGTACTGGTGGTGGATCGTAGCAGAGAAGGTGGAGGCTCAGGGGAAAATTGTGCACTAGTCATTTGTACACTGCTCCCTGAGGAATCTGATTCCTGACCACTCATCTCCTCTACTTCCTCTGGCTCATAGTCAAGTTCTTCATTAGCCAGATCAAATGGAATTCCTGCTAGGCTGGAGCTAAGACTGATATCATGAGTACTGCGAGCAGGAAGAACAGACCCTAACTCTGCACTTGGCCTCTCAGTCTCTGGCTCCTCTGGTACCTCGCTAGGTGGAGTTCCACTATGTGTAGCCTCTCTAACTGTACGTTTACAAAAATATTGTAAGGACTTGGTGGCTTGCTAGAGGTGCTAGGAGCACATGGCGTGGTGGTACCAGTGGGAACAGTAGGCGCAGCACTAGTGGTGGTAGAGGTGGTGGTTTTCCCTACGAAGGCATGAGATTGCTTTGGTTTGGGAAAACCCCTCTGAGACGTGCTGCTAATTTTGCTCTGCTTGGTACCTTGCATGCTGCTTGTGGATGGGGAAGATGCTGCTTGGGACAAAAGGCACTTCTTTTTACTCACTGGGCTAGTAGAAGTACTAGTTATGCTACCCTTTAACTTTGAACGTGCTTCTGGTGCTTTAGGCTTTCTGTAAAAAGCCATAGAGCTTGTTGGCCTAGCAGCACCACTACTGCCCGCTTTTGGTGCCTTTCCTTTACTTGATGATCCTTCAAGCAATGCTTCCCCAAACGATAAGCGAGAGCTTGGCCTACTTGGCCGACTAGACTGACGCAAAGGCTGCATCGTAAAACTGGTGGTGGTGGTAGATGGAGCTTGTCCCTCCTTAGTCCCAAAAGGGACTAGAGTAGTGTTTAAAACTAGGGGGACAGGGAAATAAATTTATTAAGGAAAAATAGGATTTAAAAAAAATAAAAAAAGGAAAAAAAAGTTAGAGGAAGTTTCTCTTCAGTGCTACTGTTGAAAAAGTAAAACTATGCACAACTGCACTGTGCTGTTGTGTGCAATCCGCCAAAGTGCTCAAGTTATTTAAATTATTAACTCAAGATTAACTATTAACTAGCAGTATTTTATTTTTATTTTAAATTTACACAGGCCTAAGAGCCTAGCCTACTACTATGCTAAAGCTTTATTTCCTTACTATTCTAAGTCTACCTCTAGGCAAACGCAGATGCTCTCAAGCCCACTAAGCTAAAGTGAGGTTAGATCAGTATATTATTTATTAATATTAATAGAATTACTTATATTATAGATTATAGAATGTAGATTATATATATATTATGTTATAGAATAGATTATAGATTAGAATTACTTATTAAATTATATTATGGGGCTAAACAACTTTTAGTTTAAATCAGATACAGAAGCAGACAGATATAGTTGTCCTACTTCTGCTTACTCTACACAAATGTGCTAAATTATTTTGTTTTTAATAGTACTAAAGCTAGTACCTTGAAGCTTTGCTGTCAGGAACTGGGTCCATGCCGATGACTGAAAGGACCCAGCGAGCCCAAAGATCGAGTTCAGTATGGAGTAGCGGAGTCTCAGGACAGGGCCTGGTGCAGGGCGACTGCATTCACCCGGGTGTTGAGCATCTAGGGTTGTGCAGCCAAATACCAGCGCCCTAATATAGCAGCGGATGGAACAGGCATGAGACATAGCACAAGACTCATGTGCAGGATGCTACAGGCTGGGAGAGTGGAAGCTAAGCAGAGTTTATAGCAGAAACATAACAAGCAAGGGATAGGGAGACCAGGCACAAAACATAACAAACAAGATATACATGATACAGGGCACTACATGAAACAAGACATGAAATACTCAAGATCAGACATTAACAGGACAGGAAACCCCTCTACCGAGGATACACAACAGGACGGGTGAGGACACCCCACAGGTTACATCACATACTGACACACATAAGTACAGAAAATAGCCTAGTAATAATAAACATAAAGGTGAAAGCTCATATGCCCCAATACACAACCTTAGAGTAAATCTGTATATATACTTGCATAAAATGTGGTTTAGACATCTCTTTTAGCCCTGTAAATTGAGACACAGAGAGATCATAGTGTAACCCATAAATGCAGTAATGATTGTAATGGGGTATAGAATAGACTCACATGAGATAGAGCCGTGAACAGGCTCTATATAAACTAGACTTGGGCACCAGGGGGCTCTTCGTGTTCGTCTTTGTGCTCGTCTTCGGGGGGAAAAAAATATTCGCCTGTTCCTGTCTTCTCTTCGGGCGAATATTCGTGGACATTCTTCGTGTTCGGTTTTTCTTCGTTTTTTCCGGTTAAGGGGTTAATACGGGGTTAACGCATACCGCAGCAGCTCTGGCGCCAGGAGTTTAAATGTCCGTATGAGCAACTCTATTGGTCGTCAGCAGGGGACTCGTCTGCCAATGGTTGATGGCAGACGAGCCCCCTGCTGGCGACCAATAGGGTCGCTCGTACAGACTGTTAAACTCCTGGTGCCGTAACTTACCCTGCAGATCCCACTGGCCTCCCTGTTCTATCAGCTAAATGTCCGTACGAGTGACCGATAAAGTCGCTCGTACGGACATTTAACTAATTGAACAGGGAGGGAGACCAGTGGGATCTGCAGGGTAAGTTGCAGCATTGGGGTTTTAAAAGTCTGTACGAGCGACTCTGTTGGTCGCTCGTACAGACTTTTAAAACCCCAATGCTGCAACTTACCCTCCAGATCCCACTGGCCTCCCTGTTCTATCAGTTAAATGTCTGTACGAGCAGGGGGTGTGGCTTGGATGGCTTAGAAGTAGGACGCAAGTTCGTGGAGCTCCTCCAGCTTTTGTTCAATTTTTGCAGCAAATACAACTTTTTTGGCACCTGGTTGCGATATTCTTGTATGTACCTGGCTTCTCAGATGTCAGTGAACAGAAATCGATCTGGAGTCTGCCCAAAACTTACCCATTTTTCGAGCCGAAGATGATTCCACTTGGCTTCCAGACCCTGCTCTCCAGCCGGCCTCTCCGACTCCTTCCGCTGACGATCCTGAAAATCAAGTGGTCACCATTACATCCATGAAACTTTTATTAGAGGAGATGAAACACAAGTTTCGTCATGACATTGAGGAAACCTTCTCTGCTGTTCAGAAGGACCTGCAGGATTTGGGTGACAGAATGAGCCACCTGGAAAACAAAATGGAGGACTTTTCCGCCGCCCATAATACGGTGGTGGATGTTTGTGATTCCCTTCAAGCCGAGGTGGACTCCCTACGCCTAAAGCTTTTGGAGGACAGGTCACGCCGTAACAATGTTCGCATTCGCGGGATTTCTGAGGATGTACTGCCGGGCGACTTACGGGCCTATGTTTCCTCCTTTATGCGTGAGGTACTGGATCTTCCCGACACGGCTGACATCCATATAGACTGTATACATCGCCTGCCGCGCCCTAAATCGCTGAAGGGTTCCCCTCCTCGGGATGTTATTCTGCGAGTACACTTTTATGAGCTCAAGGAACAGTTCATATCGAAGGTGAGACTCAACACGGACTTTCCTGAGCGCTACCGCCATTTGCAACTCTTTAACGACCTCTCCCAATATACACTTCAACACAGAAAATCCCTATCTGCAATCACGGCTACATTACGCTTTCACAAGATCTTGTAAGTGGGGCTTCCCTACTCGCCTCTTAATTTCTAAGGACGGCATGACCCAATCGGTTCGGTCTCCCAAGGACGGTGTGGCCTTACTGGCGGACTGGGGCTTAGATGTGCAGCAACCGAACATTCCCTCTGTTCAACCGCCATCTCGCTCTACCGCCTCCTCGCCTAAGCGATTGGCTCGAGAATGGTCCACGATGCCTACTACGTGCACCGCTCCCTAAGGATTTCTGACTCTCGTCTCATTTTGCCACTGATATGTTCGCTGGGATGTTGACTCCGTGAAAACCCTTTTTTTTTTTTTTTTAATTCCTCATTTCACATTGGGACGCCAGTCTCAGAGCTTGCCGGGATTGACGTGGCTGTGCTTCCTCGGACGTTGGAGACGCCGACAGATGACGTCCTCGTTCCCCGGGCCTTCTTTTTGCTGGCTCCAACGCTTCACACCTCTCTGCTGCAGTCTATGGGATGGGGGTGGCCTCGCCGCCTCGACCGTCAGAGGTGCCGACAGATGAAGACCGGGTTTCCTGGGACTTGCTTTGCTGGCTCTCCCGTTCCACATGTATCTGCTGACGGTCTGTGGCTTTCAGGTGCTCGATGCGCCTGTGTCCTTTTGTCGACCGGCAACGTCTCTAGATGATGTCTATGCTCCACGGGACTCATTTACGATGACGCTGCTGTTCAGCTTATACGTGAGATATTGTGTACTCTGATCGTGTTTTTCTTTTTCTTTATTGCCTGTATGTTTTCTTTTTTGCACTACACACTACACATTGTCCTATTGGGCGAGTTACTTACATGTTTTCAATGTCCCGGGCAGTTTTTCTTTCCATTTTTGCCCATACCAGACTTTTCTACACCTCGCTATTTGCTGGGCTTCAGTCTGCTTTATACATGGCTAACATTATTTCCAGCCTTCCTATAATGCCTTTTGGCCCCATACATTTTGTTACACCCCCCCCTTTTTTATTTTTATTTTTTATTATTACATATGCACGCACCAAGGTTCATTTACTTATGACTTATTCACACAGTTTTTGTGTTATGTGTGCTGGAGGCCTCCTCTCGCACGTTCTCACATTAGCTCACACGTTCGACCTCCTCTCCTCTCCTGGGAGCCCTGTTTTCGGTAAACAGGGTTCTCTTTCTGCCTCCCCCCTTGAGCGGCCTCCTGCTCCCTAGGTCGCGACTTTCGGAAAATGTTTCCGTTTGTTATGTTTTTGTTTAATGCTGTTCTTGTTATGTTTTGGATCAGCTGTCGGACGCATCTTATACCTACCTCATATTATGCCTTTCCGCGCATTGTGACCCTTCTGACCAATGGAATGTATTCGCACGCACACCTTTCTCAGGCTCCCTGATTATTTCAGATTACACATGTTGTTTTCTGTGATGCCGCTATGTACAGAGACCGGACGCGATCTTTTTCTTCTGTTGCCATTCGGTGGTCTTCCTTGGGGGTCTTCGTCATTTTGTTTTCTTTTTGAGTCTTGGCCTCTTTTCTCAGTTTTTATGGGTTTTTTTGCTGTCCCGTGTACAGTTCCTGGTGCTTCCTCTACTTTCTCCTGATGGCATCCATTAATTGATGTCCCTTAATGTTAATGGGCTAAACACGCCCCACAAACGGCGGATGTTATATTCAGAGGCTAAAAAAGCTCATGCACACATTTTATGTCTCCAGGAAACGCACTTTAAACAATCCAAGCCCCCGCCATATTTTTCCAGGGATTTCCCATGGCATTTTCATTCTATAGCCAAGACTTCTACAGCGGGTGTTTCTATTTTTCTGTCCAGACACCTATCGTTTCAATCACTTAGAAAGACGGTTGACCCCCAGGGGAGATTTCTGATTCTTAACTGAATTATTAACTCACACGAATATACCCTAGTCTCCCTTTACACACCTAACACGTCACAACTGCACTTCGTGACTAAGTTCTTGTCTAAGAACTGAAAAAAGGCCGACTGATTCTGGGTGGTGACCTTAACGCTCTTCTAGACCCTACATTGGACACTTCCACTACTTTTAGGGGCAGTTATGGTAAACAAGTTAAGTCGCTGGCTACTTCCAGGGCCGGCCGAAGACTTAACGCCGCCTGGGGCGAAGTTTAAAACGCCGCCCCCCCCGACGCTGGGGGGGGCATTTTAAACTTCGCTGACGCCATAATCTACGATCCCCCCCCCCAGTACTTACCTTTAAACAGTCCTGCGGCGAGTCTCCCTGCTCTGCCACGGTGCCGGCTTGTAATGCTGAGCGCCGGAAATTGACGTCACTTCCGGCGCTCTGCATTACAAGCCGGCACCGGGACCGAACAGGGAGACTCGCCGCAGAGGAGAGAGAGAGAGGGGCGCCGAGCGGGTAAGCAAAAACCACTCGGTGCCCCTCTCTCTCTCTCTCCTCCGCTTCAAAAAAAAAAAAAAAAGCACTTGGGGCGGCAAAGTGCCGGCCCTGGCTACTTCTCTTACTAAATCCTTTCACACCTTTCATCTCTATGATACATGGCGCTTACGTCACCCCATTGAAAGGGACTATTCTTTTTTTTCGGCAGTGCATAAATCTTACACGAGAATTGATCATATTTTGGTTGATAAACATACACTCCAACTGGTTCGGGGCTGCTCTATTGGTGTTATCAATTGGTCGGATCATACGCCTGTGTTTCGGCTTCGCTTCGGGTTGCTCATTCTTTTGTAGGCAAGGGGTCCTGGCGCCTCAATAATTCCCTTATATCTGATGCGGAGATACAATCTCAGGTTCATTCTCATCTGGACCTGTATTTTGCGGAAAACCAAACCCCGCATACTTCCATAGAGACATTATGGAATGCCCATAAGGCGGTCATTCGCGGCAGGTTTATTAGTATTGCCTCCCATTTGAAGAAGCAAAGGGCCCATGCTGATGACAAGGACTCCTTGCTTTTGCAGCTTTATGATTTAGAATCCCTAAATAAACAACACCCCTCTGATCAGTTGATTGCTGACATTGCTGCTGTAAAGCTTCAACTGTCCACGATTCAGGCTGAACACACGTCCCGTATGCTGCTGTGCTTGCGCCAGCGCTTTTACTCTAAAGGTAACAAAGCCGACTCAATGTTGGCTAATAAACTCAGGCAGACGATGGCTCCTGCTTAAAAACCCTTCTCACATAGCGGATAGGTTTGCCTCTTTCTACTCTTCCTTGTATAACTTACGTGATGATGCTTCTACGTCTCAACCCACTCTCTCCTCTATTAATGCGTATCTCGATTCCGTGTCTTTGCCTACTCTTACGAAGGAGATGATTTCACAATTAGAGGCACCCCTGACCTTAGATGAGCTCCAATCCACAGTCCGCATGCTGAAGAAAAATTCCTGATGGTTTAACATCCTTTTATTATAAAACCTTTTTTCCGGTTTTGGGTTCCCACCTTCTTTCTTTGTTTCAATCCTTTATGACCAAGGGCCATATTCCTTCTGAAAACTTATATGCCCATATTGTCACAATCCCTAAACCTGGTAAATCTATGGATAGATGTGAAAATTTCCTCCCCTATTTCGCTGTTAAATAATGATGTCAAGTAGGGCTGCAACTAACGATTATTTTCATAATCGATTAGTTGGCCGATTATTTTTTCGATTAATCGGATAAAAAAAAAATTAATTTTTCATTTATTTAAAATAATTTAATAAAGTAACGTAGGATGTAAAAAACAAACAGCAGAATAAAAAAACTTTGAAAAAAATGCATTTCTTGTTTTTATTTCCCAACCTGCCCCCCCCCAGTTATGCACATTTGAGCCCAGGCTTGCCACACTGCCTCCCAGATATGCCACATACACCCAGATATGCCACTCCGCTCCCCTCATATGCCTTATATACCCTATATGCCTTATACCCCCCTGATATGCCATAGTGCACTCATATATATACCGTATTTATCGGCGTATAACACGCACTGGTGTATAACACGCACCCCCATTTTTGAACAAAAAAACTGAACAAAAAAAACTTCATCAGAATCACTGCTATCTGGGAAACCAGACACACACAGTAAGACACACACAGTAAGACACACACACAGTAAGACACACACACACTCAGACACACACACCCTAACCCCCCTTCTCAGGATCTCCCCTCTCTCTCCCTAACCCCACCCCGGTCACTTACCTTCAACTCCTGTGTTGGAAGCGTGAGGCGTTTGTCTCGGGTGCCGGCGCTTCACTGCTGAGCGCCGGCACCCGAGATAAACGCCTCACGCTTCCAACACAAGAGTTGAAGCGCTGAGGCAGGCGGCGGCGGCGGCGGAGGCTGAGGCAGGCGGCGGCGGCGGCGGAGGCTGAGGCAGGCGGCGGCGGCGGCGGAGGCTGAGGCAGGTGGCGGAGGCTAAGGCAGGCGGCGGAGGCAGGCGGCAGGCGGCGGAGGCTGAGGCAGGCGGCGGGCGGCGGCTGAGGCTGAGGCAGGCGGCTGAGGCTGAGGCAGGCGGCGGCGGCCGCCAGCAGAGGAGTCCTGGATTTCTGTCAGTCAGGGGGGCCCGAGAGTTGCCGAGCGGTCGTCTTCAGCAACCGCTCGGCACCCCTTGGGCCCCCCTGACTGGCAGAACTCCAGGGCCCGGTCGCAGTTGCGACCCCGGTAGTTCCGCCACTGGCTCTAGGATTTATCGGCGTATAACACGCAGGTAGGGTTTCAGCTTCATATTTTAGTTAAAAAAGTGCGTCTTATACGCCGATAAATACGGTATATACAGACACAATACTTTTATAAATAAATACAGGGATAATCTTCACTGCCCCCAGGATTTAGATTCCCCTCAGTTTGCCCCCCTTTACCTCTAACTGCACCTTACGTTAACTTTATTTAATTAACCCCGAAGACCCCATCAACCACAACTGTCCCTAAATGAACCCTGAAGACCCCATCAACCACAACTGTCCCTAATTAACCCTAAACACCCCATCAACCACAACTGCCCCTAAATTAACCCTAAACACCCCATCAACCACAACTGCCCCTAAATTAACCCTAAACATCCCATCAACCACAACTGCCCCTAAATTAACCCTAAACACCCCATCAACCACAACTGCCCCTAAATTAACCCTAAACACCCCATCAACCACAACTGCCCCTATATTAACCCTAAACATCCCATCAACCACAACTGCCCCTAAATTAACCCTAAACACCCCATCAACCACAACTGCCCCTAAATTAACCCTAAACACCCCATCAACCACAACTGCCCCTATATTAACCCTGAAGACCCGTTCAACCACAATTAACCCTAAACACCCCACTAACTATACCTGCCCCTAAATTAACCCTAAACACCCCACTAACTATACCTGCCCCTAAATTAACCCTAAACACCCCACTAACTATAACTGCCCCTAAATTAACCCTAAACACCCCATTAACTATAACTGCCCCTAACTTTCAGTAGCCTAAATATTAATTTTATACTCACCAGTTAGACGAGTTCTTGAGCCATTGGGACGGTATAGGAAATGGGCGGGGCCAATCGGCACTTTGGCCCCTTTCTGGCTCCCTGTTCCTCCCTGCAGTCACTGCCGATAGGCTCCGCCCCTTTCTCGCTGTCCCTCCTTGCAGCCAATCGGCAGTGACTGCAGGGAGGGACTGGAAGAAGGAAGTGGGTGGGCCAATCGGCAGTGACTGCAGGGAGGAACTGTAAGCAGGAGCTGCTGCAACTAATCGATAATGAAATTCGTTGGCAACGATTTTCATTATCGATTATTATCGATTTTATCGATTAGTTGTTGCAGCCCTAATGTCAAGCTTTACGCAAAATTTATCGCGAATAGACTTTCTCTGTTGCTTCCTTCCCTCCTGCACTCCGACCAAGTCGGTTTCGTGCGTCACAGGCAAGCGAATGATAACACTCGTAAATTTATCAATGTACTGTGGCAGGCTTCCATTGCTAAGATCCCGGGAGTTCTGTTATCTTTTGATGCGGAAAACGCTTTCGACCGCCTTCATCGGCAATTTTTATCATCGGTTCTTTCTAAATTTGCGTTTTCACCTCCTCTGTTCCATTCGATAATTGCTCTATACTCCTCTCCCTCGGCTTCGGTTTCCTATTCGGGTTTTATCTCTTCCCCTTTTATGATTTCTAATGGGACGCGCCAGGGCTGTCCGCTCTCTCCGCTTCTGTACACCCTAGCTTTGGAACCCCTAGCTCAACGTATTCGTTCCGATCATCGGATCACGGTCTTTCCTTCTAAACTTGGTGCGGATGTTACTCTGGGGCTGTTTGCCGATGATAGCTTCCATCACGACTCCTTCTGCTTCGCTGCCGTCGCTGCTCCACCAATTCCAGCAATATGCTGCAATCTCTTACCATAAGATCAATGTGCATAAAACTCAAGCAATGTCGCTTAACTTACCTGATCAGCTGTCCAGTTCGCTCCGGGCCTCTTAGGCTTTTGATTGGAGGAAGGATTACCTTTCCTATCTCGGCATTAAGTTGCCTCGTAATATCGCTAAATTACATGACTTCAATGTTCGTTCCCTTTGGAAGCAAATTCTCACTGATATTCAGCGTTGGCGTTCCTTTGATCTTTCCTGGCTGGGCCGTATCTCCTCTATCAAAATGGTGATCTTGCCGAGGTGGTTGTACACCTTTAGAGCAGTCCCGACCAGTTTTCCCCGTTCATTTTTGTTGCACATACAGAGGACACTCACTGCTTTTATTAATGTTAGGGGTAGGTCACGCATTTCAAGGCGTGCCTTTTATTCTCCCAGGTTCAAGGGTGGCTTGGGGGCCCCGGATATTTTCACTTATTACCGTGCCACTATCCTTTCTCAAACGCTTTTATTTCACTATCGCGGCAATCTTCCTCAATGGGTTAGGCAGGAGAATCTCCAGGTCCTACCGTATTCGGTCCCCCAATTGTTATGGCTCTCGCCTCAGGCCCAAGCTACCTCCTCTCCCTCCCACCACACTATGTGCGTTTCAAATATGGGGTGAATTGGCTAAACGCAGGCCTTCCTTGCTTCATATTACTAGAGCCACTCCCCTTAGTTCTTTGGAACTTCTTGTTCCCAATCTCCGTCTGCATGGCTGGGGTGGCGGACTTTCCCTGAGTGTGGGGGATCTTTTTGATAAGGGTGCTCTACGCTCGTTTTCTGACATCAGCTCTGATTATACACTGCCTGCATCTGAATTTTATAAATATCTACAACTTCGCCATTTGTTACAGTCACACTCCTCCTTGTTTACGATTAACATTTTCTCTGACGACCCTATAGTTCATGCGTGCTGTAAACCTGCTTCTTTTAAGGGGATGATTTCATACTGTTATACCTCCCTGTTGCAACATCATTGGGATAATAAACTTCCTCACATGCTGGCATGGGAAAGAGATTTACAATCCTCATTTGAATTTGAGACGTGGCTTCCCTCGGAGGAAGCAATGAGAGTGTTATGTCGGATTAGGCACCACAGGTGATGGACCCACAATGCAGGAATGGCGACCAATAAAGTCGCTCGTACGGACATTTAACTAATTGAACAGGGAAGGAGACCAGTGGCATCTGCAGGGTAAGTTGCAGCATTGGGGTTTTAAAAGTCTGTCATGCAACTTACCCTGCAGATCCCACTGGCCTCCCTGTTCTATCAGTTAAATGTCCGTACGAGCGACCAATAAAGTTGCAAATTTGCAATTTACTTTACACTTATTGTTAATTATTTGATATATCAGAAACTAGCCTAGGACTATTTCATAACTATTGGAGATTCCGTCACATCTTATGGCCATAGTATGCTTAGCCCACCACTACGCCAAAGTACTCCAATGACGGTGGGTCCTAACACTAATCCCTGCTGACAGTGGTACGAAACAAACCAAACATGTAATCCAAACACATAGCACTGAGACATACCTTTAGACTGAAGACTGAGACAAACAGAACACACGGCTGGGGCACACCTTATAAAGGAAACAGAGCTGAAGCAGAAGCAAGGAATGGAAGATCAGAACAGAGCATAAGGAAATCCAGGAACGGATTGAAGCAAAACAGGGAAACTAAAGCAAGATTGAGATATGCAGCTCCACAGCCTGGGTAGGACATGACATTTGCTTAGTACAATTGTCGTCACACAGGCAATCTTTCTTGAAAAGAAATTAGAAAATAAAATGTAACAGGAAAACAGTTAGCTTCACTGCTTGCTAAACAAAAACACACAGCACTTATGCGGCTGCACTCACTAGCCCAACAAGTTCACTTCACTGATGGACTGAGGTGAGCAAAACAAAATAAATTAAATTAAATATTAATTAAGAAAAATTGACTTGGTCTCTTGCTGTTGCTGAAACAAAGCACAAACTGCAGCACCAGTACTAATAAGATTAGCTTAACTATAAAATTATTAAATTATTAACTAAGTAAGTTATTAATAATTAGGGTTTATTCATTATTATTAATTAATAAAATAAATTATCAAATTTTAGATTGAGCTTAAAGGTAGTAGTGGACTGGCTAATCTTTACGTGGGATAAATGATTAACCCTTCTACCCGACAGACTGTCTCAAGCAAAATAAGCTAATATATTATGGCTAATTAATTTTTAAGCTAGCTAAAATAAATTATAATAATATTATTACTAAATATTAATGATTTTAGATTAGACACTAGTAGTTGTCCACAGTATACTATATTATATGACAATATATATAATAATATTAATGTATTAAATTATTATATATTATATTAAATTATTATTTATAAATTCTATTATTTATTTTATTCATCTAAATGAAGACAGGGCAGGCAGTAGGCACTGCCAGCCCAGGAAACCAAACAGAAATCGGGGCGCATGTGTATATAGAAGAGAAAAAAAGGTATAATAGTGTAATATTGTAAATGAAAATCAAGTATATATAAATGTGTAAAATGCACTCACAAACAGTGTAAGTACAGGAGGCTCATCTGTGGTAAAAGCTGTTCTTTTATTCTTAAAAGTTCTAAAAGTATAAAGCAAAGAAAACAACCTTATGGTGCAGTAACTTCTTATCTCTCAGATACACAAGTAAAATTGCACTTACAAAGAGGTTGAGTTCAAATAGATATTTAAACTTAAAAGTCCGGTATAGTCCAGTCCAGGGCAAGGGCACCCCAGTGCCAGTGAGGCACTGTGTGCACTGTCAACTCAACAGCACTACACAGTTGATAACAGACAGAAGCACTGAAAAAAAAATTCAATTAAAAAATTACGAAATTATTAATTCAGTAGAACTGAAGTGAAGAAGAGTACACTGTGAGAAATGGCAGACTGAGGCTTACCAGTCTCAAACAGAACACAGAACAATCTCTCTCTGTAACGCTTGGATGCAGCACAACAGTGTTACCAAAGCAGTCACAGCAAAAATGAATAGATCTCTCAGGCAAGCTCTGGTCTTATAAAGGTGGTTTCTGAATTAAAAAAACAGCAGCACAGGCATTGGACCAGACCCTTAGCGTTACGTAACAAGAGCGAGCTGATTGGGCGAAAACAAAGACAATCACAAAGAATCTTTGATTCTTCGTGTTTGTGCGTCTTCGTCTACATTTTACCGGCACTGTATTCTGTTCTACATTTCTTCAGAACGGACAAAAAAACGCACTCTTCGTGTTCGTTTTCATGTTCGCCCGAAGACGAATGCACAAGTCTAAAAATTACAGGTAAACATGAGCATCACAAAACTGTTAAAACAGCCTTGGTAACAAAGAGTACAAAAAAATAAAAAAACAGCTTGGTCCTTAAGGGGTTAATAACTAATTTCCCTCCTCCCCTACCTCACATATAGTGGCAAAAAAGGGTAAGTGAAGCCTTTGGAATTACCATTATTTGTGTATAAATTTATCTTAAAACATTTTATGATCAAATTACAATATTGAACAATCTGTTATCCCCTTAAAGACAGAGCTGTTCTGTGTTTTCTGTACCCTTTGTGATAATGGCTGTACCCACATAAGTTATATATTTTTTTCAGGACAAGAAGGGCTTTCTTTACATACCATTATTTTAATTATATAATATAATTTACCATAAAAAAAGTATAAAATATGGTAAAAACATTAGAAAAAAGCAGTTTTTCTGACTTTTGCTTCAAAAATATTTTACTCATATACAAATGCAAATGAAAAAACTTCTAATTAGATTTGAATATTTACCTTAAGTTAAGAAATTAGTTTTTACGAGTTTTGCTTTTTTCCTGCAAGTTATAGGGCAGTAGGTAACATATTGGTTTTTCAAAACCATTTTTTTCAAATCTGCCCCCATGTTGTATTTGGGACACCTTTGAAGCCAGTCAGTTCAAGTTACCACATAAAATTACCGTATATATGTTTGAAAACTAAACACCTCTGGGTGTCCCAAATGCTAGTATGTTAACTCTTTCCATGCACTAATTATACAACCAGCCTTTGTCAAACTGTGTGGTTTCCTTCAGGTAGGAATTTACAGCTCTTGGTATATGTCACTGTCAAACAACACCCTTATATGTGTTCAACAACATCTCCTGAGTACAGTTGTACTACCCATGCATGCGTTTGTTGGATTGTTTGGAGGTAAAAGGCCACATTTGGGTGTGCAGTTTTTTGGCAGTCTGTGCCCGTGTCCTATTTTTATGAGCAAGTCCTAAAAATAGTGCTATATATTCACTATATATATATATATATATATATATATATATATATATATATATATATATATATTTACATTTTGTTAGAGTTGGATGGATTCCCTGATGGTGACATCACTGGGGAATTATTTTTACCTGTTACCAATTTTTTTTTAAAATGATTAGTAAGCTTGGCTCCATTGACTTGCATGGTTGAATACAGTACCGGTATGAATGCACTCATGTGAAATCCCCATCTATCTAAACACTGTGATCTAAATAATTTCCATTGACCTGTCCCGTTAAAAAAGCATATTTTTATACAAGTAGTTGAGGCACAGTACTGAAATAATAAAACTATGGAAACCTACTGTTTTGACAACGATCTGTGTTTATTTACTTTAATCCAGCCACAAAGAAAAGAAAAAAGAAAAAAGGAGAAACTATGCATGAAAATGAGAATACATCCAAATCAAAGGAAGTCATATCTAAAACAAAATCCGTGACATTAAAACCTAAAGAAGCTAAAACCAAGGGGAAAAAGGGGCCAGGATTGTCACACTTCAATGTGACAGCTACTAATAAACAGGGACCAGGTAAGACCTTAGGAATTCTACTATGATACTTCTATTTAACAATGCTAACATTGATTGCATTTTATAGCTGTTTAAAGTAAATAAATTATTTGGGAAGGGGCATTGTGTGCTTCTGGTATCTTGTGGAGTTGGGTCGTGTTACATACATTGGCATTTACTTTGTGGTGATCTTGTGTCAGTATATTCCCAGTCTGTTGATTTCCACGTACACTCCAAACATCTAATGTCTTGGTGTCTATATAATTTGGACATGACATGTCTTCATTTCATGTGTATTGAGCTAGTTTTGGTTATTGCTTGGTTGCTATTTATTTTTCTCTCATTGTCTCAGTATTCTACCCGTACTAGCCTATAGACCAGTGATGGGCAACCTTTTTGGCGTGGTGTGTCAAAAATCGGCAAAAAATCGAGCATAACTCGCGTGGTGTGTCACTTCGACAAAAAAAACATAATTTTGCGCGATTTATAGTTTAAACTACAAAAATGTATAATTGCAATCTATAATTGTATTTAATAAACCAAAAACATATTATTTAACATACCTGCTTAGTAACTTCTTTGTTCATCAGTTGATTTCGTATGTTGCCCTTGATATACCAATCCACACACATACCAATCCACACACACCAATCCACACACCAATCCACACACATACACCAATCCACACACATACCAATCCACACACACCAATCCACACACATACACCAATCCACACACACCAATCCACACACATACACCAATCCACACACATACCAATCCACACACACCAATCCACACACATACACCAATCCACACACATACCAATCCACACACACCAATCCACACACATACACCAATCCACACACACCAATCCACACACATACACCAATCCACACACATACCAATCCACACACACCAATCCACACACATACACCAATCCACACACATACCAATCCACACACACCAATCCACACACATACACCAATCCACACACATACACCAATCCACACACATACACCAATCCACACACACATACCAATCCACACACACATACCAATCCACACACACATACCAATCCACACACACATACCAATCCACACACATACACCAATCCACACACATACCAATCCACACACATACCAATCCACACACACCAATCCACACACATACCAATCCACACACATACACCAATCCACACATATACAAATCCACACACATACACCAATCCACACACATACACCAATCCACACACACATACCAATCCACACACACATACCAATCCACACACATACCAATCCACACACATACCAATCCACACACATACCAATCCACACACATACCTATCCACACACATACCTATCCACACACATACACCAGTCCACACACATACCAATCCACACACATACCAATCCACACATATACCAATCCACACACACATACCAATCCACACACACATACCAATCCACACACACATACCAATCCACACACATACCAATCCACACACATACCAATCCACACATATACACCAATCCACACACATATACACCAATCCACACACATACCAATCCACACACATACACCAATCCACACACATACCAATCCACACACATACACCAATCCACACACACATACCAATCCACACACACATACCAATCCACACACACATACCAATCCACACATATACCAATCCACACACATACACCAACCCACACACACATACCAATCCACACACATACACCAATCCACACACATACACCAATCCACACACATAACAATCCACACACATACACCAATCCACACACACATACCAATCCACACACACATACCAATCCACACACACATACCAATCCACACACACATACCAATCCACACACATACACCAATCCACACACATACCAATCCACACACATACCAATCCACACACATACCAATCCACACACATACACCAATCCACACACATACACCAATCCACACACACATACCAATCCACACACACATACCAATCCACACACACATACCAATCCACACACACATACCAATCCACACACATACACCAATCCACACACATACACCAATCCACTCTCACTGTATGCTTTCCTACCTTTCCTCCTTACAGCTCCTTTTCCTGCTCTTCGCTCCTCTTCTTCTTCAGTTCTTCTTCCGAGGGCACGGGGTTCAGAGGGCACGGCTTCAGCTGTTGCCGCGCGGATCGCAGGGGAGCGGTATCGGAGGTCTTTAACAGACCTCCGGCTCCCTTGAGTGATTTTAAGCCGGGTTCAAGGGAGATCCTTGAACCGGCTTAAAATCACTCAAGGGAGCCGGTGGTCTGTTAAAGACCTCCGATACCGCTCCCTTGCGAGCCTGCTCCTCCAGCGGCGGACATTACTGTCCGTCTCTGGAGGGGTGCCGGCAAGTTGGCACCCCCCTGATGAGCGGCACCCAGTGCGGACCGCCCCCCCCTAGGTACGCTACTGCACGCGTGTCATAGGTTCGCCATCACTGCTATAGACCATGTTTGAATTTATAGTGCCCTGAGCTATTGGCCACCACCATATTTTACATACATGTTACAGTCTTACAAACCAGGAACAAATTGTACCACTGCTCCTGAGCTATTATTACATTCAAATAGAAGAAGTAAAGTAAAAGATGCCTTTTGGGTTTATTTATGAAATCACATGCTCTTAACATACTGAAAACAACACCACTACTCTGTGATTGGTTTGCAAGGGCTTGTGAGGGCTTGTGAGGGCATGCAGCTTTACATTTTGCAAGTTACAGTCATGGTGAGACAGGGGTAATTAAAGAACACAGAGTGGTACATGTCCTTTATACCTTAATAGGGGTTAAATATAAAAAAACAAACATGGGAGGCACTATTTTGTTTCCAGTGACATAAGGAGGTGATATAAATATATGGAATCCCCTTTAGAGGGGTCAGTGCCCACATTCTATCCATGTCCTGTGTGATAGAGGGACACCTTGCTAAAAAAAAGAATTCTAGTGTAGGCTACTTGAACAGGAAAATTAAAGACTGGTATGTCACTAAAGGAAATAAGTAAAATTAAAAAAATGTTAATATTGAATAGAACTGGATATAAATAAGAAAATAAAGGAAAAGGACAGGTAAGCAATCATAAAAGAGTACAGCAAGAGAGAAAAGGGATAGAAAAAACAGAGCAACACAGAAAAAAAGAAGAGATGTCATTAAAAGAGGTGCAAAAAAATATAGCAAAATGATTTTCATTTTTTTTCTGCTGTTCAAGTTGCTTTGCCCTTTTTTATATCTGTTTCCCTCTTACTGTCCTCTTTTTAACTGCCTTATTCTAATGTAAGTTCAAAGGAAAAACATGTTATGCAGTTCCTTTTTTTTCTTTTATCTTTTTTTCTGTGTTTTTGATTCTTGTATAGTTTCTTTTGCTATACCACTTTATTTTTTACTTCTGACTTTTAATGGCTTTCGTCCCTCTTTTCTGTGTTTTTCAAGTTCCTCTCTCCTTTTTTTTCTCTTTTTGTCTTGCTGAACTTTTTATATCTTGCATTTTTTTCCCCTGCATCTCTCTCTTTCTGTCTCTTCAATTCTTATATGAGAATAAGGCAGAAAAGATGGCAGCAAGAGAAAAGGGGGAGATGGACATGAAAAACACAGAAAAAAAGAGGAAGACAAGTTAGGTTCAGAAAAATCAACTTGATAAAGACCTCATCGTGAGGTTGAAACGTTGTTGTCCTTCTCCTTCAATAAATCTGCCTGATGGAACCCTTGAGTGCCTGGAGCCTTTTTCTATTTTGATTTACTGGGGAGCTGGCCCTTCCTGGCACAGCTAAGCACCTAAGTTCTTGTGGGGAGTGTGTGCAGATTCCTGATTCAGGTTCAGAAAAGGAGACATAGCAAAATAAATTGCACAAGAATAAAGGAGACAGAAAGGCAAAGCAAAAGCATAAGAAAACACAAGAAGGAGGCAGAAGAGACACTATAAGGAGAAAAATAGGTTAAAAAAGTAAGGAAGGGAGTTTCTAAAACACACAAAAGCTGCTTATATTGCCACTTGAGCATGAGTGGATCCAAGAGGGGGCAAAGGTAGAGACTCATTAGTAGAAAGAGGACAGCATTATTATTCCCCTAATTTCAAGGAGGACACAGGATTGAGTGGTGTCATGTTGAATTGTATGACATCACGTTAGGGTTCTGCCCTACCTGCACTGGTTTTCCTCTCCCTAATGGCTCATTGTGTGGCTGCACCAACTCCCTGTTATAGTGCAGATGTTTCTTTAACTAGGTGGGGATTTAATTTGAACTTGCACCCCAGGCCTTTCTTACTGAGATAGCCAAAATAGGATTTTTGGTATGCCTACTAACAGATAAAGGCCTGGCCTGGGCGAATTCACATTTGTGTATTTACTTGCTATGTTTACCCCCGAACAGCCTTCCTGTGGCATCTTTGCCCCGAAAACAGCCTGCATGTGGGATCTTTGCCCCCAAACAAAAAATGCCCCCCCCTTTATGCATCCATGCTATCACACGCATATTCATTCACAAATATTAATTCACTCATTCATACACAGATACTCATAAATTCCCTCATCCAGATACTCATTTACATATACTCATTCACAAATATTCTCTCACGCTGTCTGGGTCCATCCAGGCGCCGGAGCTGCATATCTCTGATTTCTCCTGTCTCGCTACAGTTCCCCTTTTGCTGTAATCCATTCCTGGATTTCCATATACTGTGTTCTGTGCTTCTGATTCCTTGATTCCAGTTCTGCTCTTTGCTTCAGCTCTGTTTCCTTTATAAGGTGTGCCCCACCCATTATGTTTGACTTAGTCAGTAGTCTAAAGGTATGTCCTTTTTGAATTTGAGTTTAGATTCAATGTTTAGTTTTAGTTTATTAGTAATTTAGCAGGCAGGGTTTAGTGTTAGGACCCACCGAATATTGGAGTACTTTGGCGTAGTGATGGGCTAAGCATACTATGGCCATATGATGTGATGGAATCTCCAATTGTTATCCTTTAGTCCTAGGCTAGTCTTGTATTTGTGTGTGTGTCAGTCTTTTAAGTGCCTTTGCCCTCTCTTCCCTGAATCATCTGAGGATTTTGGTTCCTATCTCCTCTCCCCATGTCCCAGTTTAAGATATCCTATTCTTGCTTAAAGGAAAAGCATCCGAGGATCCTGGCTCCTCACTCCATCCCTTGTGTTCCTTGTTCCCTGTCCTTTGTTGTGTCCTGTATCATGTATGTCTTGTCTGGCTATGTTTCTTGGTCAGTCTCCCTGCTCCTTGCTCTGCCCCCCTTGCTTGCTATGCTTGCTGTTACTCTGCTTAGCTTCCCTACTCCCAGCCTGCAGCATCCTGCACATTCATCTGTAGAGCTATGTCTCATGCCTGCTCCAGGGTGCTTGCTGGATATCACTTTGTTTTGTTCTGGACAACATCTGCTGCTATGTCAGGGCCCTGGTATGTGGCTTTACAACCTTAGGTGCTCAACACCCTGAAGAGTGCAGTCGCCCTGCACCAGGCCCTGTCCAACTCCTCTACTGTGCAATAACTCCTGAACACCATCTTTGGGCGCTCTGGGTCATTACAGTCGTCTGTATGGACCAAGTCCCTGACACACGCCTTCACAAATACTCATTTATTCACTCATTCATTCACTCACTCAATCTCACATACTCATTCATACAGCCTCCCCCACCCCCATACCTGAGCTGCAGATGTCTGTGCCGCTCGCAGACTTCTGCAGGGGCTGCTGCTTCCTTCTGTGTTGCTTGCACTCTGTGCAAACAACTTCTGTTTAACTGCCCAGGAAAAGCAGACGCGCAGCTGGGTCATGTGATGTACGTCACGTGACTCCGCTGGCATCATGCATCCCCTTTGCGGTAACACACAGGTAAGTAGCTGGTCTCTGCGGAAGTGATCGTGGGGGTCGCCCCTGGGCCCCCTGGGGTGACGGGCCCGGTTGCAGCTGTGGCGACCGTGGTTGCTGTGGGCTCAAGTGCCCCTTTTGCCCTGCGTTAAAGACGGCCCTGGCTGGGCCCATTTTCAGGTAGGGGCCTGAAGCTGCAGCTCCATCAGCCCCAATGTTAATCCAGCCTTGCTTAAGGGGTTAATTTATTTATAAGTAAAAAAGATTTCTAGTTTTTTCCACAAATTTGTGAAAAAAATATACTTGCCAATATTATACCAGTCCCTGGTGCCAAATACACTAGGTATTCTACAGGAAACACCACCAGAGGATCATTGCTATTCTGTCTATTACATTAAAGTGGTCAAAATGTGTCCCAAATTTGTTACGATTTATAGCCTGTAACACAATTCTTAACTAAAAATATAATCACTTTTCTATTTTGGTAAACCAGGCATTAAGAAATGATCTTCATTGGATCTAAGACTTAGCATGTAATGTGTTTGTAAAATTACTCACACCTTTGTCAGGATTTCATTTGGCTCATGTTCTGGCATCATGATTTATCTGACTGCATTTCTAAAAACCTCTGATTCTTTTCTTTGAGGGCCATTTCTGTGCATTGTCATCCACACAATTTTTTACATTAACTCACTACTAAAACTGGCTTATTATAAAGGTGTCAGAAACAACCATTAGTTAACTGGTTAATCGTAATGGCTACTTTGATAACACTTGAAGCACTTCTATCATTGCCTTCTATTCATTACTTTTTATCACAGTATTTTGAGATCCTCATAACAAACATCCGTGCTTAGTTGTGGTGATGAACAACTAACTAAAAATTCCAAAATACAAATTAAGAATTAATACGGTTAAGAGAAACCATATACCGTATTGGCTCGGATATAGGCCGCCCCCGTATATAGGCCGCACCCTAAAAGTTTGGTGCTTTTTTAAAGAAAAAGTTTTTTTCTTTAAAAAAGCACCAAAAAAAACATGCTGCCACTCTTTCCCCCCCCCGAGATATGTTGCCACTGTCCTCCTCCCCCCCAGATATGCTGCCACAGTCCTCCTCCCCCCCCCCGAGATACCCTACCACTGTCCTCCCTCCCTGAGATATGCTACCACTGTCCTTCTCCTCCCCCCCGAGATATGCTACCACTGTCCTTCTCCTCCCCCCCCGAGATATGCTACCACTGTCCTTCTCCCCCCCCGAGATATGCTACCACTGTCCTTCTCCTCCCCCCCCCGAGATATGCTACCACTGTCCTCCCCCCCCCCCGAGATATGCTGCCACTGTCCTCCTCTGCCCCCCCTCCTCGATTTACCGGAGAAGACTCCCGGGTGTCTTGCGGGGCCGGCGGGGGACATCTACGCAATACGCGTATGCAACTTCCGGTGCACGATGCGCTTAGACAACCTCCCGTGCCGGCACCCCCCCGTGGGAAGTGCTGGCAGGGGAGGCTGTCTGAGCAAATCGGGGAGTAGGATGCAGGTCCCCTGCACCGCTGCGGGGGATCTGTATCCTAACCCCGCTGCCTGCTGCGCTAGACCCCGAATATAGGCCGCACCCCCACTTTAAAGACTTTATGCATTCAACAAAAAAGTGCAAACCAGCATATTTATAATTCTTTTGTGACATTGAAAATAGGATCAGAACGAGGCTCAGAGGATGAAGAGTTACCAAAGAAATCAAAAAAGAAAGGTGGCAGTGATAATGTATGTGAAGGTAAAGACAAGATTCAAAAAGGTAATGTACAAAACAATTAAAAAGGTAAAAAAGTAAACAGCTAATTTCTCTCTCTCTCTCTCTCTCTCTCTCTATATATGTATATATATATATATATATATATATATATATATATATATATGTGTGTGTGTTTATGTTTAAATGTGTGTATATGTATATGCAAGTATATGTGTATATATATATATATATATATATATATATATATATGTATATGTTTATATATACAGTATCTCACAAAAGTGAGTACACCCCTCACATTTTTGTAAATATTTTATTATATCTTTTCTGAAGTAGTGAGTGTACAGCCTGTATAACAATATCAATTTGTTGTCCCCTCAAGATAACTCAACACACAGCCATTAATGTCTAAGCCTTGGCAACAAAAGTGAGTACACCCCTATGTGGAAATGTCCAAATTGGTTCCAAAGTGTCAATATTTTGTGTGGCCAACATTATTTTCCAGCACTGCCTTAACCCTCTTGAGCATGGAGTTCACCAGAGCTTCACAGGTAGCCACTGGAGTTTTCTTCCACTCCTCCATGATGACATCACGAAGCTGGTGGATGTTAGAGACCTTGCCCTTCCCCACCTTCCATTTGAGGATGCCCCACAGATGCTCAATAGGGTTTAGGTCTGGAGACCTAATGTTGGAATACTGCCCTGCGGCCCAGTCTCCGAAGGGAGGGGATCATGCTCTGCTTCAGTATGTCACCATACATGTTGGAATTCATGATTCCCTTAATGAACTGTAGCTCCCCAGTGCTGGCAGCACTCATGCAGGCCCAGACCATGGCACTCCCACCACCATGCTTGACTGTAGGCAAGATACACTTGTCTTTGTACTCCTCACCTGGTTGCCGCCACACACGCTTGATACCATCTGAACCATATTAGTTTATCTTGGTCTCATCGGACCACAGGACATGGTTCCAGTAATCCATGTCCTTAGTCTGCTTGTCTTCAGCAAACCGTTTGCGGGTTTTCTTGTGCATCATCTTTAGAAAAGGTTTCCTTCTGGGACGACGCCATGCAATCCAATTTGATGCAGTGTGCAGAGTATAGTCTGAGCACTGACAGGCTGACTCCCCACCCCTTCAACCTCTGCAGCAATGCTGGCAGCACTCATACGGCTATTTCCCAAAGACAACCTCTGGATATGACGCTGAGCACGTGCACTCAACTTCTTTGGTCGACCATGGCGAGGCCTGTTCTGAGTGGAATCTGTCCTGTGAAACCGCAGTATGGTCTTGCCCACCGTGCTGCAGCTCAGTTTCAGGGTCTTGGCAATCTTCTTATAGCCATCTTTATGTAGAGCAGCAATTTTCGTTGCCATGAGGTGCCATGTTGAACTTCCAGTGACCAGTATGAGAGAGTGTGAGAGCGATGACATCAAATTTAACACACCTGCTCCCCATTCACACCTGAGACCTTGTAACACTAATGAGTTACATGACACCGGGGAAGGAAAATGGCTAGTTGGGCCTAATTTGGACATTTCCACTTAGGGGTGTACTCACTTTTGTTGCCAAGGTTCAGACATTAATGACTGTGAGGGGACAGCAAATTTATAGGCTGTACACTCACTACTTTACATTGTAGCAGAGTGTCATTTCTTCAGTGTTGTCACATGAATGGATATAATGAAATATTTACAAAAATGTGAGGGGTGTACTCACTTTTGTGAGATACTCTATGTGTATAGGTGTAAGGTGTGGGAGATGGTGGAGTCCGTTATGCAGGATAACCAAAGGCACAAAGCAGAAACAGGGCCAGATCCACTTAATGAAGCGTAGGTCAGTACACGGAGCCGGGGTCAGGGTAACAGAAATTCAGCAAAGTCCATAAATCAATAGCTGGGTTCGGCTAGAAATCAGGATATCAGGAAACACAAACTTAAACAGCTGTACTTGGCACAATAACTGAGCACTGAGCACAGCTGAGTATTAAACTTGCTGCTCGGAGTACGTCACGCCTCTGTGCGTGACATCAATCTAGCACTTTCCCTGCCGTCTCTGTTTGGAGACACATAAAGGTGTTGCTGGATGCTTTGTTGTAGTCAGACTGAAGGAAATTCTGTAATGAGGTTTGGGTCCATGGGGTGGAGCATTTTGGAGAGAAGGGGGGGCCAGTGCTCCACTCCATAGTTTACTTGCAGCAGGTGATGAGTCCAGTCCAGGAGTTCTGCATCTCCCAGGAAGTTAATCACCTGGTAGCAATGAGCAGCAGAAACTGCTACAAAAATTGTCCTGTGAGAGATTCAGGGGAGAAAGACACAAGCAGTGAGTGAGACTGCATTTCTCTCCAAAAGAGTCTGCTGAACTATTCCTTAAGAAGAAGAAAGGTCCGTGTTTTATTATGTTGTATTGGCATCGGTTAAGCTGTCCACTGATCAAGTCAGTTACAACTGTTAGTTAGTGCTCAGAGATCAAGGCTTTTCTTTTTGTTTGTTTTATATTTATGTTTTGTTTGCCAGACCTTTTAATAAAAAGGACTATCATTTCTAAAAGATACAACATTGTGAGGTATTTTAACCCCTTAATGTCCATTGACGGATCAGGCACGTCATGCAAAAACGGTCACTTTACAACCAATGACGCGTCTGACACTTACGATCACTTTCTTCGCTTAAACGGCGTTGCTGTAAAGCCTCAATGTCGAGGGATTCAGCAACACCGAGATCAGCATCAGGGATCATTAGCGCTGTATCTTCCCAAAAATCTTGACATGGAAAGAGTTAAAGTAAAAGCTTTTAAAATACCGAAGAAGTGTCTAATTAATTAAAAAAAAAGGTTTGATGGGGTAAATTGGAGTGGCCGGGCTCAAAGATAGGGCATAGGCACATGACCAAAATGGGGGGGGGGGGGGACACACTTCCCAAATGTGGCCTTTTAACCCCAAACACCAGACAAACCCATGCATGGGTGGTATCACTGTACTCGGGATATGTTGCTGAACACACATTGGGTGTTGTTTGATAGTGATGTATACCTGGAGCTATAAATTTATACCCAAGTACAATTTGTGTGAAAAAACATACAAAAAAATTACTACCACTAACTTTGGCAAAGGCTGGTGGTAGAATCTCATGCATGGAAAGGGTTAAAATACTACCATTTGAAATACCTTGGGGTGTCTAGTTTTCAAAAATATATGATTTGATGGGGTAAATTGCATGGGCCAGCTTCAAAGATACCCTAATAAGGCATTTCTGTAGGCAGAGTGCTCTATGATATGCGTTTTAACCCCCTTAATGCCACTCTGCCTCCAGAAATGCCTTTTAACCCTCTATACGCCACTCTGCCTCCTGAAATGCCTTAAACCTCCCTATATGCCACTCTGCCCCATAATATGCCTTTTAACCCCCTAAATGCCAGAGTGGCATATAGGGGTAAAAGGCATTTCTGGAGGCAGAGTGGCACATAGGGGGTCAGAAGGCATATCATGGGGCACAGTGGCATATAGAGGGTCAAAAGGCATATCATGGGGCACAGTGACATATAGGGGGTATAAGGCATTTCTGGGACAGAGTGGCAAGCCTGGGGCCAGATGTGCATAACTGGGGGGGGCAGGTTGGAAAATAAAAGGAAATAAAAACAAAATATTTTTCTCAATCATAGCTTTTATAAAAAAAAATAGTTTACATAGTTTACATGAATTAACATTTACTGGTCATCTTATATTCAGGCTTTCTTTTTTTCCTAAAGTAATATTCAGATTTTGGGGGGTCGTCTTATAATCAGAAGAGCACATTTAGGTTATCATTGAACCCACATGCCCTCATGTTACATACCTTCACAAACAATTAAAATTTTAGCGACTCCGCAAGCTGTTTTTTGAGTGTTAGTATGCAGGGGTAAGCATAGAAACATAGAAAGTGACGGCAGATAAGAACCATTAGGCCCATCCAGTCTGCCCAACCTCTGAGTACTTTCCTATATCTAGCTTGGCCTTATGCCTATCCCATGCTTGCTCAAATGTCTTTACTGTATTAACATCTACCACTTCTGCTGGAAGGCTATTCCATGCGTCCACTACCCTTTCCGTAAACTAATATTTCCTGATGTTACCCTTAAATCTTTTCCCCCTCTATCGTATGACTATGTCCTCTTGTTGTGGTAGTATTTCTCCTTTTAAATAAACTCTCTTCCTTTATCTTGTTGATTCGCTTTAACCCCTTCAATCCCCTATAGACGTACCGGGACGTCCAAAAAACGCCCACTAAGAAACCCCTATGGACGTCCCGGTACGTCCAGCCCTTTGTGCAGCGTCAGGGACACATCCCTGCCGCTGCACGGGATTTGCTGGCTTTCTGCAGTCCGATCGCCTGTAACAGCTTCCGGCATGAAAGCCGGTAAGCTGTTACACTTAAACTGCCCGATCGCGCAGTTTCAAACGCGCGATCGGGCATTCCCTTCCGGGTTGCGTCACTGCTGATGGACGTCATCGGAGGACAGGATATCCCCTGCGGGGATCTGTGAGGACCTGCATAGAGATCACAGTGTGATCGGTGCAGGGGGATCGCGGGGAGGGGAGTGAGAAACCATCTCTCTCACTCACTCTCTCTCACTCCCCCTCCCGTCCTGTAACAGAAAAGCTGAAAAAAAACGGTTAGTCATTTAAAAATAATATTAAATAAATCATTAAAATAATAATATAAATAATACTAAAAAAAATTATAATGTGAGCTGTGATGTCACTGTGACATCACTGGCATGTTCAGGAGGTCTCTAGGAGGACCTCTAACCATTACTGTGTAAAAAAAAAAATATATAAAAAATACAAAACAATGTAAAAAAATTAAAAAAAATATATAAAAAACGATAATAAAAAAAATTCTTAAAAAAAAACCTTACTTCCCATTGCCCTAGCATAACATCTAGCCAGTAAAACCCTCCTGCCCCCGTTCACAACCCTCAAACCCGTTAAGCCATAAGCATAAAAATTATACAAAATTGTACACCTAATAGTATGCTCCCTGGTGGTGGGAAAGTCTGGAAAATCTATATAAATTAGGTATTCAGGACACTTGAATTGATAAACTTGGAGGGGATTTTCCATCACTTTACCTAATTTTGTGAGGATTCAGAGGGGAAATGTAAAAAAAAATGAGTTTATTTTTCTAATATTCGCTAGTTTTTACTAAATTTCTCATTCTAAATTTTCAGCTAATCATCCAACTATGGTATCAAACGAAAGCTCTATCTCTCCTTGAAAAAACAATATATAGTTTACATGGGTACACTATTCACAGGAAAAGAGAATAATCGCTAAACCGACACACCGCTTAAAAGGGGAAAATTGCTCTGGGCTTTGAGGTATCAAAAACCCCTGGGATTGAAGGGGTTAAGTATTTAAATGTTTCTATCATATCCCCCCTGTCACATCATTCTTCCAGGCTATATAGGTTAAGATCCTTTAACCTGTCCTGGTAAGGTTTATCTTGTAATCCATAAACCATTTTAATAGCCCTTCTCTGAACTTTCTCCAACATATCTATATCCTTCTGGAGATACGGTCTCCAGTACTGTACACAACACCCCAAGTGAGGTCTCACCAGTGATCTGTACAACGGCATGAGCACTTCCCTCTTCCTACTGCTAATACCTCTTGCTATACAACCAAACAGTCTGCTAGCATTACCTGCTGCTCTACTGCATTGTCTACTTACCTTTAACCCCTTAATGACAAGACTGTTTCTTACTCGTAGTCTATTTTGGGAAAATGGCTCTTTTAAAATTTTTCAGTGTTGCTGTGATTTTCTTCTCTCTCATTTTGTGCTCCCACACATATTATATATTGTTTTTTTCAAGGTGCTTTTTTTGAGATACCATTATTTTTATCATATCATCTAATTTACTATTAAAAATGATAAAATATTGTGATTTCGTGTAAAAAAATGACCTTTTCTCACTTTTTTAAAACTTTTACTCATCTGCAAAAACTAATGGAAAAACCTGCTAAATAGATTCTACTATTTGTCCTGAGTTTAGAAATACCCAATGTTTTAATGTTTTTTTGCTTTTTTATGCACATTATGGGGCAATAAGTACTACTAGTGTTTTGATATTTCAAAGCTGGTCATTCTGCCCCATGTGCTATTTCGGGTATCTTTGAAGCTGGCCAATTAAATTTACCCCATCAAACCATATATTTTTAAAAACTAGACACCCCAAGGTATTTCAAATGCTGGTATTTTAACCATTTCTATTCACTAGTTCTACCATCAGCCCTTGTCAAACTTTATGGTAGTAATTTTTTTTGTATTTTTTTCACACACGTTGTACTTCAGGTATAAATTTACCGCTCCTGGTATATGTCCATGTCAAACAACACCCCAAAATTTGTTTGTTGGGTTATTTAGGAGGTAAAAGGCCACCTTTGTGAGGTGTGTATTTTTTTGCCATTTAGACATCTGGTCAGTCTGTGCCCACGTCCCATATTTGGGACAGTACCTGCATTCAACCTGCAGGAGCTTGAGTGTTCTCAAGAGGGTCTGGATAGACCCTCTGTGAACTCATTCAGTTTTCTATTGTTGATGCCATCTTGTGAATGACGGCAACGTTATTTACATGATAGCACTTGTGGTTGCTCTTCAGAGCAATCACAAGGCTATCGGGATAGGGGGGTTGTGTTGCTACATGCCTCCATATCGATGTTGAGGCATGTCAGCAACACGGTTTATGCTTAGGAAGATCGCTACCTAAGCTGTTCTAGCTATTTTTCTTGCGGGGAGGGCTTTTCCTCCCCAGATCCACGGTGAGCAGGCGTTTAACCCCTTCAATCCCCTATGGACGTACCGGTGCGTCCAAAAAACGCAATCCAAGAATCCCCTATGTCCTCTTGCAGCCTCAGGGACACATCCCTGCCGCTGCACGGGAGATCAGGCTGTCCTTTGACAGCCTGGACTCCCCCTGACAGATCTGATGTAACAGCTTCCGGCATGAAAGCCGGAAAGCTGTTACATTGCAAACTGCATGAAGTTCATCGGAGGACAGGATATCACCTGCGGGGGATATCCTGGCCTCCGATGAGGCACATACGCTGCGATCTCTATGCACGTCTGTGAGGACCTGCATAGAGATCACAGTGTGATCGATGCAGGGGGATCGCGGGGAGGGGAGTGAGAAACCATGTCTCTCACCCCCCCTCCCGTCCTGAAACAGAGAAGCAGGAAAAAAAAAAACTGTTATTCATTTGAAAAAAAAAACAAAATAAAAAAATCATTAAAATAATAATATAAATAATAATAAAAAATATAATAATGTGAGCTACGTGATGTCATTGTGACATCACTGGCATTAATAACATGTTCAGGAGGTCCCTAAGACCTCTAACCATTTTTTTTTAAAAAATATATATATATATAAATTTTTTTTTTTTTTTTTAAATTATATATATAAAAAGATAATAATAAAAAAATTAAAAACCTTACATCCCATTGCCCTAGCATAACATCTACCCAGTATAACCCTCCTGCCCCTGTGCACAACCCCCAAACCCGTTAAGCCATAGGCATAAAAGTTATACAAAAAATGTACACCTTATAGTACAGGGCTCGACAAATCCCAGGTGTTTGTCAGCCTGTGATCGCGGGGGGCGCTGCTGCTGCTGCTGCTGTCTGCCCAGAAGTCTGGGCAGACAGCACAGCCACTCAGAGCCCGCCCCCGAGCCTGAGATCACTCCCACGGAGTGATTCTGTAGGCTGAAAACGCGGTTGCTGGAAAACCAGCAATCGCATTTTCAGCTGCCACAGGCAGCTTCAGGAAAGGGGGTTGAGTGTTGATTGGGTCCCCACACAAGTGTGGGGACCTGACACAACATCCCCCTGCTGCCTGATCGCTCCAGGAGAGCGAAAGTGCAGTGTTAACCCCTTGAATGCCGCGGCATCAATGATCGCGGCATTTTAGGGGTTGATTCCCGTTTTGTATGGGGCTCTGCTGCTGGTGGTCTGCCTGGAAGCCCAGGCAGACCAGCAACAGTAAAAACGAGCCCCAACATGCCCTGTGATGACTCCTGTAGGCATGGAAGCCTACAGCAGTCATCAAAGAGACTCCCCCTGCAATGGCTGGTCTATAGACCAGCAATTGCGTCCCAACTGCCAGAGGAAGCTTCAGAGACAGGGAGAGAGGGTTCTTCGGTCTCCACACGAGTGTGGAGACCAGCCCCAACACCCCCTGCTGCTTGATCGCTCCATGAGAGTGACAGTGCAGCGTTAACCCCTTCAATGCCGCGATCGCGGTATTTAGGGGTTAATTCCCATTTTGTAAGGGACTCTGCTGCTGGTCAGTAACGGAGCCGGGTAGAGAGGCAGAGCGGTGTATGGGAGGGGGGAGGAGTCAAAGGGGTGTATGGGAGCCACCCTCCCATACACCACTGTGGCTCTCCCCCTCCCATACGCCACTCTTTCTCTCTACCCGGCTCCCTGGTGTCTAGTGAAGATCCGTTGCTGACAGGAGGCAGAGTGGAGTATGGGAGGGGGAGGAGGCAGAGTGGAGTATGGGAGGGGGAGGAGGCAGAGTGGAGTATGGGAGGGGGAGGAGCCAGAGTGGAGTATGGGAGGGGGGAGGAGGCAAAGTGGTATATGGGAGGGGGAGGAGGCAAAGTGATGTATGGGAGGGGGAGGAGCCAAAGTGATGTATGGGAGGGGGAGGAGGCAGAGTGGTGTATGGGAGGGGGAGGAGGCAGAGTGGTGTTTGGGAGGGGGAGGAGGCAGAGTGGTCTATGGGAGGGGGGGAGGAGGCAGAGTGGAGTATGGGAGGGGGAGGAGGCAGAGTGGAGTATGGGAGGGGGAGGAGGCAGAGTGGTGTATGGGAGGGGGAGGAGGCAGAGTGGAGTATGGGAGGGGGAGGAGCCAGAGTGGAGTATGGGAGGGGGAGGAGGCAGAGTGGTGTATGGGAGGGGGAGGAGCCAGAGTTGTGTATGGGTGAGTTAAAGTGGTGTATGGGGGTATTATGAATTTCAGGGCATATAGGGGGTATAAGGCATATCAATATTAGGCATATCAGGGGGTCATAAAACATCTGAGGGTAAAAGGTATATCAGGGTGCTCAGTTGTATATCACTGGCATATAAGGAGTATAAGGCATATCAGGGGGCACAGTGGAATCTGGCATATAGGAGGTATAAGGCATATATAGGGGCAGAGTGGCAAGCTGGGGGTCAGATGTGCATAACCGGGGGCAGTTTGGTAAATAAAAAAAATTTAAACAAGGCTTTTTTTCTCATAGTTTTTATTAAATATGAAAAATAGTTAACATATGAATTAATATTTACTAATAACTTTGTATTAAAACCTAGTTTGAGAAACACCGTGTTTGGGTTCTTGTAGCTTTTATTATTATGTCAGTAAAATAAGAAGGTGAATAGAGAGAGGCCATTGCAATAAAGAGATGAAAGTGTAAATTGTCCGTTTTTTATTACATTATTTTAAATTTAAAAAAATTGCATTTTTTTTATCCGATTAATCGAAAAAATAATCGGCCAACTAATCGATTATTAAAATAATCGTTAGTTGCAGCCCTAATAAATTTGTCTTTTGAAGCTCGGACTCCAACCAGGGCCTTCTACAAGGTGTGAAATCCTACGGTGGAGCTGCCGCTTTGTCCAGGTTCAAATGTAGATGACCATATGCCTGTCTCCCCTCATAGATACTGGATTCTTTGATATGCTAAGTGACCACTAGCAGTCAGGAAAACCATTTCATATCCAGGTCATATCCAACACATATCAATAATAACTCATATATTCAGTATCATACCTCCTTGTGTGCATACCTAGAACGGGGAAAGCGCACCCTACAAAAAGAGTACAAACATGGCGGCGCCACTTAAACAGTTTGGAAGGAATTGTAAAGTCTATGATGTTCAGTCATAAGTAGCAAGTGTGACATATCTATGGACTGGGCCGGCTTGGAAACTCGAGATGGGGGCGTGGTTTGCTGCTCACCAACATGGCTGCTTGAGCCTTGAGCTCCGATGACCCACTGCTGTTTTACTTGAACAAATCGGTAATAATCTTCACGATGGGCAAACATTCCAGACCATCTACCACCCCTAAAGCCTCTCAGGTAAAGGAGAAGTCCGCACCTACCTCAGTGAAGGCGTTCTTTCACAGCGTCCATGACACGGACTCCCGCGACTCCATGTTGCGGCCCTCACCACCAGAAAGTCCGCGAAGTGCGCTGTCGGAGGACGCGTTGGATGAGGGTCCATCTGCCTCGAGCCTGCGTTCCCGATCTCAGGTAGACACGTCTTTGCAAGCCTCTCTGCAACACTTGCCGACGAAAGCAGACCTGGTCGCGATCATTACTGAGACGCATGCCCCCCTCCGGGCTGACCTGTTGGATATAAAACGTGACTTACATCAGATCGGTGAACGAGTTGCTTCGCTAGAACACGACAATATTAGTACCCGATCTACCGTTGACGCTCTGTCGGATCAGCTTAAGCTCCAAGCTACCACTATATCCAGCCTGTTACAGAAAGTGGAAGATCTGGACAACCGTGGCAGACGCTCCAATCTGAGGGTCCGGGGCCTTCCCGAAACTGTTCCTCCTATGGAGTTGGAGTTTAACCTTTTCCATGCACTAATTTTACCGCGGGCCTTTGTCAAAATTTGTGGTATTTTTTTATGTGTTTTTTCATACACATTGTACTTCAGGTATAAATTTACAGCTCCTCATATATGTCTGTCAAAGATTCCAATATGTGTTCAGCAACATCTCTTGAGTACATGCATGGATTTGTCTGGTTGTTTGGGGCTAAAACGCCACATATGGGAAGTGGGCTTTTTTCATTTTGGTAAGTCCGTGCTTATCCCCTATTTGGGACATCTTTGAACCCCTTGGCTATTTGAAATGCAAGTATTTTAACTCTTTCCATGATTTTTTTTATTTTTAAAAACATTTTACTAATCACATTGTGTTTAGAAAGCTGGCCTCCATTGACTTGCATGGTTCAGTGCAGTACTTGTATTCTACCCTAGAAACTTGTTTATTTTTTTAAGGATGCTGCCATCTTGGGAGAGGCAAAATCTCTTACAGTGGCACTTGTGACCGCTCTCCAGAGACACCATTGAAGCTTAGGAGGTGTTTGCTGATCGCTTCCTAAACCCTTAAAATGGGAGTCCGGGGAGGGGCCACACAGGGCCCCTGATGCTGATCTCCATGTTGCTGAATGCCTCAACATTGACACTGTAAGATCCGGATCACTGTAAGATTCGCATCCCTTTAAGATCCGAATCTTTGAACGACTCTCTGCCTTCAGTGACATCACTGGAGTAGGAAGGCAGGAGAGGGTTCATTGACTAATGAAAGGGGCAGTGTGCCTGCACGGAGGGACTGGGAAACAGTAACTCCTGTGAGTCACACTGAGTGATCCGAAGATTCGGATTATGAATCGGATCATTTCAACGAGTCGAAATGATCCGATTCACTTTAATGATCCGAACTTCCCATCACTACTGCCTGATCGCTCCATGAGAGCGATAGTGCAGTGTTAACCCCTTCAATGCCACAATTGTGTATGACACATTCGTGGCATTGCAGGGGTTAACATTTGTCCCCACAAGCTTGTGGGGCTTAATATCAGTCAATGCTGTGCTCCAATGGAACATCAGCATTGAAAGCGTTAACCCCCCCCCCAAAAAAAAACAACAACAACCAGCACTGACCTGAAAGTCCAGGGTGCTTCCAGGTCAAATGCTGTGAGTTTAGTAAGTGGGCTGATAATGATCAGATCACTCCTGACCAACTGTTAGTTTAAAAATAAATCCTGGCTCCTAACTTTTTTAGCTGGCGCCTAGATTCACAAAACATTTGTCAAGCCCTGTTATAGTATGTTCCCTGGTGCCGGGAAAGTATGGAAAATCTATATAAATTAGGTATTTCTGAAATCAGGACACCTGAATTGATAAACTTGGAGGGGATTTTCCATTACTTTACCTAATTTTGTGAGGATTCAGAGGGAAAATTAAAAAAAAAAAATAGGTGTATTTTTCAAATTTTCGCTAGTTTTTACTAAATTTCTCATTCTAAATTTTCAGCTAATCATCCAACTATGGTATCAAAAGAAAGCTGCATCTCTCCTTGAGAAAAACAATATATAGTTTACATTACACTATTCACAGGAAAAGAGACTTGAGGTACCAAAAACCCCCGGGATTGAAGGGGTTAACAGCAGCCCGTACACGTACGGGCTTTGTCATTATCACGTTGCACTGCAAGCCCGTACATGTACCGGCTTTGTCGTATAATTATCCCTAAATCCCTTTCCTCGCACAGCCAAAGGGTGTCCAACCCGTTACCAGCAAGGTGTACAAAATAAAGTGGCCGGTGAGTGTATAGTGCTTAAGCTCACTTAAAAAGGGCCCTCTTAAACTTTTTTTTTTTAATGTAAGTCCAAATTCGTATGTGGTGTACTAGTCCTTTGAGATCAATGTGTCCTAGATCAGTGGTTCTCAACCCGTGTATCCTCAGGACCCACACTTTTCTTTGGTCATTAAGTCGCGACCCAAAAATAACCTCAGATGAGGGAGTGGAAAGGCTGTCCGTGGGCTGCAGCATGAAGAGGGGAGGAGCAATCAGAGAAAAACTTTATTCACCTCCCACTAGGAGCAGACAGCGACCGCAAACCAATCAAGCAACTTGCTTTGCGGTCGGGGAGTAATACTAAAGAACATGCCGGACCAGAGGCTACCTGATGGCCCTGATTGTTGCGGCCGCGGTCCTGACAGCCTGCTGCTCGCGGATTGCCGCTGGAATGTGTAAGGCAGCCCCAGGAAAGAGAAATTTTCCCAGTATGCCTCCAGTCCGGCCCTGACCCTCCGCGACCCACTGAAGACAGGGTCGCGACCCACTTTTGGGTCACGACCCATGAGTTGAGAACCACTGTCCTGGATAATAACAACAGAATTGATCAAGGAAACATGGACGGGGAAGAGAGGAGAAATTGTGGACCCCTTTGGTTAATAATGGGTGCTTCAGACCCAGTTTTGATTTTGTTTTAATGTATTTAATTTTAATGTAACGGGATATTATTTTGTGAGATACAGACCAGGACATGCCAGTTCATTGTGCAATTACATGTCCTCCCCTGTAACTCACAAAAAGTGTAGACATTCACAAGCCCTTACAAACAATTTGCAGGTTAGTGGATTAGCAACATGTTTAGTTAAATCAGTCAGATTCCTCAGGTCCCCTCACTCACTTCATTATGCATTATAAAGGGTGAGCTCAGCCCTTATTGCTGGAGAAACATGCCAGTATTCTGCATTACAATGAATAGTAAAGCAAGACAGTTGAATATGCAACTTTTCTGCAACCCCCCGAAACATCTCCTTTGAATGAAAATACCCATTACATTCATTAAAAGTATTACACTTACATATAGTCAAAAGCGCCAAACAAAAATCTATCCCACCACATGATTGTTCTTCCTGGGTTACTTTTTTGTCAGTTTTTAATTTTTCCTCTTTTTTTAATTCTTCATGTTCTTTGGAGCATGGAATTAAACTGATATTTTTGTGTATTGGTGGTTAGTCCCTTCCTGGCAAAACACAGATAAGGCAACCCTGGAAACACCTACGTGCAAGGACAGCAAGACAATCACTGAGACTCTCGCCTTCATGGTGGTTGGGTATAGCTTATCACAGCTACGGGGGAGTGGCTAGAGGCAGTGATCTAAGCCCTGTAGGGAAGTGTGAAGTGACAGGTGACACCACTGGGTAGTTAGCCAGAAAGTGGAGGAATAGGATAAAGGGCTGGGGCCCTCTGGGCTGGTGCTCTGCAGCTGGAAGGTAAATTTTGGTCTGGATAGCTCGCTGTAGTTTGGGACAAGATCTTCAGGAAGGGGCTAAAGGTTAAAGCCGTAGCCAAATTATTATGGTTAAGGTTAATTTGTTAATTGTATGTTGCTATCCAGTCAAGTGTTTTGTTCATTAACCCTTTATTTCTCGGTTACTAAATCCATGGCCTTCTATAGCCAATGTATCTTATTTGGGGTAGATAAGGAAAGGTAACTTGGCTATGCCCTAGTCATGGTTCGGCTTACTTTGCAACAGTATAGGACTCATTACCTACCTTCTTTACCATAATGTATATGTTATTAGGTCTAGCATCTTGTGTGTTCTTTGTCTTGTCAACCTTAACAGCTTTATTTTGTGTTGAATGCTATTTTTAGATTAGAACCTCCTTTTGTCCTTGCTGCCTGATTACTTCCATTAGGAGGCTATGATAATTATTTCTGAGTTGCTATACTAATTGTTATTAACAAAAAAGGTTAACAAAGTGTACATGGGTAAATAGCAAGCATACAGTGACACTACATATAACTAAATAATCAAAGTGATAAGACTACAAACATTTCAGGGAGTGTACAACATCTCTCCCAGATATGGAATTTGAGAAATAGATTAGATATACCAGGTGTTTTTATGATAAGCATTTGGTTACCAATGTCAAATAACGGGACACAAGCAAAAAGGGCCATCTTGCAGTATATACATATTGCTGAATTTGTGAAGAGCATAAATAGTCCAAGTGGATTTCTCTTTAGTCTGGACATTTGTTTAAGTAGTTGGTTTAAGAGTAGTAATCTATCTGCCATGATCAGAGATCTGAGAATGAGCTATGGTATACATCTTTCCCTCAGTAATACTGAATACTTGAGTTGCTTAATATTACAAATACATGTCTTCAACACCTTCTGTTTGTTTCTAAATAACCTTTTGGGCTTATGCAAGCAAATGCTAGTGCTTTTTATTTTTTTTATTTAATCTGTTATAACTTTATTATTGGTAAATGTATGCAATTGCCTTTGATATCTATTTAAGTGAACTGCCACTTTAATTCTTGACAATGACAAGTAGGAATTAAAGTATTTTTTTATATTACAGAAAATAATATGTTTTATCTTGTTTTCAAGTGGATAAAAAAGAACTTGAGATGAAAAATAAAAAAGTAAAAGTGAAGAATAACTCTGGAGCGCATACCAACGCAGTAAAAAAGGATGGAAAACACAAAAAAAAAGGTACATTTTTATAGCACATTAAACTCACTAACGCAGAACTAGAATTACAGTGCCATCGCCTTCTTTTATTTAAGACAAATATGTTGCCATCTAATTTGCTACATTTGTTGTGGTGTACTGTACAAAAGCCAGATGACAGTAAAAAAAAGCCAAGCTCCTTAAATGGAAGATATCGGGGATTATTACCTTGCACCCAATTCATTGAAATATTTTTTTTTCTCTCAGGACAAGAGGTTGACAATGAAAGTTCACATTTCAGTTCAAAGAATCTAAAGTCATCAATGGAGGAAACAAATTCAATGTTTATGACCAAAGCTGATGCAGCTAAAGATTTGAAAACTAAGAAAAAGGGTAACAATTGGTGTGCTTTCCAATTCACAAATACAGAGTTTATTACAAATTAAATGGTTTTACATTTTAAGGCAAGCTGTTCTGTATGGTGCATTTAGTTAAGAACTATTAACAAACTCGCTATATAATGCAGTGATCTCCTTATATTACCCTCCAACAGCTGCTTTAAATTCTAATGTGGAGGAGGAAGAAAAACCAGTCAAGAACACAAATAAGAAAGGGAAAAAGGGAAAGAAATCTAAAAAGGTAAGTGTCCCCAAATAACAAAATAAAATTTTTTACAATCAGTAAAACAGATTCTCATAAGCATTTTTAGAAGAAAAATGTGTGTGGTTATATTAGCCTAGATTGTAAGCTTGTTTGAGCAGGTGTGTTATATACTACTTGTTATGTCTTGTCCACCCATTGTACATAACTATGGACCATGATGGACCATGCTTTTTTTCTGCACGTTATGGGGCAATAAGTACCAGTAGCGTTATGCTATTTCAAAACCATTTTTTCCCCAAAGCTGGTCATTTTGTCCCATATCCTATTTCAGGTATCTTTGAAGCTGGCCAATACAACTTACCCCATCAAACCAAATATTTTTGAAAACTAAACACCCCAAGGTATTTGAAATGCTGGTATTTTAACTCTTTCCATGCACTAATTTTACCACCAGCCTTTGTCAAACTTTATGGTAGTGTCACGGAACCGGGTCCCTACAGATGACTGCATTGACCCAGCGGCCCAAAGATTGTGTGCAGGAGTTACGGTGCAGTAGCGGAGTTGGACAGGGCCTGGCGCAGGGCGACCACACTCACCCGGGTGTTGAGCACCTAGGGTTGTGCAGCCACATACCAGCACCCTGACATAGCAGCAGATGTAGTCTAAAATGAAACAAAGTGATATCCTGCAGGCACCCTGGAACAAGCATGAGACATAGCACTAGACTATGATAACATTATATAAATATACTCGGGGCCAATACAAACCATTGTATGGAAATCTGTTCATAAACAGGACTATGCATAGGACACGTGGTCATGCGTTTAGACTGGAAGAAAGGAGATTTAGTCTAAAGCAGAGGAAAGGGTTTTTTTTACAGTAAGGACAATAAGGATGTGGAATTCTCTGCCTGCAGAGGTAGTTTTATCAGAGTCTGTACAGACATTTAAACAGCAACTGGATGTATACTTGGAAAAACATAATGTTCGGGGATATATTCTTTAATTATGGGGAAACAGCTTATTGATCCAAGGAGAAATCTGACTGCCATTTTGGGGTCAAGAAGGTTTTCCTTGGTTAGTGCAAAATTGGAAAGAGCCAAACTGGGTTTTTTTTTGCCTTCTTTTGGATCAACAGCAACTAGTTAACCGATATAGGAAAAGCTGAACTTGATGGACGCATGTCTTTTTTCATCCTATATAACTATGTAACTATATAACTATGACTCACGTGCAGGATGCGAGTATGGAAGCTAAGCAAAGTATATAGCAGAAACATAACAAGCAAGGGGGACAGAGCGAGCAAGATCCAGAGAGAGCAAGCAAGAAACATAACCAAACAAGACATACATAATACAGGCAGGGCCGGCCCTAGGGGTGTGCGACCTGTGCGGCCGCACAGGGCACCATTGCAACAGGGGTGCCTGCCCGGGACTTAAATTAAAACATCGTTTTTTTGGTTTTTTTTTTACTTTATTTAACATCCTCCATGTTAAACAAAGTTTTTTTTAGCAATCACACTCCTATCATGCCAAGTCAGCTAGTACAGGCTGGAATCTGGGTATGCCTGGGCATGATAGGAGTGTGATTGCTGTTAACATATTGTTATTTAAATTTTTTGTCCTATTCTGGTGTGTTACTTACTTTAAATAAAAGTGTGAGATTTTTTTTATGGTGTGGGGGGGTCATATTTGGTTTCGGCCAGGTAAATGCTGCATTTTCTGTTTCAGTCCAGAATTTTCGTTTCGGTGCATCCCTACTACTAAGCCAGACAATGAAGTGTTAGGCCTACACCACATCAATGTTTGGCTTAGTATATAGTGATAGGAGTTATGCTGCACTATTGTCAATGTCTGGCTCAATGTATAGTGAAAGGTATTACGCTGTACCACCGTCAATGTCTGCCTCAGTATATAGTGATAGGTGTTATGCTGTACCGCCGTCAATGTCTGCCTCAGTATATAATGATAGAAGCTATGCAGTTTTAAAGTATGTGTGTGTGGGGTGCCACATACAGGATCCACCCGCCAAATACTCTAGGTACACTCCTGCATGCGAGAATTTTTGTGAAGATAAAGAATTGCATTTTGTGACAGTGGGGATTTTTACATGTTACCATATTTGTTTTTATTTTTTTGAACATTTTTGAACATAAAGGGGTGAAAGGAGACACAGTGCTGCCTTTTGCTCTATGTGAGTGCCCATTTAGAAGTATCCACCCTTAACTGATATGGAGCACTAGACTTGCACCTACGTATTTGTACAAATTTTAATTTTAATGAAAGTTGCCACTTTCGTTAATTCATACGAATGTCAGAAAACAAACATAGACCTCCTAAAGCAATTTTAAATTTGCCTTTCATTGCCTTTTCACTCTCACTGACTCTCTTACACACACACACTTTCTCTCAATGTCTTCCTAAGCTCTCCTACCACTTCTGTGCCCCTGTCTCCTTTTCCCCAAGCTCTACTTCTTTTGACTCCTCTTGTTCTGCCTTCATTCTCTGTGTCACGGAGCTGGATAGTCTGACTGACTACCTCCGCTGACTTGTGCTCCCTTAGTCTGGGACAACACACTCTTTAACTGGTTTCCCAGTCACTAGCCGAGACTCAATGTAGGGTATAACATTCAGAAACCTTTATTGTACACAGGCACAGATATATATCTTCACATAATCACATCAACACACAGAATGAGATCTCTGAGTACTATAACCACCCCCTTTAGCTGGGGTATTCAGGTCTCTCAGGAACAATAGGGAAGATAAAAGGATCCACAAACAGACCCCAACCTCTGATATCTTCCTCCGATCACCAGGCAGGAGCCCTGGCTGTGCACCCTGTGGGGATAATCCTGCCTGCTTCACAGATGGCATAGTGGGGCAGGAGGCTATTCTGGCCGCCCAATAGTTCCAAAAGGAAAACCTGTATGTCCTGGTACTGGGCCTGGAGGTGTGAGCGGCAGAGGGGCAGCTTCTGGGTCTGGGCAATACGAAAAAATCTCATCAACGATTTCTACCCATAGCCATCCCTCAGCATTCAAGCATCCTCCCTTTCCGGTTTCAGGCCCTTTTGTTTGGTCTGTCAGCAGTCCCAGGTTCTTCACGAAACTTCTGGCAGTGGTGGCAGCTCACTTCGGGCTCCAAGGAATTTCTGTCTTTTCTTACGTAGACGATTAGCTTATCCATGCCAGTTCGGCTCCTGCTCTCCAGTCGCATTTTTCCAGAGCGGTCGAGACCTTGCAGGAGCTCGGATGGATTCTGAATTGGGACAAGTCCAGCACCATTCCCTCTCAGCAAGCCATGTTCCTGGGTCTACATCTGGATTCTCACTCGGGAAAGGCTTTCTTCCACCTTTCAAGATCGACACCTGAGGATTCTCCAGAATTTTCTTTTGCATCGGTGGAACGGGAACCTGCTCGTCCTGGACAAGCTCATCCGCCTACCCGCTTTTGTCACAGCATCTCTCACTTGGTGCCTTCGAAGAGACGCCCTAGCTGCAGGGAAAGGAAACCCTAACCACCGACGCAAGCATCAGAGGATGGGGGGGCACTTATCAAGACAGCTTTCCTAAAGGCCTTTGGTCTCCTGCTGTTCAGCCCCTTCCTTCCAACTGTCTGGAATTGCTTGAGGTGGAAAACGCCCTGCGTCATTAGGAGCTGCAGATGTAAGGCAAGAACATCCTGCTATGCTCCGACAATCGGTCAGTTGTAGCGTATATCAACAAGCAAGGAGGTACCAGGAGCCCTTGTCTGCTGCACATATCTCTCAGGATCTTCTTTTGGGCGGAAGCCCATTGTCACGGAACTGGGTCCATACAGACGACTGTAATGACCCAGAGCGTCCAAAGATGGAGTTCAGGCAGTAGTGGAGTCAGACAAGGCCTGGTGCAGGTCGACTGCACTCACCAGGGTGGGCATCTAGGGTTGTGCGGCCACATACCAGGGCCCTGACATAGCAGCTGATGTTGTCCAGAACAAAGCAGAACTTGGAGATATCCTGCAGGGACCCTGAAGCAGGCATGAGACATAGCACTAGAATCACGTGCAGGATGGTGCAGGCTGGGAGTAGGGAAGCTAAGCAGAGTAACAACAGAAACGTAGCAAACGAGGACAGAGCAAGGAACAGGGAAACCGAGCAAGAAACATAAATCAGACAAGACATACCTGGTAAAGAACACAACTAAGGACAGGGAACAAGGCAAGGAACACAGGGGATGGATTGAGGAGACGGAATCCTCAGACACTTCTCCTTTAAGCAAGGATAGGACATCTTAACTGGGACATGGAGAGAGGAATCAAAATGCTCAGATGATTCAGGGAAAAGAGGGCAAAGGTACAATAAGAGACAAACACACATGAATACATGAACTAGCCTAGGACTATATGATAACAATTGGAGATTCCGTCACATCATATGGCCATAGTATGCTTAGCCCACCACTACGCCAAAGAACTCCAATATTCGGTGGGTCCTAATGGACCCTGACACCCATTATATTACCCTGACCGCTATTCACTTTAAGGGGTCATTGGACACTCCTGTCCTGCGTGGCGAGTGTTCACTGAATCCTGCGGTCTTCAGGCTCCTGGAGTGGGAACTGCCCGAGATCGACCTGATGGCTTCCAGAGACCACGCTTAGGTCCCGACCTTCTTTTCCCTCGATCCACAGGACCATCCTTTGGGTATATCAACTTCAACGTCAGGACTCCACTGAGACTTCCTGCTCAGAAGACCTTCTTCATCATGGCCAATTTCTCCACCCAAAACCTGAGATCTTCCAGCTGACGGCCTGGATGCTGAACAAAAGATTTTTGAGGGCTCAAGGTTTCTCCATTCCTGTGGCCGAGACTCTTTTTTGTCGTAGGAAAAGGATTACCTCCCTCAAATACTTTAAGATCTGAAATTTTTGCAGGAAGGTTTTGACCTTGGCCTTCAACCCTCTTCTATCAAGGTCCAGATCTCAGCCATCAGTGCCTTACTGGGATTTTGATAACTGGCATCATTGGCAGTTATCAGATGTTTCGCTAAGGCCATCGTCCGCATACGTCCTCATCCAGTCACCAAGATGGTTCCTTAGGACCTTAATCTGGTTCTTTTTTGAGCCCCTACAGTCTGTATCCCTACACTTGATATATCTGAAGACTGCGTTTTTGGTGGCCATTACCTCAGTTAGACGCATTGGTGAACTTCAGACTCTGTCTATGAAGGAATTTTTTCTTTTTTTCCGGATAAGGTTGTGCTTTCTCTGCCTCCTGAATTTACACCCAAGGTGCAGTCAGCCTTCCACAAGAACCAGGAAATCGTGTTACCCACCTTTTTTCCATTGCCCAGATCATCTGGGGAAGAGGCCCTTCACACTCTAGACCATGAGGTGCTTCACCATCTATCTGGAACGGACTCTGCTACTGAGGAAGTCCTCTCGCCTATTGTGGCCTCATCCGGTCCTAACAGGGGATTGAGCATTTCCACTTACTCCATTGCTATCTGGATTGTGTCGGCCATCAGTTTGGCATATTCTGCAGCCGGTCAGTCTCCCCCATAATGAATCTGGGCCCACTCTACTCGGGCAGTATCCACCTCTTTACCAGATCTGTAGGACTGCTACCTGGGGAAGTCTCCATAACTTTGCCCAGCATTAGACTCAATAGCATGGCTAAGGAAGACTCTGTTTTTGGCCAGAAAGTCTTGGAAGCCATTTTTTCTTCCTCTTAATGTTTTTTCCCACCTTTTTTAAGTGATTGAGTCCTGCCCTATCTCAGGTACAAGTAGAACTTACTGTTTCAGTAAAGTATTTGACCCTTTCCCTGATAGGAGACTCATAAAAAATAAAATATTGTCTTTGGGTTTGGCTGTGACGCAGACAGAAGTAATAGTATTTTTACTAGCAAGGTTGTGGCTTTTATTAGAAATATTAGTAGGCCTGTATATTGTCTGCAGCATAGTAGACATTCCTGGTGTAATGAGCCAAATGACAACTTATTTTTGTTCTAATTGTTTAGCTTTTTTAATTAATTTTAGCAAAAAGCACTCAAAGCCTGCAATACACTCCTCCATCTTCCCAACAACAACTGAAGCCCAAGCAAACTTGAAACTTTTACTGATGTTTTTATTTGTTAAAATTTATGTCACGTCTGTCACTAATTACTCCCCATTAAACCTTTCTAAATCTTTTCCCTCTCCATCTACCTTCACAGCTACCCCAGTACCTCAGCACTAAACCTCTATATGTGAAACCTGCCTGTGTTTGGTCTGCTACTTCTGTCCCCCACATATTCTTCCCTATTCCTATCACTGTCAACCACTAAACTCAACCAACATGCACAACCTAAACAATTTTATTCCTATCATCTCTTACTCATCTCTAACCAGAAACCCCCTCCCGTCTTTAACTGCGCCCTATGGAATGCCCGCTCAGTATGCAACAATCTGGTTTGTATACATGATGTTTTTATCTCCCATGCTTTTAACCTCCTAGTACCTACTGAAACCTGGATCTGGACCTGGAAGGCCCATGATACTACCGCCTCTGCTGCACTCTCCTTCGGAGGATTACGCTTCAGCCACACTCATAGGCCTGATAGCAAATAGGGTGGGGTGCAGGCATCCTTCTCGCACCTCACTGCACCTTCCAGCATATACGAAGCCCTCCCTCCCTCTCATTCTGTTCCTTTGAGGTTCACACAATCCGTCTTTTCTCTCCGCTCTCTCTTCAAATTGCAGTAATATCGCCCTACAGGTCCTACCACACAATTCTTTGACCACTTTTCTGCCTGGCTCCCTTTCTTCCTCTCTCCTCATATCCCCTGTCTTTTGGGTGATTTTAACATTCCTTTGGAAATATCTAACAACTCTGTTGGCTGTAAACTTCTGACATCCTCTTCTGGTCTTTCTCAGTGGACTAATTCCCCTTCACACACTGAGAGACACTCACTTGATCTGGTTTTCTCCAGATCATGCTCCCTTTCAGATTTCTCCATCTCTCCCTTCCCTCTGTCTGACCACCACCTTGTAACCTTTTCTCCAGTGCTAACCCCTAACAAAACAAAGTTGCAGTGCTCCCCTCATATTTGTAGGCCATTACCAGATGATACCATTACCCAACTGTCAGCCTCATTAGAACCTCTTACCTTCCATTTTAACCCTTTCCTGCCCAGAAGCAGCATAGCGCCAATTACTAAATGTTACCCCCGACAATTGAAACACCAACTGTGGCATACCAAAACCACACGCTTTCTTCCGAAGTGCTGCCGCACGGCTGAACACTACTTCAGAAAATACAAATCCAGTGAAGACTTTACTCACTATAAATGTATGCTTCGCACCTACAACTCTGCCCTCTCTCCACTCTCATATCCTCCCTTTCTTCCAACCCGTGATGCCTTTTTTCTACCTTCAACTTCCTTCTCTTTCCCTCCATACCCACAACACAAACCTCTCACTGCCCAAGATCTAGCTACCCACTTCAGAGACAAGATCGAGACTATTAGACAAGACCTCTCTTCTTTACAACCCCCTCCTACACCACCCATAACCACTCTTTCCACTCATCCCGTACTTACTGCCTTTTCCCCTACTACCGAAAAAGAGATAGCCACTCTTCTTTCTTCCTCTCACCCAACAACCTGTCCCCTTGACCCCATCACACCTCAAAGTCTCTATGTCCATCTCTTGGTCCTTCACTTACCCACCTATTTAATCTTTCTCTATCATCTGGAATTGTACCAACAGCCTTTAATCACACCCATCCTAAAAAATCCTTCCTCAGATCCCATCTGTCTGACTAACTACCGTCCTGTCTCTCTGCTTCCTTTTACGTCTCAGTAAGGCGATTATACACAATCCGTTCAAGCAACTAACTTCCTCTCCTCCAATTCCCTCCTTGACCATCAACAGTCTGGTTTCAAACCCCTTTACTCTACTGAAACGGCTCTAACAAAATTCTTCAATTACTTGCTCTCTGCAAAAGCAAAAGGTCACTTATCAATTCTAATACTCTTGGATCTCTCTGCTGCTTTTGATACTGTTGACCACCACCTTCTTCTTGACTCACTTGTTTTCTACAGGCATTCGAGATACAGCTCCCTCCTGGATCTCCCCATATCTGTCTAATCGTTCCTTCTCTGTCAGCTTCTCTGGCAAGACATCATCACCCCTTCCACTTTCGGTTGACGTCCCCCAAGGTTCAGTCCTTGGCCCTCTGCTGTTCTCTCGTTATACTTCATCTCTTGGCAAATTAATCAACTCATTTGGCCTCCAGTATCATCTATATGCAGATTACACCTAAATCTAGCCGTCTTTTCCTGATCTCTCTCCATCTCTCATGTCCCATATTACCAATTGCTTGTCTGCTATTTCTTCATGGATGTCACAACACTACCTGAAACTTAATCTTTCTAAAACTGAACTTATTATCTTCCCTCCTTTCACCTCCACACCACTACCTGAATTCTCTATCATCATTAACAACATGACTATCTCTCCTACTAACCAGGCCCGATGCCTTGGGGTCATCCTCTCCTTCATCCCTCACATTTGGTTCCTCACCAGATCCTACTGCTTGCACCTAAAAACATCACTCCCATCCGCCCATTCCTCACCCAAGAATCCACAAAAACTCATTCACTTCATTCACTTATCATAATTTCCCATCTTGACTACTGCAACTCTCTTCTGGTTGACATTCCACTGCCTCGACTCTCTCCTCTATGGTCTGTCCTAAATGCTGCTGCTCGGCTTGTCTTCCTTGCATGCCACTCCTCTTTTGCTTCCCCACTTTGTGAAACCCTCCACTGGCTCCCTATTTCCTTTAGCATTAAATGTAAAATCCTGGTACTAACATATAAGGCCCTCCATAACACTGCTCCTCCATAAATTTCTGCCCTCATAAGCAAATACTCTCCCACTGGACCCTTACACTCTTCCCAGGGGCTAAGGCTCTCCTCACTTATCACCTCTTCCTTTTCCCGTCTACAAGATTTTACTTGGGCTGCCCCATATGTCTGGAATCTATTTCCACTGAACCTTCAGCATTCACCCTCCCTCCCAACATTCAAGAAACATCTCAAAACCCACTTCTTCAGAGAAGCATACCATCTTAGCTGCTAGAACTTCCTTGTCATTGATACAACCACCACACTACCTCTCATGCTTTCTCTGTGCCTTATGTTTGTCACCCCATTCCCTCAAGATTGCAAGCTTGCCATTCTCCGAGGGTTGAGGCTGTTTATTGTCACAAAAAAAGTATCTTGCTTTGTCCATTTTAGAGGTGCTAATCTGACTTTGGGGAGCTTAGAATCAAGGGTCTCTTCCCAAATGGCTGCTGCTCCAGTGGATCTATCACTTTTGCTTTGCAGGGGTGCAAGGGGTTGTACATTTGGGTGGCACTACTGCCACTACTGCTGGGATTTTCCATTATCATAAGCATGCCCTTTCATAATACATGGGGTGCCTGAAGCCACAATTTGGTGCGATTAATCCTTTTTAATAAAATATGCAAATTGAAATTCAATTAAATTGGTCTGACGTGATCTGTTCTTCACAAAACCGTGATCACTCCTACTGATGATATCATTGTTCACAATATATTCCTGTATGCCATCTCTTAATAAACTCTTAAACAATTTCCCCACCACAGATGTTAAGCTTACAGGTCTGTAATTTGTACAATGTGATCAGATCCCCTCTTAGACGTCTCTTTTCAAGTGAAAGCAAGTTCAGTTTTTCTAGTCTTTCTTCATAACTAAAATTCTCCATTCCTCTAACATTGTAGCCCACATTAACATTATCTGCACTTTCACCAGCTCTTTAACATCCTTCTTTAAAACTGATGCCCAAAATTGCACCGCATTTTCAAGGTGAGGCCTCACCATTGCTTTATAAAGAGGTAAAATTATATTTTCATCTAGTGATTTAATACTCCTCTTTATGCATGTCAATACCTTACTGGCTTTTCCAACCGCTGACTGGCACTGCACTTTGTTGCTAAGTCTATGGTCTACAATTATACCTAAGTCCTTCTCATTTTCTGCTTTTCCCAATGCAATGCCCTTAAGAGTGTGGGTTGCATACTTACACTTATATTGAATCTCATCTGCCACTTATTTGACCAGTACCCTAGTTTATCTAAATCATTCTGAAGAGACGCTACATCCTGATCAGACTTTATAACCTTACCTAATTTTGTGTCGTCAGCAAACACAGACAAGTGACTTCTAATATCTATTTCAAGATTATTAATACATAAGCTAGATAACTGGACCCAAGACAGAACCCTGAGCCACCCCACTTACCACAGTAGTCCATCTTGAGAATTTACCAACAACTCATTGCACCCTGTCACTAATCCAAACACAGGCATTTTCTCCAAGACCTATTTGTCCTAGCTTATACAATAACCCTTGGTGTGGAACAGTGTCAAATGCTTTTGCAAAATCTAAATAGACAACATCTACAACAACACCCTGATCTATACATTAACTCACAACATCCACATTGATTTTTGTTTCTTTCTTGTGGATTTATTTTCCTAATGGTACATGTGTAGAAATATATTTTTGAAGTGTGAGTTTAAATATATTCCACTTGTCCTCTGTGTCTCTTTGGACAAAAAGGTTATCCCAATTAATTATCTGCAAGCATGTCCTTAACTTAAATTTGCTTTTTGTAAAGTTAGGTGTCTTGGTGACAGTTACAGCAGTTTGCTTTTTACTATTAATTTCAAACTGCACCATATTATGATCACTACTTCCCAATTGCTCCCGTACTTGAATATTTGAAAACAGCTCTACATTGTTAATAAGCCTTCTTTCTAGTAGGTGCCTCTACTAACTGAGACATGTTCAACAAGTTCAAAACTCTCCTCCCTTTCACTGAATTACTAGCCCCAATATGCCAGTCAATGGCAGGGTAATTAAAATCTCCAATGACTAGAACATTACCCTGCTGTGCATATCAAGGCAGTTTTCATATTGTCTGGTATAGTAACATTTTCAAGAAAATTCTAAAAACAATTTAGTAGTAAGCTCTATACTCTGTTTTATTTTTCTTTATTATTGAAAATACTCTTTCGATGTCTGCATTGTGATGCGGCAGCACTAAAAGGTGTTTAGCACCTTTCCACAAGACAGGAAAATTTGTCAATATGGTTTGTTTTGTTCAACTGTACAAAGAGAGGTAACATGGTGTTAACAAATAATAAATAGAGCTCTGTCTTTGAATTACATAGTATATCCTGTCCCACGAGGGGCATCCCGGCAAGGGAGATTGTTAAAGCACATCGTGCAGACGTGCCGGCAGCGGAGGTTGTTTACGCGCATCGCCGCAGCCGGTGAACGTTCGCACGATGCGTTTTACCTCTGCCCCCAAGACATACCAGAGCAGACTCCCGGGTGTCTTGCGGGGCCGGCGGGGGACATCTACGCAAGACACCCGGGAGTCTGCTCTGGCAAGCCGGGGGGGGGCAGAGTGGCAGCATATCTCGAGGGGGGAGGACAGAATGGCAGCATATCTCGAGGGGGGGGACAGAGTGGCAGCATATCTCGAGGGGGGGGCAGAGTGGCAGCATATCTCGAGGGGGGAGGACAGAATGGCAGCATATCTCGAGGGGGGGAGGACAGAGTGGCAGCATATCTCGAGGGGGGGAGGACAGAGTGGCAGCATATCTCGACCGGGGGAGGACAGAGTGGCAGCATATCTCGACGGGGGGAGGACAGAGTGGCAGCATATCTCGAGGGGGGGCAGAGAGGCAGCATATCTCAAGGGGGGAGGACAGAGTGGCAGCATATCTCGACGGGGGAGGACAGAGTGCCAGCATATCTCGGGGGGGGGCAGAGTGGCAGCATATCTCGGGGGGGCAGAGTGGCAGCATTTCTCGGGGGGACAGAGTGGCAGCATATCTCGGGGGGGGGCAGAGTGGCAGCATATCTATTAAAAAACGTTTTCATTAAAAAAGCACCAAACATTTAGGCCTATATTCGGGTGCGGCCTATATCCGAGCCAATACGGTAAATAAAAGATAAAAATAATAATCTTATTGTTGCTGACCATGTCCATCCCTTTATGACCACAGTCTACTCATCTTCTGATGGCTACTTCCAGCAAGATAATGCGCCATGTCACAAAGCTCACATCATCTCAAACTGCTTTCTTAACATGACAATGAGTTCACTGAACTCCAATGGCCTCCACAGTCACCAGATCTCAATCCAATAGAGCACCTCTGGGAGATTTGCATCATGGATGTGCAGCTGAAAAATCTGCAGCAATTGCGTGATGCCATCATGTCCATATGGACCAAAATCTCTAAAGGAATGTTTCCGGCACCTTGTGGAACGTATGCCATGAAAAATGAAAGCAGTTCTGAAGGCAAAAGGGGGTCCAACACGGTACTAGCAAGGTGTACGCGACATATATAAATATATATATATATATATATATATATTTAAATATAGAAAGCATTCTGTCATTAATCAATATCACACCAAAATAGATATATGGTTATTCAGCAAAAAACAAAAATAAACAGCTTAAAATCAAGATATATGATATTTCTCAAACAACAAAATCAGATCAATTCTCAATCAATATAATAAAAATACCCAGACTAGTTTCATTAAAAGCAATCAAAAACAGTTTATTATTTCTTTTATTTATATAATTTATTTAAGAGCCAGTATAGTTTACAAAAAAATGTTCCTGTCAGCTCATGACCTTTATAAAGACTGTTTGCCAGTAGTACCTTTACAGGCACACCACTGGCAAACTGTGCATGCTTTTATTGCTAGATTCGCTAGACTTGCACTAGTTCTGCTAACCTTGTGAGTCGCAAGTCTCTGTTGTTGCCCTGCAATTTAAAATGGTGTCAGCATGACGGCTGTCACCCAGAGGATTTCCCCCTTTACCTGGAGGAAATCTGGGCGAAACCTGAAGAGTTCCCAGGTATGCCTATCTGGCTCCAGCCCCTGGCTAGCAGCATTCCATGTGGCAGAGGTAATAGTAATATCTAAAGGGACTTAACAAAAATACAGGAGGGAAGTTCTAGTGATTCCATACCCCATTAATATCAAAACTGCATTTATGGGTTACACTATGCTCTGTGTCCCAATTTGCAGGGCTAAAAGAGAGGTCTAAACTACATTATATGCAAGTACCGTATTTGCTCGATTATAAGACAAGGTTTTTTCAGAACAAATGCTCTGAAAAATACCCCTCGTCTTTTAATCGAGGTCGTCTTCTAATCAGACCTCAAATGAGGTCTAACTATGAGACTAAGATCCAGATCCCCCGCAGCGCTGCAGGGGACCTGGATCCTCCTGTCTGGTAACCTCAGCTGGTGCCGGCACTTACACTGGGCGTCTATCACCGATCGCTGGTGAAAGTGACGGCAGCAGCGGAGGCTGTCTACGTGCATCGTGCATACCTTCCCCGGCTGCCAGAGAGGAGAATTCCCTGCAGCACTGCGGGGAATTCTCTTCTCTGCCAGTTGGCGAACGTCCGCTCGATGAACGCAGATAACCCCCGCTACTGCTTGTACTTCCGCCTTAGCTTCTCTGATGGTGCACTGGTGGCACATGACCTTCCGGTGGCATATAGGGTGTTAAAAAGCATTTCTGAAGGCAAGGGGCATAAAGGTGTCATGACCACCCCCACACTGGCACTCACCGCAGAGGTTTTTCCACCCAAAGTACTACTACTGAAGGAGAAGCCCTTGGCAGCAGCACCCCCGGATTTAGATGATCCCAACAGCAAGGAGGCCAGGTAGAGATAGGTATATTGGAACGGAGTTGGATCAACAAGGTACAGGACGAGCGTAGAAAGATCCAGTAAGGATCTCCGCAGGGTAGGGGTTAGATGCCAAAAGAATAGTCAGGATAACTGGGTCAGTGCACAAAATCAGGTAGTCATACATGCCGGGGTCCAAATATGGCGTCATATTCCGGCGCTCAGCAGTGAAGCAGTGCGCACCACGGCAGAGCAGGAAGACAGAGGCTATGCACTCCTACCGCAGGACCTCTACAAGGTAAGTGAACTTAAAAGGGAGCAGAGGGTAGATAGTGAGAAGGGGGGAGAGAGGATAAATAGTGAGGAGGGGGTAGATAAGGCAGAAGGGAGGGAGAAGGGAGGAGATAGGGCAGAACGGAGAGAGAAGGGGTAGATAGGGAGAAAGGAGGGTAGCAATAATATAATAATAAATAAATATTGAAATAAAGAGTCAGAATGAGAGAGAGAGAGAGAGAGAGAATGGATTAATGTGTGGATGCATTGTGTGAATGAGTGACAGAAGTAATGAATTTGTGAGACTGCATTAATGAATATGTGTAAATAATTTGTGTGAAAGAATAAATGATTGTGTGAATGAAAGTGAATTAGTGAGTGAAATAGCAAAGATGGTATAAGCAGGGTGTTTAAGCATTGGAGACCTAGATGGCACAGGCAGGGTGTTTATGGGACAAAGATGGTACAGGTAGCGAGTTTATGGGACAAAGATGGCGTACACTCGGCTGTTTGGGGACAAAGATTGCACGTCCTATGTGTGTGTAATTTGGGTGCTGGTCAGGTTCTATGTGGTCAATGTGGACGCCAGGGCTGGCTTTGGTGTGTGTGTGTGCGACCTGTGATCTATGCCTGTAATTTAGGGGGTTTTATCTATACATTTAATGCTGAGTTTTTGTGTGAATTCCAAATTATCTATACCTGAAAAGCTGGGTTTTTGTGTTATTCTGTTAATCTTTACCTGCTATGCTATGTTTCCATACATACATTATGTTTACCTGCAAATACAGGATTTGTATGTCTTATTCAGTTTATCAATACCTGGAGTGCTGTTTCCATGTGGTGTTTATTTGATCTATACCTTCAGTGCTGAGTTTACATGTGATTTCCAGTTGATCTATACCTGCAAAGCTGAGTTTGTGTGTTCTGTTGATCTATACCTGCAATGTTATGTTTCCATACGTATGTATACCTGCAAATACAGGGTTTTTATGTCTTATTCAGTTGGACGTGCTGTTTCCATGTGTTGTTTATTTGATCTATACCTTAACTACAGGGAATAGGTAAAAGAGAGGTATGGTTTAGTGAATGAGGGGACAAAGGGACTCTGGGGATCATTACGGGGGAGAGGACCTCTCAATGTCACGGTGCAGTCAGAAGGAGGGAAGACTGTACTGACTCTCACAGTCTTCTCCTGATCTGCAGTCAGTGTGGCAATTTTTTTTTTTTGGTGTGGTAGCTGAGGGAGTGATTGCATGCTAGGGAGCGTGGAGCAGGGCTCAAGGAAATGCTTGGGTAGGGTCCAATTTTTTTCACTACAAAATATATTGGCAACAGGGTCTAATATTTATATATATATTGGCAGCAGGGGCATAAATTTATATATATTGGCAACAGGGGCTAATATTAATATATATAGGCTGCAGGGGCTAATATCAATATATATTGGCAACCGGGGCTAATATTTATACATATTAGCAGTAGGGTCTTATGTTTATATATATATCAGCAGCAGGGTATAATAGGCGCATGGGACACAGACAGCAGAGACAGGAGATGGGAGATCAACGACCTGCCTTGAGGAATTATCCGCATTGCAAAATTAAGATGACCTAAAAGAGATTGCAATTGAAGTTTGGAACAAGTTTCAGATCTCATGAAACTCTGGATTATATCCTGAATTCTCTGGAGTTTCACGCTAGGCAGGCTGGCCTCCATCCTATTAGAATCTAGCACTATCCCCAGGAATTCTAAAGTGGTAACTGGACCTGCCGATTTATGTTGGGCTACCGGGATATGAAGCTCATTGAATAATTCCAATAACTTCCGTAGACTGCACAGGGATACGTTGGGGGCCTCCACCAATAAGAAATCATCCAAGTAGTGGATCACTACCGGGCAACAGGAAGAATTCAGGAGGAGCCAAGTCAACATTTCAGCTAAGGAGTCAAAAAGTTTCGGGCTACTTGTAGAACCAAAAACTAATCGGGTTGCGAAATAGTAACCCCCCCCCCCATTTAATTCCATGAAGATGCCACAAATCTGGATGAATCGGTAGTAACTTGAAAGCATCTGTAATATCCGCCTTGGATAACCAAGCACCTTTCCCTGTGTTGACTATAGCCTGAATGGCGTTGTCAACGGAGGCGTATTTGAGCGAGAACTCCTCAGCCGGAATGAGGGAATTAATGCTGGGGCACGCCGAGGAATAAGGGGCAGACAAATCCACAATGAGTCTCTTTTTATTGGAGAATTTGCTAACAGCAATACCCAGTGGGCTAACCCTCCAAACCGGAAAGGGAGGGGAACAAAAGGGGCCGAAGATAAACCCTTTAGCCAGTTCTTGGGACAATAGCAAATTCACCGCATCTGGGTCCGATAAGGCTGACCTGAGGTTCGGGCATTCCCAAGACTCTTGGGGCATGGTTACTACACCTATATGGAAACCAAATGCCAAGCATTGGACCAGAAAATTTACTAAATCTGGGGAGGGGTGGAACTGTAACTTACCCAAAAGGCCCTCCACATTGATCGGGGATAGTGTCAGGACCGGGGTACAGGTTCTGGATCCGCGCTGCAGAATCAGCGCCCTCTGTAGGAGAGAGGACGTACTGCCACCAGGCACAGATCGTACACCACCAAGAATAATGTAAAGGTGGAACTCAGGAACAAAAATAAAATAATAATAATAACGGTATCCGAGGGGTCAGGCAAAAGAGTAGTCGGGGTCACAAGCAAAGAGGTCAGGTTCAAGCAGGAGTCAATACCAGAAAGCTTAATCAGGATTCAAACGCTAGTGAAAGGCAAAAAGGCACTAACACAGGCAATGGTGTAGTGCCAAATGAGGGTTTAAATATCCCTCCAACAATATGGATCCTCCTACCCTCCTAATTAGGGGGAGGAGGAAAAGGAATAAATGTGGCTTTAAGAGCGACATGAATATTCATTAGATTAGCTCTCACGACGTAGAGGCGCGCACCACGGAATTATCCCTCGAACTCGCCGGGGACGCGCGTCTCGCAGGAGAACGGACCCGGCGGCAGCTCACCGCGACGGCACGAGCAGGGAGCCGACTGCGCGGGCTGCGTCTCGGCGTCCCTGCCGGCAGCCCGACGGAGGAGGTAACACATAGTCATTGCTTAGGGAATAAAGTCCCAGGGCACATGGTCTGGGGGTGGGCCCTATGACATTTGATGCAAATGTGAAGAAGCCTGCACTGACTGAAATGGCAACCAGTGGTGTTGAAATTGTTGCATATCTGGGACCTGCCTAGAAATGAGATGGGTCTACCCAATTTATCATGAGTTTTGGAAAGTAATTGTCCTGGACGGGAGGGGGCAGACAAGGCGGACGAGCTACTGGAGGGGGGCTGTCGGGTTGTCAAAATGTACTACCATAAAGTTTGACAAAGGCTGGTGGTAAAATTAGTGTATGGAAAGGGTTAAAATAACAGCATTTCAAATACCTTGGGGTGTCTAGTATAAGAATATTTGGTTTGATGGGGTAAATTGTATTGGCTGGCTACCCGATACCCGAAAATAGGATATGTGGGCAGACTTTTTGACAAGTCAAAATTCCAGTTTGAAAAATGCACACCTCTCAAAAAGGGCCTTTCAGTCCCTGAACAACCTAACAAACCCATGCATGTGAGATGTTGCGGAACAAATATTGTATTTCGTTGTTTCGCAGTGGCATATACCAGGAGCGGTAAATTTATACCTGGAGTACAACATGTGTGGAAAAAAATACAAACATTTTTTACTACCATAAAGTTTGACAAAGGCTGATGGTAGAACTAGTGCATGGAAATAGTTAAAACACCAGCATTTGAAATACCTTGGGGTGTGTAATTTTTAAAAATATATGGTTTAATGGGGTAAATTGCATTGGCCAGCTTCAAAGATACCTTAAACAGCACATGGGGCAGAATGACTAGCTTTTGGGGAAAAATGGTTTTGAAATAGCAAAACGCTACTGGTATTTGTTGCCCCATAACGTCAGAAAAAGTAATTCTTTAACAAAAAATCACCATATTTTATCATTTTTTATAGTCGATTAGATGATATGGTAAAAATAATGGTATCTAAAGAAAGCCCTGTTTGTCCTGAAACAAACCAATATATAATATGTGTGGGTTCACAAAATGAGAGAGAAGAAAATTACAGCTAAAGAGCAACACTGAAAAATGTTAAGAGCCTTTGTCCCAAAATGTACTACGAGTAGGAAACAGTATTGTCATTAAGGGGTTAATAAGTCTTCTATGTTGGACAGTGTCAAAAGCTTTTCTGAAATCCAGATATGCAATGTCTACTGCACCACCATGATCAATTACTTCATTCACCCAATCAAAAAAATATATCAGATGATTTTGGAATAATCTTCCTGAGGTAAACCCATGTTGTTTTTGATCTTGAAACCCATGTGATGTCGTATGTTTAACAATCCTATCCTTTGACATAGTGTCCATTAAATTCCCCACTACAGATGTAAGACGTACTGGCCTGTTAACAATGATTTGTTAACAATAAATCCGTTAACAGTTTTGCTAGTACACCACCAAGCTCTTTTAATAACTTGGGTTGTATCCCATCAGGTCCCATTGACGTATTTGTCTTTAACCTCCGCCTTGATAAACTCCCATGTATCAAATGACTCAGTCCTTTTTTCTAACTTAGGTTCATTTTCTTTCATTTTCATTTGTAAAAACTGAACAGAACTTGTTGAGGCCGTCCGCTAGACCAGCAGTCCCCAACATTTTTGGCACCAGGGACCGGTTTTGTGGAAGACAATTTATCCACGGACCAGGGTCAGGGTGTTTTGGGTTTGATTCACGTGCATTACATTTATTGTGCATTTTACTTCTATTATTATTATTATTATTATTAATATATTATCTAATATTATATTTATTATTATTTCTAATACTCCACTTTCATTCTCTCACTCATTCTCACTCTTTATTTATTTTAATATTTTTACTACCCCCTTCTCACTATCTACCCTCTCCCCCTTTGAAGTTCACTTACCGTCCTAGGAGTCCTACGGCCTCTGCCTCCCTGCTCTGCCGCGGCGCGCACTGGTTCATTGCTGAGTGCCGGAATATGACTTCATATTCCGGGGCTCAGCATGAAATGCCGGCACACTAAGGGGTGCCGAGCAGTTGCTGAAAACTTCATGAGCGACCGCTAGGCGCCTCTCTCTCCTCCGCGTCGGAAAAAAAAAGATGACGTTTGAAGCCACTGATTCCGGGACATGCGGTCACCCTATCGTGCGGCCCAGTTGTTGTTATTCTGTCTCTCACTGTTCAAATAAACTTACCATTAAAATTATAGACTGATCATGTCTTTGTCAGTGGGCAAAGTACAAAATCAGCAGGGGATCAAATAGTTTTTTTCACTGTATAAAAAAACCCAATAGGCATAATTACATTTCTTATTCTTCAAGCACTTTTTGTTCTATTCTGGAAAACACCTGATGGGAAAATTTTAGCAATGTTTCATTGTTGATTTGACTTTCTTGGTTTTTACTTGCAATTACTGGCAAATTATGTATGATAAGTGAGTTCGACCTTCATTATATAGTGTATAACATTATTTATCTGAATGGATAAGCATTGCCTTTCACCTTTTGTTATCTGGTATTTTGACAGAAGGAGGACCGTTGTCTTTCACCAGTGATTGAAGTGGAAAATTTGGAGGAATTTGTGTTGTGTCCAGCACCACAGGGCGTAACTGTCAAGTGCAGAGTGACAAGGGACAAAAAAGGGATGGACAGGGGATTATACCCAACATATTATGTACATCTTGACAATGAGAAGAAGGTGAGACATTATTTGTAAAATAATTATAAAAGGTGTATGCCTATATTATGTTTCTATAGTATTTGGCATGTCCAATCCCTGAATGCTTATCATTTTAATTTCAAAGGTTTTCCTATTAGCTGGAAGAAAGCGGAAGAAAAGTAAAACCTCCAATTACTTGATTTCAATTGATGCTACCGACCTTTCACGAGGAGGAGAGAATTTTATTGGAAAACTAAGGTCAGGAACTTTGACAAGAAAAATTATTATTATTATAACTATTTATAACAGCATGTCCTCCATACTACTTCACCCTGATGAAAAAAGCCTTGTAAGTTTTCATAGACATTAAAAGATTCTCCTTGGATAACTTGTCCAAGTAAATAGTGTTCAGCTTCCCCATAGTGTTATCTCTAGCCTTGAAGTCTAGAATGCCTGTAAACTAATCACAGTAAAATATTACATAGTAACACCTCAATACTTTAAGTGACTGAAGTATAGGCTCAGGTAACATACAATACACGTCACAGTCATGTCAGAGCTATGTGGATAGTAATTCCAAAAGGTATAACAAGTCTTGATCACTCTGTGCATGTTAATCCAAGATAAAATGATAAGACGGCACAAAATAACCATCCTTAACATTTATTTATTTCAAGATCTTTTTATTGTCAAAATCCACATATCAAATAACATAGATATTTATGTCATGAAATGCAAGTTACACCACAGGTATATCACTCCATAAAGTGTAAAGAAAGGAAAAGACAAGGACCAGAGTGACTTACAATCCTGGGTGATATACAATATCAGAGCATACCACAACATCCATAAAAGGTCATGAAAACCAAATTTTACGTTAAAAAAAATTAGAACAATATTAACGTTAACACATTGCTCGATCGAAAGCATACATTAACCCCTTCAATCCCAGGGGTTTTTGGTACCTCAAGTCCCAGAGCAATTTTGCCATTTTTGCTCTATGTCGGTTCAGCGATCATTCTCCTTTCATGTGAATAGTGTACCCATGTAAACTATATATTGTTTTTTTAAGGAGAGATAGAGCTTTCTTTTGATACCATAGTTGGATGATTAGCTGAAAAGTTAGAATGAGAAATTTAGTAAAAACTAAAGTTTATCAATTCAGGTGTCCTGATTTCAGAAATACCTAATTTATATAGATTTTCCATACTTTCCCGGCACCAGGGAACATTTTTTGTATTATTTTTATGCCTATAGCTTAACAGGTTTGGGGGTTGTGAAAGGGGGCAGGAGGGTTATACTGGGTAGATGTTATGCTAGGGCAATGGGATGTAAGGTTTTTTTTTTATTAGAGGTTAGAGGTCCTCTTAGGGAACTCCTGAACATGTTATTAATGCCAGTGATGTCAGTGATGTCACAATGACATCACTTAGCTCACTTTATAATTTTTTTTAGTATTATTTTAATGATTTTTATTATTATTATTTTTTAAATGAATAACTGTTTTTTTTTTCCCCTTCTCTGTTTCAGGATGGGAAGGGGGGGGTGAGAGATATATTTTCAGTTTCACCTATAAAAACTTAATCTAACCAGTGTAAATGGGGGGAAAAAACTCCAAAGTGTATTTAGGTATTTGTCCTGATTTTGGAAACACCTCATAGGCCTGGTATTTTCATTTATTTTGGCACTTACAGGGTTAAATATGAATGACGTGCATTGCTTTTTCTAAACAAGATTTTTTTTAAATGTGGTATCCTGGGAGTTGCGCCCCAGTAGTGGCCAGAAAAAGAAAAAACATTCAACAAAAGTACCGTATTGGCCCGAATATAGGCCGCACTTTTTTCCCCCACTTTAAGTCTTTAAAGTGGGGGTGCGGCCTATATTCGGGGTCTAGCGCCCGACACCCGGGACATGCAGTCCCGGGCGCCGGGCAGGCAGCGGGGTCAGGATACAGATCCCCCGCAGCGGTGCAGGGGACCTGTATCCTACTGTCTGATACGCTCAGACAGCCTCCCCTGCCAGCACTTCTCTCGGGGGGGGGTGCCGGCACGGGAGGTTGTCTAAGCGTCCGTACGATACCTTTTACACCCCCCCCCCGACTTACCAGAGAAGACTCCCGGGCGTCTTGCAGGGCTGGCGGAAGACATCTACGCAATACGCGTATACAACTTCCGGTGCCGGCACTTCCGCCAGCACCGGGAGTTGTATACGCGATTTGCATAGATGTCCCCCTCCGGCCCCGCAAGACACCCGGGAGTCTGCTCTGGTAAGTCGGGGGGGGACACAGAGTGGCAGCGTATCTCGGGGGGGGGGACAGAGTGGCAGCGTATCTCGGGGGGGAGGACAGAGTGGCAGCGTATCTCGGGGGGGAGGACAGAGTGGCAGCATATCTCGGGGGGGGAGAGGCCAGAGTGGCAGCATATCTCGGGGGGGGGAACAGAGTGGCAGCGTATCTCGGGGGGGAGGACAGAGTAGCAGCATATCTCGGGGGGGGGAGAGGACAGAGTGGCAGCATATTTTTTTTTCCTGGGTACATAAAATGACTGATGTGTCCAGTTCAGGGCTGTTCGCTACTTTAGCTTTAGATTTTCTCTTGGGCACCATCTGTAGGTTTTCAGAGAAAGAGCAGGATAAAAACAGGCAGGGCAGACGGCTTGGAAGCAGCTGGACAGGTAGGTATGGAACACGCCGGGGTCTGGTACACAAGACTGGATCGTGAACGTAGCCAAGAGTCATACACAGGAGACAGCTCAGATGCAGCAAAGCAGTAGCTCAGTATACAGGGGGCAGGAACACAATGCTCTACCAATGAGGCTAGGCTGATGCCTGGTTTATATTGAACCTTAATTGACCAAACGAGGGGCAGGTGTTTCAAGAGCATTAAGGAACTGCATGGTCCAAGGAGAGGCAGAAGGACTTTTCAATCCAAGATCCACCCAGTGGAGTAATGGATAGTGATTTACCTGGAATCCACAGGGTTGCAGGTTTGAATCCCTGTGGTGCCTGACCTGTATTTTTTTATTAATAATTTGTGTTTTTTCATAATTACCCTAGATGACCCCTCTCTCTTTGTAAGACAGGGTCATCCAGGGGCTGCCAACACCATAATGATCAGATCACTCCTATTGGCCAGGAGTGATCTGATCATCATCAGCCCACTTTGATTGGTTCTGCAGCAGTTATTAAACTCACAGAATTTGACCTGGAAGCACCCTGGACTTTCAGGTCAGTGCTGTTATTTTTTTTTTTTTTATTCTTTTTTTACTTTTTCAGTGCTGATGCTGCATTGAAGCACAGCAATGAATGATATTTAGTCCCCACAAGCTTGTGAGGATTGAAGGCTTGGGGGCGGGCTCTGGGTGGCTGTGCTGTCTACTCAGACACCCGGGCAGACAGCAGAAGCGCCCCTGCGATCAGCACGATTGTGGCAACATGGGGGCATTTTTTTGAGATACGTACCTGTAAGTGCAGGCGATGCAGGTGAGCAATACGTAGGAATCATAAAACAAATTAAAACCTAGCAAAGTAACACGTGAATACTACCATTACAGTAACGCAACTGTAGGGGCCAAGGATAGGTCCAAGTGGCCGTCCAACCTGGTCCTTATCCCTGTCTAACAGGGGTGTATGTAGCCATAAAGAAAAAAGAACAATGTGGCATACACAAAAGAAAACCCATTTCTCCTGTGGTTGGGCAGCCCCCGCCTGGGGGATCACACTACCTATTAATATAAGAGACAGAGACTGAGCCACCTGCTGCTTCCTAACAGTACTTCCCGGTACCTCCGCCATGTTATCCAAAAGACCTGTGACTGTACTCAAGGACCAATCATAAGCTATACTTCCATAAGGAGCCATATACCCAAATCCACAACCTCTCACGCCAGTACCCAAGAATAAGTATTTATAGAGTCTCAGAAAGACAGAAAGACAAATTGTCCAAGGATACCACTTAGACGATTGGTAAGAGTCTACTGCAGTGTGTCCGCTGTTCCCTCGAGATTGCAAATCTATGACTGCAAAGATGCTCACTCCGTATGATGCTGTCGATCCCTGCGAGGTGTCGGGTGGATTGCTGCTCCTCCTCTGCGGTCTGGGCAGCCAGGGTGCACTCGACAACTGAGGCAGACCTGAGGTCAACCGATCCTCCACAGACCAGTCCAGTAGGGGGTTTGAGGTATATCCATGGCTTGCAAAAATCAGGGACATCGTTCGGCCTGCGTAGAGAATGAATAATGGATCCTTTCTTCACTGTGAGCCCTTTTTGCTTTTCATACGTTAAGTGACCAATTTGCTTTCCTTAATTGTTCCGTTAGAGGCCTCCTGGCCTGCAAGGTATTCCACGACACGTCTGGCAAAACATTTAAAGCAGCGTCCTTAAAAGAAAAGTTGTGCTGTTTTCTTGCCGCTTGCAGAATTTCTTCTTTCACTCTATATGAATGAAGACAGCATATGACATCTCGTGGCGGTGAGCCTTCAACCCCCTTTGGTCAGAGCTCTGTGGAGGTATCACATATTTCAGATCTTCTTTATCGCCTCCTTCCGGTAGGCCTCTGATGCATACGTTGCATGTTCTACCACTATTATCCAAATCCGTGATATGTGCCATAAGCTGCGAGAGCAGAAAAAACGGTTACTTTACCCTGCGAGTGAGTAGTTAGGTTTTCTGTTAATTTCTCTTTTTTATTTTTTATCTGTTTTGTGTAAATAATCTGTTTATCATATATTTTTGCATGCACTGTGACAATGTTTGGTTCATAATAAATATTCCTTTATTAAGTTCTGCCTTTGTCAGACAAATACTTACCAATTAGGCCAATTTTTTGGGTGATGTGAAATCACATAGATATTGTGTTAAAGCATATTTTGTGTATTTTCGGTCTAATTTCTCTGGGGTACCAATGCACTCCATTTATAAATTGTCTTGGTGGTGGCAGTGTTATGATATTAGTTATATCATTATTATTAAGTGCATTTTTAAATCACTATTTCCGGTCTAGGGCACACAGATAGCGAATTTGAACCCTTGTACCATCAAATCAAATCATGCGCACGCTTGGAGTAGGGTGCATCTGCGACACCTTATGTTTGTGCTTTGGAAGGGGGGTCAGTGGCTTCTCATATTGAGGGAGGCATGGATGACAGGGACAAAGGTAGGGAGAAATAATAAATGCTAAATATGTGTATATACACACATACTGTTAGGAGCTGGGTCCATACAGACGACTGTAATGACCCAAAACACCCAAAGATGGTGTTCAGGAGTTATTGCGCGGTAACACACGGCTGGAAGCCCTCTGGATGGGGCACACACACGACAGGAATCCCCCTGGATGGGGCACACACAACAGGTTGCCCACTTGCAGGGCACACGGCAGATTGCCCACTTGCAGGGTACTCAGCTTTGGAGTCCACTTGTGGGGTGCTGGCCACAACTCAGGAACAGGAACAGGCAGTCCTATAACATTAATGTCAAGGCCCAAACTGAAGGGCTGGGCAGGTTTATAAAGGCTGTGATAACCAGGAAACAAGGTGCACCTGGACATGGCAATCAGGTCTGAGTGCAGCTGGACATGTCCAGACACCGAAGGGTGAAACATTACAAGGGGGCTCGTCTGACATACAGATTCCCATATAAACCCCTGCTATACTACAGAACACTTAAGGCTAGAGGCAGTGACTTGTATTGGGGGCAGTGAGATTAGCTATGAGATATTTATGAAGAGGAACACGAGGAAACAAAGATTCTTCGTATTGTGCATCTTCGTATGCGTTTTTCTGCCGCCACAGTCGATTGATTGTTATTCAGTTTGAACAACGAAAATGCAACATAAGTGTTAGTTTTCATGTTCTTTGAATATAAACCATCATCTAGAATAAAGGAAATAAAAAAAACAGTGGGGATAAAACTTAGATGCAGTCAGTACAAAAAACAAAATAAAAAAACAAATATATTTAGGACATTTGTCCTAATTTTGGAAGTCTCACATGCCTTGTATTTCTATCTATTTTGGTGGTTACAAGGCTATGAACAATGTGCATCACTTTTTCCAAGCTAGTAAAATATTTCAATGCTTTGAATTGGGCCTTAGCAGTGGCTAGAAAAACCAAAATCACTAAACAGAGGTATATGGTTTTTGAAAGTTGAAAATCTAGTATTTCACATGGGTACATTAAACATTTTTATTTAACCATTTTACCACCAGTCTGCCCCAAACATTGCAGTAAAAAGTTTTCATTTTTTTATTAAAAAAAGTAATTTTGCATTATAAAATAATACCTTTTTATGGGACTAACACTCCATTTTAAGGACGCGCCTTCAAGAATATTAATCTCCCTTTATCAAGTCAAAAGCAATTACATTTATAATAAACACATTGCAGCATTTCAGTAGATTTTTTTCCCCAGGGTATGTCCAAGTGCAGAAATAACTCTTCATTTGTGTTTTAACTCACTTCCTCCCCCCCTCACACACACTCCCCAGCAATAATCCTCATACATTGGTATGTCATGTTTCGGATGTTCATGGGTCAAAATTGGAATATGCACATTTCAGTTTTCAAACTCGTAATTTTGACTTTACTGGTTCCATGTCTAATTTGAGGCACAGTAGAGGCCTTATATTTCAACTTAACCCCATAAAACAATTGCTTAAAACACATCCCTTTAAAGATTTCAAAGACACCCCAGTTACCTATCTTGGTGACGGACAGCAACCACAAACCTATAGGGAACATAGGTTTTTGAGGTTTTCTACCTTTTTCACATCAGGCATGTTTTGGGATGGATGCTTTATGCTGGGGGATGCGTAATAAATAAAAATGTATTACGCCTTTGTCTACTAAACCTTCCCCTATCTTCTGGAAGGTAGCCTGCATACTGGGTTCCTCACCTTGTTTCCTACAGCCTGACACCATGTGAGGACTGAAGACACCTCAATCTCACCCAGAGAAGCTGTTAATGCGGCTTTGTGGAAATTGCATCAGTACAAGGGTTAGTGCTACGCGATCGCTTGCATGGAGCGATCATATAGAAGGGCAAGGTCAGGGCAGGTCCCCACACTCATGGAGGGACTGTAGAATACCATAATTGCATCCCTGAAGTTGTCTATGGCAGGTGAGACGTGGTCATAGGTAAATCGGAGACTGTTTAGTTAACCATATACAATCACTCTCGTGGGAGGGATCATATTGCAAAGAGCTCCAACTGGCTGCTGTTGGTCTACCCAGCAGTGGTTGAATTTACAGTGATCGCTGGCTCTAGGTATCTGAGGATGTAATATTATGTCCCTGCTTTTAGGTGACAATTTTACAGGGAAGCAATATTATGTCCTCCGTCCTTAAGAGGTTAAGTATGAGGGTATAGTGACCAATATACTAACCTGTCGTGGTTACACTGGGGTTCAAACTGGTGGTTATTACTGAGGGAGCCAATGCCTTGTCTCTGTAGCCACTAGAGGACTACTGTGCAGGCTTTTACCTCCCAGCTAGCCCTCAGCTATCAGTCTACTAATCAGGTAGCTATTGCTCCCCCCCTGCTTCATTAGCTGCTCTCGCTGTGCAATCATTGAGGCCTTTATTAAGATCCTAGTTTCCTATACTACTTGTTCAACTATTACATCTCTATCCTTCTATCCAAATACACCCCTACCCGCCCCCTTCGCTCCTCTCACAACCAGCGGCTATCTTCAACTGTTGTTACCTCTTCCCACTCCCGTATTCAGGGTTTCACCCGCACCGCACCCCTCCTGTGGAATTCTCTTCCCCATTCCATCAGACTTTCTGCCTCATAAGCAACTGTCCAAACCTCTCTGAAAACCCACCTGTTCAGGGAAGCGTACAACATCCCTTCCCATTACCCCAACCATCATAATCAAGCCATCTGAGCAATCAACAGCTTCAACACATCATCGGAACCAGATCAACTCATCCCCATTCAAGCAGTCCTCTCCTATTGTCACACTTCCCCCTAAACCACTAACTAGATTGTAAGCTCGCAGGAGCAGGGTCCTCTTCTCCTTTGCACCAGTTTGTTATTGTATGTGTTTATAAATTGTTCTACTGAGCGCTGCGGAATCTGCCGGTGCTTTATAAATAAATGTAATGTTAATGTAATGTAATGTAAGTGCAAAAGCATGTTACAGAGTTCCTGGTTCCAGACAACAGGTTCTAGCTTTCCTGGTTCTTGTTCAGTTCCAGCTTCTGATGCAATTTTCCTGGCTCCTTTCCCTTTAGCTCTGACCATGTCACTTGCGCTGCTGTCATGCTTCCCTCTAATTCCCCGTTGTGATCCCAGTGACGTGTTGGGGTTAAAATAAACATAAATAAGTGTCCCTCTAACCCCTTGCCTACTAGCAGTGTGTGTATAAAACAAATCACCTTTATCGCAATCACAGTCAAGTCTGGTCATCTGAGTGATCCATTAATTCCACTTCTTTTTATTCTTTTTTATTCTTTATGTATAAAATGTATGATAGTTCTATGATAATTGTCAATAAACTAGTTGAGTTAACCAAAATATCCCAAAATATATCAAGTGTAATATTTAGCATACAGGTAACACCATGAGGGGGTACAACCTGATGATAAACCAAATTCAAAATTCAATAGACAAGACAGACTTTGCCATCCCTCCTATTCATTAAATTTTTCACATACAAGTCAAAAAAAAAAAAAAAGCTTTGTAGTGCTGAAAAAATAGACAAGAAGAAATCCCGCATGCAAGCCAGACCAAACACAGCGAGTAAATAAAATAGTAAAATATTCAAAATGAAGTGGTATATAGAGGAATTGCATTCAAAAGATAATAAAAAAAGAAGAAAGCATGGAGTAAGCACTGCCCCTACCAAATACAACATGAAAGCATGATGTCATTTTATTGGCTTTCTTCATCAGTGACCCCATAGACTATTACATACAACAGAATACTAAAAAGGACCCTGAGGGCTACATTAAAAAAAATATGCATTTTTGAAGATTACAACAGCAATCAATAATTGGGTGTATTATTATGTACACTCTGTAGAGATAATTATTGCAAACTATTTTATTTTTAGATCCAACCTCATGGGAACAAAATTTACAGTATTTGACAATGGTGCAAACCCTGAGAGAGCCAATGCTGATTGGTCAAATGTACGGCAAGAAATAGCAGCAATTATTTATGTGAGTATTAACCAAATAAGGACCACAACTCATTTTTTTTCAAGGGTGAAAAGCGTGGGGTGGAGAGGGTTCACACAACTGGTAAATCTGGTCTTTAACTTTAATTTTGCTCCAATTTATTTAGTACCCTCTCTTTTAGCAACATTAATCATCCATCTTTTATGCAAACCCAAGTGTATTTTTTTTTTTTTAAAACTAAACCGTTTCAACAATGATGTATCGTGAGGCAATGCCATACGCAATAATACCAGTATTTTGAATAAAAGCGGTAAACCTAAAACCAGTATTTCTAAACACGTGATATATGTGCTCAATTTCAAATTATACAAAAATACTCCCCCCAATGTTTCACTGCAGCACCCAGCCTAAGTATTCCTCCAAATACTCCAAAAGCAAATACAGGTATAATCAGAAGAAGGGGCGCATGTACATAGGGAGAGAAAACAAAAACAAATTCCACAATAGTGTAGTATGATTAGGAAAAGCAGATTAGAGATACTACTGATGGCACTCACACAAATAGATGAATATCAGGGTCTTCAAATATTGTGAAAGATTTTCTTTAATATTTTCTTGAAATCTATAAAACTAAAAGCAGTAATAGTACAGTATCTTCCAACCTCATACACTTAAAATACTAAAACACTTACAGGACATGGTGGCATAACTAGACCCCTGCAAACGAACCCAGTACAAGTAAGGAAGTATAAAGATATATCATCTTATATTTGAAGAGCCTGATATTCCTGAGTACAATCAGTAGTATCTGTAATCTGCTTTTCCTAATCATACTACACTATTATGGAATTTGTTTTTGTTTTCTCTCCCTATGTACATGCGCCCCTTCTTCTGATTATAAAAACATACGTGCACAGAATGTTTTATACTATAACACCAAATAATATATAAACTAGATTTTATTGAATAAATATATAATAAATGTACATCAATGGACTGAAAAAATAAACATCAATATAAAACCTAAAACAAAAAAAAATAAAACAAATATAAATAAGTTATTGGGAGCCCTAATGATTATATTTAAGTTTTTTATTTGGAGGGGAATGTATTTTATGTGGCACTGTGGATTATATTCAGGGCCGGACTGGACCTACCGGGACACCAGGAAATGTCCCAGTGGTCCGGCAGGTCCGTGGGCCGGGCAGCCAGCAGACCAACATTCAAAGCAAAACGAGCGGGATTGAAAGCCGGCTCCTAATGAAATTAAAGGGGCTGGCGTGCACGCACCGCGCCGCCCAATGGCCGTTCCTCAGCACAGAAGAGCCAAGGCATGGCCATTGGGCGGCGCGTTGCGTGCACGCCGGCCCCTTTAATTTTATGAACAGCCTCCACCCGCTGCCCCCACCAGACACCAGGGAGTCAGAAGAAGTGGTAAGTCGGGGGGGTATTATATGGGGGACATAAGGCTTTTCTGGAGGCAGTGTCGCATGATATGCGTTTTAACTAGACCTGTGCATTCGTCTTCAGACGAACATGAAAACAAACACGAAGAGTGCGTTTTCGTTCCGAAGACATGAAGAAGAGAAGACAGTGCCGGTAAAACGTAGGCGAAGACGAAGACTCACACACGAAGAATCTTCGCCTTCGTCTACTAATCTCCCCGGTCCCTTCCCCATCTAACTTACCTTATCTTCACAGCATCGCGGGAGTTGACTGAAGTGGAAATCCGCAGGTTCGTCGTCAGGGGTTACAGGGCAGTGTATAGGCTCACTCGCACGGCCTTTTTAACTCCTGATTTCCGCTCCCCTTAACCCCTGCGATGCTGCGTTGGATAACGGGAGCAGAAATCCGTAGGGTAAAGGGTTGTGCAAGCGACCAATAGGCTCACTCGCACGGCCCCTTACCACTAGTTGCTAGGCAGAAAAAAAAATAAAGCAACCTGGGACCCTGCTGCAACAGTTAAAAGTCCGTGCCAGCGACCAACAAAGTCGCTGGTACGGACATTTAACTGACACAGCAGGGACACCAGTGGTCTCCCCGCTGTGTCAGTTAAATGTCATTGCCAGCGACCAACAAAGTCGCCAGTACAGACATTTAACTTAGCATAAATAACTTACTATAACTTCGGACACAATGCTGCCCTCTGTTGGTTTTACATTAAGTAGCATATGCTTGAAATCCAAAGTTATTATGCTACTCAATGTAAAACCAATAGAGGGCAGCATTCTGTCCGAACATATATTAGCCATATATAGTAGTGTGCTCATTTGCATTTATTCAAATAAAATACATTCCCATGATCCTTTCGTCTAACAGTTTAATAAAAAAAAACCCCAAAATAAATAGAAAAAAGGAGTTTGCAAGTTCGACAGAATTAATGTCTGCAAGTGCGGACATTTAACTCTTCCAGCGGGGAGACCAGCGGATCATGGGAATGTATTTTATTTAAATAATTAATAAATGAAAATGAGCACACTGCCACATATGGCTAATACCGTATTTGCTCGATTATAAGACGACCCTGATTATAAGACGACCCCCCAAAATCTGAATATTAACTTAGGAAAAAAAGAAAAAGCCTGAATATAAGACGACCCCAAAGGAAAAAAGTTTTACCAGTAAATGTTAATTCATGTAAACTATTTTTTTTAATAAAAGCTATGATTGAGAAAAAGATTTTTTTTGTTTTTATTTCTTGTATTTTCCAACCTGTCCCCCAGTTACGCACATCTGCCCCCAGGCTTGCCACACCAATATGGCACTGTGGCCCATGATATGCCTTTTAACCCTCTATATGCCACTGTGCCCCATGGTATGCCTTTTGACCCCCCTATGTTCCACTCTGCCTCCAGAAATGCCTTATACCCCTATATCCCATTCTGGCATTTAGGGGGTTAAAATGCATATTATGGGGCAGAGTGGCATATAGGGAGGTATAAGGCATTTCAGGAGGCAGAGTGGCATTAAGGGAGTTAAAAGCCATTGTATAGAGCACTCTGCCTCCAGAAATGCCTTATACCCCTATATGCCACTCTGCCAATTAGGGGGTTAAAAGGCATATTATGGGGCAGAGTGGCATATAGGGAGGTATAAGGCATTTCAGGAGGCAGAGTGCTCTATTAAATGCCCCCTTAACGCCACTCCAGAAATGCCCTATGCCCATTTAACACACACACACACACCCTATACCCCCATTTAACTAACTAACACACACACACACTCTCTCTCTCTCTCTCTCCCCCCCTCTCTCACCCCCCTTCCCCCGCTCTCCCCCCTCTCTTACCGGTGCTTCCAGCCGGGGCAGCGGGTTGACGTCGCCTTCTGCTGCAGCCGGAAGGAGGTGTGGCTAGCAGCGGGGGTTTGTATGCGTCCGTCGCGTATACTTTCCCCGGCTGTCAGAGATCAGAAGTCTGATCTCTGACAGTCGGGGAAGGTGTATGCGACGGACGCAGACAACCCCCGCTGCTAGCCACACCTCCTTCCGGCTGCAGCGGACGTTGTCTACGCGGATCGCGTAGACGTCAACCCGCTGCCCCGGCAACACATCAGGAAGCACCGGTAAGTGTGTATGATGGGGGGGGTCGGGTGAGACAGGAGGATCCAGGTCCCCTGCAGCGGTGCGGGGGATCTGGATCTTAGTCTCCTAATCAGACCTCTATTTGAGGTCTGATTAGAAGACGACCCCGATTAGAAGACGAGGGGTATTTTTCAGAGCATTTGCTCTGAAAAAAACCTCGTCTTATAATCGAGCAAATACGGTATATCTTCGGACAGCATGTTGCCCTCTGTTGGTTTTACACTGAGTAGCAGAATATTCTGCCCGAGAATATATTAGCTATATATGGTACTGTGCTCATTGGTCGCTAGCAGGAGGCCCCCTGCTGGCGACCAATGGAGTTGCTGATATACACATTTAAAGTACTGGCGCCAGAGCTGCTGCGGTACGAGTTAACCCCGTATTAACCCCTTAACCGGAAAAAACGAAGAAAAAACGAATATTCGCCCGAAGAGAAGACAGGAACGGGCGAATATTCGCGGAATATGAAGATTTTTTTCCCCCCAAGACGAGCACGAAGACGAACACGAGGAGCCCCCTGGTGCCCTAGTCTAGTTTTAACCCCCTATATGCCACTCTGCCTCTAGAAATGCCTTTTAACCTCCTATATGCCACTCTGCCTCTAGAAATGCCTTTTAACCTCCTATATGCCACGCTGCCTCCAGAAATGCCTTATACCCCCCTATATGCCACTCTGTCCCATGATATGCGTTTTAACCTGCTATATGCCAGAGTGGCATATAGGGCTGTAAGGCATTTAATGGGGGCAGAGTGGCATATAGGGGGTATAAGGCATTTCTGGAGGCAGAGTGGCATATAGGGGGTTAAAAGGCATTTCTAGAGGCAGAGTAGCATATAGGGGATTGAAATGCATTCTGCCCCCCCCATATACACACACTTACATTAGGGCTGCAACTAACAATTTTTTAGATTAATGGATTAATCGGATAAAAAAAATATGCAGATTTTTCATTTATTTTAAATAATGTAATGAACAAACTGGGTGTTAAAAACAAACATCAGAATAAAAAGCTTTATATCAACGTGCCATAACCCTTTTATCTCTATCACAATGGCATTTCTCCAATTGCCTTCTTATTTTACTGACATAATAAAAGCTAGATTTTAAAGGTACAAGAATCCAAACACAATATTTCTCAAACTAGGTTTTAATACCTTAAAAGGTTTTGGTAGTAAATATTCATGTAAACTATTTTTTCACATTTAATAAAAACTATGATTGAGAAAAATGCATTTTTTGTTTTTATTTGCCACTCTGCCCCAGGATATGCCCCACCGGCTGCCAGAGAGGAAGATCCAGGTCTCCTGCAGCAGTGCGGTCGAGCTGGATCTTAGTGTTATTATCCAACCTCTATTTGAGGTCGAATTATAAAACGAGGGGTATTTTTCAGAGTAATTTGCTTTGGGAAAAAAAACCTCATCTTATAGTTGATAAAATTGATTCAACTAACTAATTGTCACACATTAACATACCCAGACACATAAAACCCACACTAACATACTTACACACTAAGATACACAAACAACTACCATACACACACTAAGATATGCAGATACACACACATAGATTCACCCACACACAGTCACACTCACTTACATACCCAGACTCAAACACATAATTGCTGAACTCCATACTTGTCCTTGAAATTAGGGGCATAATGTTGTCTTTCTTGGTAGGGGCAATTGCAATTTGAGGACACTGAAGCAGAGGCGACAATGTTTCAGTGGGATTTTATTCATGTTGTTTTAGATACCCTATGTAGGAGTGGGTTAACCAATATTTTCTTGTGGTAAATTTTCACACATTTACCTCTATTTTTTTAAATAAAAAGTGCAGTCTTTATGTACAAACAACTCTCATACTTTACCAGGAGCACCCTTGATAGCATCCTGTCTACTTTGGAATGCACTACCATAACACAACACAAAAAAATGATCATACATCTTCTGATCAGTATAATTTGTTGATGTCAACCAATCCATTCCTTAACCACTCTGTTGCAGGAAACAAATGTTTTAGGATTTAAAGGTCCAAGGAGGATGACAGTTCTAATCCCAGGGATGGATGAAGACTGTGAAAGGGTCCCTATTCGTCCTCGAAATGTGAGTTTAATGTTTTCCAACTAAATATAGAGGAATTTAGAAAATGGGTTACATAGTAAGGGACATCTGCCTATTTTCTTGAACATGAGCTGAAAAATTTACCTTTTTGTGAACACCTTTTGCCAGGATAATGATGGAATTCTTCAAAGATGGCAGAACAAGAACAAGGATAATTTGATTGAATTACACAACAAAAGTCCTGTATGGAATGACGAAACACAGTCTTATGTGCTGAACTTTCATGGACGTGTTACACAACCTTCTATCAAGAACTTCCAGATAGTGCATGCTGATGACCGTAAGTAAATTAAGAAAATGTTTTTTAAGTGCTGTGGCTCCAGGCTTTTATTATCTTTTATTTATATAGCGCCAACAGTTTACGCAGCGCTTAATACAATACATAAATTCAAGGGATATGACAAGACAAGAATTGACAGACTAAGACAAACCGATACATTTGGTGGAGAGAGCCCTGCTCGCAAGCTTACAATCTAGAGGGAAAATGGGGTGATAAACATAAGGCATAGAGAAAGGGTGAGAGGTATTGTGGTGGGAGTATCAATGACAAGGATGTTCTAGCAGCTAAGATGGTATGCTTCTCTGAAGAAGTGGGTTTTTAGATGTTTCTTGAATGTCGGGAGGGAGGGTGAATTCTGAAGGTTCCTTGGGAGCAGATTCCAGAGATATGGGGCAGCTCGAGTGAAATCTTGTAGACGGGAAAAGGAAGAGGTGATGAGTGAGGAGGAGAGCCTTAGCCCATGGGAGGAACGTAGGGATCGAGTAGGAGAGTATTTGCTAATGAGGTCAGAAATGTACGGAGGAGCAGTATTGTGGATGGCCTTATATGTCAGTACCAGGATCTTAAATTTTAATTCTAAAGGTAATCGGAAGCCATTGGAGGGTTTCACAGAGGGGGGAAGCAGAAGAGAAGCGACGTGCAAGGAAGATGAGCCTAGCAGCGGCATTAAGGATAGACTGTAGTGGAGAGAGTCGAGACAGTGGAATGCCAACCAGAAGAGTGTTGCAGTAGTCAAGACGGGAAATGATAAGTGAATGAACCAGAGTTTTTGTGGATTCTTGGGTGAGGAATGGAGATGGAGGGAGGGAAGATAATGAGTTCCGTTTTAGAAAGATTAAGTTTCAGGTAGTGTTGTGACATCCATGAAGAAATAGCAGACAAGCAGCTGGTGATCCGTGACATGAGAGATGGAGAGAGATCAGGAGAAGACAGGTAGATTTGGGTATCATCTGCATATAGATCAGGGGTTCTCAAACTGCGGCCCTCCAGCTGCTGCAGGACTACATCTCCCATAATGCTCCTTCAGCTAAGGGGCTGGCTGAGGAGTATGGGAGATGTAGTCCTGCAGCAGCTGGAGGGCCGCAGTTTGAGAACCCCTGATATAGATGATACTGGAGGCCAAATGAGTTGATTAGTTTGCCAAGAGAGGAAGTATAAAGAGAGAACAGCAGAGGGCCAAGGACTGAACCTTGGGGGACACCAACCGAAAGTGGAAGGGGCGATGATGTGTTGCCTGAGAAGTTGACAGAGAAGGAACGGTTAGACAGATATGAGGAGATCCAGGAGAGAGCTGTATCTCGAATGCCCATAGAAGCAAGTGAGTCAAGAAGAAGGTGGTGATCAACAGTATCGAAAGCAGCAGAGAGATCCAGGAGTATTAGAATAGAGTAGTGACCTTTGGCTTTGGCAGAGAGCAAGTCATTGGAGACTTTTGTTAGAGCTGTTTCAGTAGAGTGAAGGGGTTTGAAACCAGACTGTAGAGGGTCAAGGAGGGAATTAGAGGAGAGGAAGTTAGTGAGGCGATTGTACACAATCCGTTCAAGCAGCTTAGAGGTAAAAGGAAGCAGAGAGAATGGGCGGTAGTTAGTCAAACAGACGGGGTCTGAGGAAGGATTCTTTAGAATTGGTGTGATTAGCGCATGCTTGAAGGCAGATGGTACAGATCCAGATGATAGAGAAAGATTAAATAGGTGGGTAAGTGATGGACCAAGGGATGGACATAGAGACTTTGTGAGGTGTGAAGGGATGGGGTCAATGGGACAGGTTGTTGGGTGAGAGGAAGAAAGAAGAGTGGCTATCTCTTCTTCGGTTGTAGGGGAAAAGGCAGTTAGTATAGTAGGAGTAGAGAGGGTGGTGGTGAGTGGTGTAGGAGGGAGTTGTAAGGAAGAGAGGTCTTTTCTAATAGTCTCGATCTTCTCTTTGAAGTGGGTAGCAAGATCTTGGGCAGTGAGAGAGGTTTGTGGTGTGGGTGTGGAGGGACAGAGAAGGGAGTTGAAAGTAGAAAAAAGGCGTCGTGGGTTGGAAGAAAGAGAGGATATGAGAGTGGAGAAGTAGAGCTGTTTGGCGAGAGAGAGGGCAGAATTGTAGGTGTGAAGCATGAATTTATAATGAGTAAAGTCTTCGCTGGATTTTGATTTTCTGAAGTAGCGCTCAGCTGTGCGGCAGCACTTCTGAAGATACCGTGTGGTTTTGGTATGCCATGGTTGGCGTTTAAATTGTCAGGGGTAACTTGTAGTAATTGGAGCTATGGTGTCGAGGGATGAAGCAAGTGTGTTGTTGTAAAAAGAGGCTGCTGTGTCTGCGCAGGAAAGGGTTAACATGGAAGGTAAGAGAGGTTCGAGTGAGGCTGACAGTTGGGTAATGGTATTTTCTGGTAATGGCCTACAAGTATGAGGTGAGCGCTGTAAGTTTGTCTTGTTAGGGGTTAGCACTGGAGAAAAAGATAGGAGGTGGTGGTCAGACAGAGGGAAGGGGTAGATGGAGAAATCTGAAAGGGAGCATGATCTGGAGAAAACCAGATCGAGTGAGTGTCCCTCGGTGTGCGTAGGGGAATTAGTCCATTGAGTTTGGAGCTTGCAGAGTTGTTAGATATATCTAAAGGGATGTTAAAGTCACCCAGAATAAGACAGGGGATGTTAGGAGAGAGGAAGAAAGGGAGCCAGGCAGAAAGGTGGTCAAAGAACTGCGAGGTAGGGCCTGGAGGGCGATATATGACAGCAATTTGAAGAGAGAGTGGAGAGAAAAGACGGATTGTGTGAGCTTCAAAGGAACCGAATGAGAGGGAGGGAGGGCTTGGTATATTCTGGAAGGTGCAGTGAGGTGAGAGAAGGATGCCTACACCACCACCCTTTCTGCCATCAGGCCTAGGAGTGTGGCTGAAGTGTAGTCCTTCGAAGGAGAGTGCAGCAGAAGCAGTAGTGTCTTGGGAGGGGATCCATGTTTCAGTAAGAGCTAGGAGGTTAAAAGCATGGGATAGAAAAAGGTCATGTATACCAGCGAGTTTGTTGCATACCGGGCGGGCATTCCATAGGGCACAGTTAAAGACGGGAGGGAGTTTATGGTTGGAGATGATAGGAATAAGATTGGTTAGGTTGCGCATGTTGATTGAGTTTGCTGGTTGAGAATGATAGGAATAGGACAGGAGTGGTAGAGCAAATGCAGGTAGGTTTCACATATACAGGTTGAGTGTAGAGGTACTGGGATAGCTTTGACAGCAGAGAGATTGGGAGGGATAGGATCTGGAATGCTTTAATGGGGAGTAGTGGGTAATAAAGGGATCCACAGTTTGGTGCCCCCTACTGGCGTGATCCAGTAGATCCGGTACTTAACTGTCTATATATTAAAACAACACTGGGGCAGATGGGAGAGGGGCAGGAGGGCGGGCAAAAAACCAGTTGATTGTGGGGAACATGAAGGTGGGTATTGCAGGTTGTGAGGGCTGTAATAGAGAGTGTTAAAGTGGACGGGGGCAGTAAGAGGGCAGATATAGGTGATAAGGGGTTAGTGGAGCAGAAAGATAGAAAGTAAAATATAACACACTTAAGTAGTGACAGGCATGACATAAATTTTACCAAATAAAAACAAATAAAACAATCAGTGGAAAAATGCTGAAACTCCCAGTAAAGGCATTCCTAGGCCATAAAGCATAGATAGACAAAAAAGGGTAATAGACAATTCAGGCACAGAAACAGGAAAATGATAATAACAATGCAGAAAACAATAACAGATAATTATGGAGATCTCTTGGTCCACTCTGTATACCTTGTAGCAAAGTATGCAGGTTTGCTTGGGCTTCAGTTGATTGTGGGGAACATGAAGGTGGGTATTGCAGGTTGTGAGGGCTTGTAGCAAAGTATGCAGGTTTGCTTGGGCTTCAGTTGATTGTGGGGAACATGAAGGTGGGTATTGCAGGTTGTGAGGGCTTGTAGCAAAGTATGCAGGTTTGGCTTACATGTTTTAATGACTTTGGGCCACTACTAAAGATCTTACAGAGGGGACGAGTGCAAGAACTATTACATACATGTAAGTAGGTAGGGATTTGTTGCGTACTAAAACATGGTTTGCAATAATTTAAAAAAAATCCACTCCCCAAGTATTAAAATGTCAATTTTTAACGTAATATGCATATGCAATTGTGAAAATTGTGAAAAATACACAATATCTCCTCAGCTGAAATGGTTACTATACCCACTGTAGACAAATAGGTGTGGCATGATTTCCCAAGAAAACAAAAAAGGAGGCAAAACACACTGGCACCACCACCAGCAAAAGCAGCACTGGAAACGGAAAAGGTGAATGAGTGGGAAATTGACGACCCGCTCACCTGTTTCACCCCCAGGACGAAGCTTCCATAAGCAGTCCATGACGTTTGGGAGCAGACTTTTAGAGCTCAAACACCAGGCCCTAGCGTAAGCTGGCTACTCCGGCGGAGGTAGCAGACATTGCCTTTCCAAGCTAAGAGATGGGTACCCAAACTCTCTTCCTTCGTGAGCGGGACGTACCTGGTGCTTCCTGGCCACATTCCACCTGCGGACTGGGAAGTACCAGGTACGTCATCCCAAAAAAATGCCCCCACTTCGCCACAATCATGTTGATCGTGGGGGTGCTGCTGCTGTCTGCCCAGGTGTATGGGCAGACCAGCACAGACACCCCGAACCCCCCCCGAGCCTTCGATCACTCCCACGGAGCAATTCTATAGGCTCAAAACGCAATCACCGTTATCCCCTGCTGCCTGATCACTCCATAAGAGCGACAGTGCATCGTTAACACCTTCAATGCCAGCATTTTAGGGGTTAATACCCATTTTGTATGGTGCTCTGCTGCTGCTGGTCTGCCAAAAAATAGCCCCCACAAGCCTTTTGATCATTCCTACAGGAGTGATCAAAGAGACCCCTCCCTGCAATTGCCGGCGTACCGGAGATTGTGTCGCAGCTACCAGAGGCAGCTGCAGGAACAGGGAGGAAGGGTTCTTCGGTCCCCACATGAGTGTGGAGACCAGCCCCCACCCTCACCTGCTGCCCAATTGCTCTGGTAAGAGCAATCATGCAGTGTTAACCCCTTGAATGCAGTGTTAACCCCCTCAAAAGTGGGCTGATGATTATCAGATCACTCCTGGCCAATAGGAGTGATCTGATCATTATGGCAGGCCCTGGATGACTCTGCCCTAGAAAAAGACAGGGGCCATCTAGTGTAATTATGAAAAAAAAACACAAATTATTAATAAAAAATATATAATTATTAACTGATCACTTTTCAGTGACATTTTAATTCACTGATTATTGATCGGTCTCCCTGATAGATGTCAGTGGCCTAAACTTGTCACTTACAACTCATCTGATAAAGAAGTATTTAACCCCTTAACGACAATGCCCGTACATGTACGGGGTTGCCGTGCCACGTGTTAACGACAATGCCCGTACATGTACGGGCTGCCGTTAAACAGCTGCATCGCCGCGATCGCGGTCCACGGAAGCCTCACAAGTGATAGCCGCCGCACAGCTTAGGAAGCGATCGGAATCGCTTCCTAAGCATAAACTGTGTTGCTGACATGCCTCGATATCGAGGCATGTAGCAACACAACCCCCCTGACCTCCGATCGCCTTGTTATTGCTCAAAAGAGCAACCACAAGTGCCATCCACGTTGCCGTCATTCACAGGATGGCATTAACAATAGATACGAGTTCACAGAGGGTCTATCCAGAGCCCTCCTGCAGGTTGAATGCAGGTACTGCATCCAACCATGCAAGGTCAATGGAGCCCAGCTCACTAATCAGAGTGATTAGTAAAAAAAAAAAAAATAATAAATTAAAAATTAAATGTTTTTTTTAAAAAAAATATTGTTCAAAAAAGTAAAAAAAATGTAAAAAAAAATAAAATATGGTAACATGTAAAAATCCCCACTGTCACCAAAAAAAAAAGTTTTTAATAAGCAAGTCCCAAAATTCTTTATCTTTACAAAAATTCCAGCATGGAAAGAGTTAAAATATTGGCATTACAAATGCCCATAGGGTGTCTCGTATTAAAAAATGCATGAGTGGATGGGTGAATTGGCCGAGTTCCAAGATGTCCCAAATATGGGTCATGGGGGCAGTAGGACCAGATGTCTAAATGGCATAAAAATACACACCTCACAAAGGGGGCCTTTTACCTCCCAAATAACCCAAAAAACCCATGCATGTGGGGTATCACTGCACTCAGGAGATGTTACTGAACACATATTGGGGTGTTGCTTGACACGGACATACACTAGGAGAGATAAGTTTATACCTGAAGTACAACGTGTATGAAAAAAATACCAAAACATTTTACTACCATAAAGTTTGACAAAGGCTAGTGGTAGAATTAGTGCATGCAAAGGGTTAAAATACCAGCATTTCAAATACCTTGGGGTGTCTATTATAGGATTTGATGGGGTAAATTGCATTGGCCGGCTTCAAAGATACCCGAAATGGCACATTGGGGGAAGAATTACCAGATTTGGAAAAAAAGGTTTTGAAATAGCAAAACGCTACCTGTACTTATTGCCCCATAACGTGCAGAAAAAAAGCAAAAAAAAACATAAAAACATTGGTTATTTCTAAACTCAGGACAAATAGTAGAATCTATTTAGCAGGCTTTTTCAATAGTTTTTGCAGATGAGTAAAAGTTTTTTGTTTAAAAAGTTAGAAAAAGTAATATTTTTAACAAAAAATACCCATGTTTTATAATTTTTGTTATAGTAAATTAGATGATATGATAAAATTAATGGTATCTAAAGAAAGCCCAGTTTGTCCTGAAAACAATATATAATATGTGTGGGAGCACGAAATGAGAAAGAAGAAAATCACAGCTAAACAGCAACACTGAAAAATGTTAAAAGAGCCATTGTCCCACAATATGCTACGAGTAATACGCACGTTCCAGTTTTGACTCCACAATATCTGAGAAACATGACTTATCACTTGAGGGGGGCTGTTACTGAACACAAGTCAAGACCTATTTTGTTCTTTCACATATCCACTAAGAAATATAAACATGAAACTGCATGTGGATGTGATATATATATATATATTTTTTTTTTTGCCTAAATTCGGAAGGTGCCGGTGTGGAATCAGCTGCATGGGGCAGCCCAATACGCCCTTAAATAGATTCCTTGAGCTGTCTAGTTATATACAGTTTATGGGGTTAAAATGAAATATGAGATGTCTACATGAGACCTGGATCCAGCAAACTGATCTGTTCCAATTTTGAACCCGCAGTGCCAAAGAGACATGCCCTACCCATATGGGCTATTCCTGTGTTTCTAAATACAAATCACAAGTTGTTTCAATAATTTTATAGGACAGACTGGCATTAAAATGGTTAAAATGCCCCAAGTAAAATACTTTGGGATGTCGTCTTTCAAAAAATATGTACTTTTGTTTAGCAGTTTTCTTTTTCTGGCCACTATCGGGGCGCAACTCCCAGCATACCACATTTAAAAAAAATGTTTGTTTAGAAACAGCGATGCGCGTCATTCATATTTAACACTGTAAGTGCCAAAAGAAGCGTAAATACCATGCATATGAGGTGTTTCCAACAACAGGACAATTACCTAAATACACTTTTGGAGTTTTTTTTTTCCCATTTCCAAATTTCCCCACATTTTTAGATATTTTTCATACTAATTGATGGTTTATATATATTATTATTTCAAAAGAAAACCCTACTTGTGCTGAAAAAAAACAATATATGATTTGTGTGGGTGCACTAATTGAGAGAGAGAAATTACAGTTGAAGAAAGACATGGCAAAAACACAACAACGGCTCTGGTCTTTTAGCGCAAACATGGTAAACCCCCACCCCCCCAAAAAAACATGGTCCTGAAGGGGTTAAAGCTTTGCATCATACAGTTGTCATACAGTCAATCTTTCTTTTTTTTTTAAATAGAAAATAAAATTTAACAGCATAACAGTTAGCTTCACTTCTTGCTAAACAAAAAAACACGCAGCACTTATGCGGCAGCCCAACAAGTTCACTTCACTGATGGACTGAGGTGAGCAAAACAAATGAAATGTAATAATTATTCATTAATATTAAGAAGAAAAAATTACTTTGTCTCTTGCTGTTGCTAACACAAAGCACAAACTAAAGCACTGCAGCACCAGTACTAGTAAGATTAGCTTAACTTTAAAATTAAAAATTAACTAAATTATCAACTAAGCAGTAGCATACCTAGTGGGGGGGCAGGGGGGGTGGTCCGCACCGGGTACCGCTCATCAGGGGGGTACCAACTTGCGATGCGCGTGGCAACTGCTGCTGTGCGCCGGGGATTGTTGTCAGACAATCCACTGAAGCCGCGCCCACCGCCGTCCGTGCCCTCTGAACCGGAAGTAGACAGAAGAAGAGGAGGAAAAGGAGCTGACTGCTGTAAGGAGAAAAGTGACAAAGGAAAGGTAGGAAAGCATTCAGTGAGAGTGAGAAGGGAGGGGGTAGATAGTGAGAAGCGAGGGAGGTGGGTAGATGGTGAGAAGGGGGTAGAAAAGGGGGAAAGGTAGATAGTGAGAAAGAGGGTAGTAAGTACCGTATTTGCTCGATTATAAGACGACCCTGATTATAAGACGACCCCCCAAAATCTGAATATTAACTTAGGAAAAAAAGAAAAAGCCTGAATATAAGACGACCCCAAAGGAAAAAAGTTTTACCAGTAAATGTTAATTCATGTAAACTATTTTTTTTAATAAAAGCTATGATTGAGAAAAAGATTTTTTTTGTTTTTATTTCTTGTATTTTCCAACCTGTCCCCCAGTTACGCACATCTGCCCCCAGGCTTGCCACTCCAATATGGCACTGTGGCCCATGATATGCCTTTTAACCCTCTATATGCCACTGTGCCCCATGGTATGCCTTTTGACCCCCCTATGTTCCACTCTGCCTCCAGAAATGCCTTATACCCCTATATCCCATTCTGGCATTTAGGGGGTTAAAATGCATATTATGGGGCAGAGTGGCATATAGGGAGGTATAAGGCATTTCAGGAGGCAGAGTGGCATTAAGGGAGTTAAAAGGCATTGTATAGAGCACTCTGCCTCCAGAAATGCCTTATACCCCTATATGCCACTCTGCCAATTAGGGGGTTAAAAGGCATATTATGGGGCAGAGCGGCATATAGGGAGGTATAAGGCATTTCAGGAGGCAGAGTGCTCTATTAAATGCCCCCTTAACGCCACTCCAGAAATGCCCTATGCCCATTTAACACACACACACACACACCCTATACCCCCATTTAACTAACTAACACACACACACACACACACTCTCTCTCTCTCTCTCCCCCCCTCTCTCACCCCCCTTCCCCCGCTCTCCCACCTCTCTTACCGGTGCTTCCAGCCGGGGCAGCGGGTTGACGTCGCCTTCTGCTGCAGCCGGAAGGAGGTGTGGCTAGCAGCGGGGGTTTGTATGCGTCCGTCGCGTATACTTTCCCCGGCTGTCAGAGATCAGACTTCCCCGCACCGGTGCCGCACCGGTGCGGGGAAGTCTGATCTCTGACAGTCGGGGAAGGTGTATGCGACGGACGCAGACAACCCCCGCTGCTAGCCACACCTCCTTCCGGCTGCAGCGGACGTTGTCTACGCGGATCGCGTAGACGTCAACCCGCTGCCCCGGCAACACATCAGGAAGCACCGGTAAGTGTGTATGATGGGGGGGGGTCGGGTGAGACAGGAGGATCCAGGTCCCCTGCAGCGGTGCGGGGGATCTGGATCTTAGTCTCCTAATCAGACCTCTATTTGAGGTCTGATTAGAAGACGACCCCGATTAGAAGACGAGGGGTATTTTTCAGAGCATTTGCTCTGAAAAAAACCTCGTCTTATAATCGAGCAAATACGGTATATTGAAATAAACAGTGAGAATGAGTGAGAGAATAAATGAATGTGTGGATGCATTGTGAGAATGAGTGAGAGAATGAATGAATGTGTGGGTGAATTGTCTGAATGAGGGAGATAATTAATGAGTTTGTGAGAATGCATTAATGAACAGTGAGAATGAGTGAGAGAAGCTGGAGGACGGAATGCGAATGACGTAGGACGTACACGTCTACGAGGGGCGTGTCCCGAGTAGCATGTTTGGCGGGGGCTCACTGAACTGAGAGCCCGCGAACTGGGACTCGAGAGCCGGGCCCCAGAGACTGAAACCGATCCCCGGGAGCCGAGAGCTGATCCCCGGGAGCCGGGAGCGGACACCGGGAGCGGACACCGGGAGCCGTGTTCCGGAAGTTGGGAGCTGAGACCCGGGACCCGGGAGTTTGGATCAGAGCCGGACGCCAAGACCAGGGAGCCGAGACTCGGTTGATATCCTGGAAGGCCCACCAGAAATTTGGCAGCAGGTCAGGAGAACGGCATCACAGCAGACCAAACGTATGGGTTTAGGAGTATGCCTCAGCAACGTACGGCCAGTATATTTAAATAAAGATTATGAAGAACCGGCGATTTGGTAGGAAAACACAGGCTGGAGAAATTCAGCATTGAAATTATATAATGCAGTATGCCACCTAAGAATGATAAATCTGAGAGATTAGATAAAATGGATGAAGCGGACAAATCCAAGAATATTAATAAATCCAAAAAACTGCAATCAATTAGCACCTTTTATTCTCCTCGCAGTCAATTAAGTCTTTCTGATTCACCTGATAAATCTTTGTTAGATCATGGTTCTGATGAAACGGATTTTTCTCACCAAGCTTATATATCTCAAAAGGATTTATCAGTAGCCTTGGAGTCATTATATTTGAAAATAAAGTCTGATTTAGATAACAACCTTAGAGATTATAAAGAAGAGATATCTACTTTAAAATCAACATTGCTTTGCCACACTGACGAGATCTCCATACTACAATCAACAGTTAAAGACCTAAAAATACAAAATGGAAATTTAAATAAGGAGATTAAGAAAATAGAACATAAACTAGCTGACTTAGAAGATAGCTCTAAAAGGAAAAACTTGAGAATTAGAGGAGTCCCAGAGGAAATAACCCTGTATGAACAATACATGAAAGAACTTCTAGCAACGTATATGGATCTTCAAAATTGTGGCCCATTACCAATCGAAAAAGCCTATAGACTTCCTATCCCGCCTAATCTTATACGAAAGGATATCGGAAGGGATATTATCGTCACTTTTTCTAATCTCTCGATAAAAGATCAATTCCTTAAAGAATGGAGGAAGAATCCACAAAAAAATAAAAAGTTTGCATCCTTAACCACTTTTCCGGATCTTTCACAAACCACAAGACTGAATAGGAAGAAATTTGCTGAATATACAGCATGTTTAAGAGAAAATAATATACCATACGTATGGGGTTTTCCTATAAAAATTCGATTTACATATAAAGACAAAATTTATACTTGCCTGGACCCAGAACAGTTGAAAATAAAATTAAATAACTGGGGTCTATTAAATTAAAATCCTCCACCATGATTTTGGAGAGTTAATGTTATATATCACATATTATACATTATCGGTACTAATTTTTTTTTTTTTTTCTCCGTCACGAGTCACTTATGGGGATGGTATTAGGAAATTATGTAGATATCACATATATAATTAAGGTAATACTGTTAAACAATACTAATTAAAAAAGAAAAGAAAGGGGAAAGGAAAAAAAGATGGAAAAATCATAAGTATTACCTATGGGGAGGGCACTAGGAAATCATGTAGACACTATACACATAATTAAGGAAATATTGTTAAATAACACTAAAGGGAATTGTGAATTTATGACCTTCCCGGTCACTGAGATGTAAGACAGCCCTTTTTTTTTTTCTCTTTCTTCCTCTTATATATTAACATATATAAAATGTGTTTTCACCACAAATACACCCCATATGCAAGTCATCCCGGATGAGATGACATCACATAAAACACAATGATATATCATGTAAACAGACACTATATTAACGGTATTAATTGGAATGTTGCTTAATTAAGGATCACTAATATTAAGGGGAATTTTACAATTTAATAATCGCTGATTTGTATTACACTGAAAGTAAGAAAAGAATGGCTGAGGTAATATGGAAGTGCGAAGTAGTACCTCATTGATCATTATTTAATTAAGTATATATTATATTTTTTTTTTTATTTTTTTTCTCATAAGTGTTACCTTTAGAGATGGCACTAAGAAGTCATGTAGACACTATATATACAATTAAGGAAATATTGTTAAACAAAACTAAATGGGATCTCACAAATTTATTAGTTACTTAATTTTTTTTTTTTTTCCCCTCTCTCCTTTTACTTTTAAAAGAGTCGGTACACGCCCCTAACTAGGTTCCCTGATGGCACAGGGACTTTTTCTCCACAAAGTTAGGTCGATTAACGACCTTTTTCTGAAGGTTAGAGATAGTATGAATGTTTTAATGTTTTATATGTATATTGTAATGGTGATCTTAATGTTTGATTTATGGTTTATTATGTTTGTGTTAAGCCCTAGAAACCTATCATTGAGACCTAGTGGAAGCTCTTATTGGGAGTACTGCTTCGACTTGTTAAATATAGACCTCGTAGAGGTCGACCGGTTAAGACTCTTCGAAATATTTTTATGACCCTTAATTTAATGACATTGAATACGCAAGGGTTAAACCCACCTTATAAAAGATCTTATTTGTACAATCTTCTACTTAAGGAAAATATAGATGTAGCACTCATTCAGGAGTCTCACTGGAAACAACATCAACCTCCCCTATGGAAATATCGTAGATATCCATATACATATACTTCTTCCATGACTAGTAAGAAGAAAAGAGGGGTTGCAATTATCATATCTCAGAAACTCAAATTTGAATATATCTTACATAAATCAGATAAAGAAGGTAGACTGGTAATTCTACTCTGTAAAATAAATGATATTACTTACACACTGATGGTGCTTTATGCCCCATCAGAGCGAACCCCTAAATTTATAAATGATTCAATGGAAGATTTGGAAAAGATAGCAAAAGGTATAATTATCATAGCGGGAGATCTAAATTGTATTCAAGATCCAAAGATAGATAGGAAATCATCAAAGAAAACAAAATTATATGATGATAAGTTAAAGAAAAGAGCTGAAACTTTTACAGCATCTCTATTTAAACATAATCTTTATGATGTTTGGCGGACAATGCACCCAGAAGAGTCAGACTATACTTTTTACTCGGCTCCTCATAGAACATATACGAATAGATACTTTTTTTTATGTTAGGATTAACTTTGAATAGATGCTCATCTTCAAAGATTGGCAATATTACTTGGTCGGATCATGCACCAGTTCTTATACAAATATTAGATAATCCCCATTATAAGAAACGATTTAGATGGCGCTTAGATGAACAAATATTAAGTTCAGAAATAAATAAGGAGGAGCTTCGCAATCTTGCAAAGCAGTTTTTAGAAATGAATGATACGAGAGATACATCAGTGAGCACATTATGGTGCGCAATGAAATGTTATTTCAGAGGACATTTAATTAAAAAAGCTTCTTGGATTAAAAAATCAAGGGGAAAAAAATCTGACTGATTTATATATTGCTTTAGCAAAAGCAGAAAGAGATAATAAAATTAATCCTAATGAAGCTAAAATAAATATAATACCGCATTTGCTCGATTATAAGACGAGGTTTTTTTCAGAGCAAATGCTCTGAAAAATACCCCTCGTCTTATAATCGAGGTCGTCTTCTAATCAGACCTCAAAATGTCCTCTGGGGCCATGTTACTTACCGGGCTTTGGTCGCGAGCAGCAGGAGAACAAGAAGCTAGCAGCGTGTCACATAACTCTGCCTCCCCCCTCCTTCCTCTGGGGGCGGGGCCAGAGAAGTTGCACGCACAGCCGGGCCCCTGCAGAAGTCTGGCATATAGGGGATTAAAAGGCATATCATGGGGCAGAGTGGCATATAGGAAGGTATAAGACATTTCTGGGGGCAGAGTGGCATATAGAGGGTTAAAAGGCACATCATGGGGCAGAGTGGCAAATAGGGGGTATAAGGCATTTCTGGGGGCAGAGTGGCAACCCTGGGGGCAGATGTGCATAACTGGGGGGGCAGGTTGGCAAATAAAAGGAAAAAGGTAGTCTTATATTCAGGCTTTTTGTTTTTTTTCCTAAATTAATATTTATATTTTGGGGGGTCGTCTTATAATCAGGGTCGTCTTATAATCGAGCAAATACGGTAAATTCTATTAGAGCGGAAATAATTGAATAACTTCAAATTAAAGCGGATGATGCTTTGACTCGATTAAAGCAAAAATGGTATTGCAGTAATAATCGAATATCTCGAGTTAACTAACAAGCTTAAATCTCAAAATCAAAATTGTAGAATAAAACAAATACATTTCAATGGTAAAACTTGTTTATCTCCAGCTCAGATAGGAGATGCTTTTAAGTTTTACTATGAATCACTTTATAATTTAGAGGACTTAAATATTACGGAATCTTCAATATCTTCTTATCTAGTAAATTTAGATCTTCCACAAATTATGCCTGATCAATCAGACTCTTTAGCCCAGCCATTCTCCACTACTGAAATTGAAGAAGCCATACGTAGTCTACCATCAGGGAAAGCACCAGGTCCCGACGGATTCTCAGCATTATTTTTTAGAATCTTAGAACCAATTATACTACCAATCTTTAAAAGACTTTTTGAGGAAATAGGGGATTGTGGTGAATTCCCATCTGAAATGCTGATGGCCACTATATCCCCAATATTAAAACCAGGGAAAGACCCAACAGTAGTCACTAGCTATAGACCAATCTCCTTAATAAATTTAGACGTAAAAATGTATTCTAGGATTCTAGCTCATAGACTTAAAAAGATTATTCCAAACATAAATCCGGATCAAACAGGATTTACCGTGTTTGCTCGATTATAAGACGACCCTGATTATAAGACGACCCCCCAAATCTTAATATTTAGGAAAAAAAGAAAAAGCCTGAATATAAGACGACCCTATAGGAAAAAAGTTTTACCAGTAAATGTTAATTCATTTAAACACTTTTTTTTAATACAAGCTATGTTTGAGAAAAATATTTTGGTTTTATTTCCTTCTATTTTCCAACCTGCCCCCCAGTTATGCACATCTGCCCCAGAAGTGCCTTATACCCCCTATATGCCACTGTGCCCCATGATATGCCGTTTAACCCTCTAAATGTCACAGTGCCCCATGATATGCCTTTTAACCCTATATGCCACTGTGCCCCATGATATGCCTTTTAACCCTATATGCCACTCTGGCACTTAGAGGGTTAAAAGGCATATTATGGGGAAGAGTGGCATATAGGGAGGTTTAAGGCATTTCAGGAGGCAGAGTGGCATTAAAGGGGCTAAAAGGCATTTCACAGAGCACTCTGCCTCCATATGATTGTATCGTGTAGAGCTCTACACGATTGTATCGTGTAGAGCTCTACGCGATTGTATCGTGTAGAGCTCTACGCGATTGTATCGCGTAGAGCTCTACACGCAGCCCGGACTAAGCACCGGGGACTTAGAAGCACCGGTAAGTTGGGGGGGTTAACACAGGAGGATCCAGGTCCTCTGCATCGCTGCGGGGGATCTGGATCTTAGTCTCATAATCAGACCTATTTGAGGTCTGATTATAAGACGACCCTGATTATAAGTCGAGGGGTATTTTTCAGGGCATTTGCTCTGGAAAAAAACCTCGTCTTATAATCGAGCAAATACGGTATATCAGGCAGGTCAGGAGGAGATAATACTCGCGGAGTCTTTAACATACTTGAAGAAATTGACCGAAAACAAATTCCGTCCGCTTTGTTTGCATTAGACGCAGAAAAAGCTTTTGATAGGGTTAATTGGAAATTTATGAGAAAGACTCTCCAAGTATTGGGCCTAAATCCTAGATTTATAAAATTAGTCATGGCATTATATTCTACTCCTACGGCCATGATAAAAGGAACGGCCTTTGAATCAAAATCTTTTCCTATTAGGTACTCGTCAGGGTTGCCCTTTAGCACCTCTGATCTATGCCTTATCTATCGAACCGTTTGCGGCATCTATAAGGAATTCACAGGAGATTCATAGTAAAAAAATTGGCACGCAAGAACACACAATAATACTGTATGCAGACGATGTATTACTAACATTGTCCTCCCCTGTAAGGTCATATCACTTTCTTTTAGAAGAAATAAAGAAGTACTTGTTTTTTTCCAACTACAAGATAAACTTAACCAAAACGCAAGTGATTACGTTAAACCTGAGTGAAATTCAACAACAATTTTTTATTAAAAAAATTAACCCGATAAAAATTCAGAAGACGGTAGATTACTTAGGCATTAAAATAACTAAGAATGTATTTGATATAATCTCATAAAATTTTGATATGTTACTAGAGGAATTAAAAGATCAAACTAATAAATGGAAGAAATTAGAACTATCATGGATGGGTCAAATTAATATTATTAAATCTTATTTATTACCAAAAATATTATATCTATTTAGATCCATACCATATACGGTTCATAAATTTATTTTGAGAGCCTTCGTTTTCCTCATTTGTTTGGGCAGCAAAGAAACCTAGAAGAGTACTTCCCAAGAAGGACTAGGCTACCCAGACTTATAAAGATTACATGATGCAACACAAATTTCAAACATCTTGGCATGGGGCTTAAAAAATAAATACAACTTAGGCTGGTATAAAATAGAGAAATTCTTATGTAATAAAATAAACCCATTTATATTAATCTGGCTCGATAAGAATACAATAAAAAAAACTGGGCATAACCAGCTCTATAGTGAAAGATCTACTGAAAGCTTTACGTAGAATCCGGAAAACATACGGATTACTAACGACTCTTTCTGAATCCTCTCCAATCAAAATTCTTTGTATATATTTAGAAGATCTGAACATCCATGAATGGACTCGCTGTGGAATCTCCAATATCGGCGACATCATGGAGGACCAAAGAGTGATACCATTCTTGGATGTTCAACTTAGATATAATATTTCAAATAGAGAACTATTCTCAGTTCTTCATATTAAAAAATTTTTGTTAAAAAATCTATTAAGAAAACGAGAGAAATGGGGGATGATTTTTTTTTTTTGAAACCCCCTCAAACAAACATGATATCCAAAATATTAAAATTATTAGCAAAATTTCGAAATATAATAAAATATTATTAGTCAATATATTATTGGCATGTAAAATTTGTATCGCACGTTTTTGGAAACAACAGGAAATCCCACCATGGAAAGAAATTTCCAATCAAATAAAAGTTCAGTCAGTATCAGAAAAATATTTTTTCCGGAATAACTTAGATTTTTATACTAAAATTTGGGCTGGATGGAACCAATTTAATTATTCTATTCCTTAGGGGGGAATATTCCGTATGTTTAACCCTATTATAATAAGTATACGAAGCTAGGTACCCCAAGAGCTCCAAGGTCTCATATGGATAGTTATATAGGGCATTGTGTTTTTTTTGTTTTTTTATGTCAAAGGTAAATGATACGAACCTGTTAAATTAGTGCTTGAAGATATGTCTCTTTAAATAACTTTATTAAGTATATTATCAGCCGTATATAGATTGTGTATCAAATATCTTCTTGTCTTTTGTATGTTTTAGAGAGAATATGATTAAGTTTTTTTATGTTTTATAAAAGAAGAAAAATGTAATAAAGAAGAATTTGAAAAAAAAAGAGCATGAGTGAGAGAATAAATGAATATGTGGAAAATTTGTGTGAATGAAGGAGAGAATAAATGATTGTGTGATTGTGCAAATGCTCTGAAAAATACCCCTCGTCTTATAATCGGAGTCGTCTTATAATCAGACCTCAAAGTCTGACTATGCGACGACTAAGATCCAGATCCCCCGTAGCTGCAGGGGATCTGGATCCTCCTGTCTCAACCCCCCCCGCCCCACATTTCCGGTACTTCAGAGTCCCCGGTGTGCAGCTGGGGCAGCTTGTAGATGTCTACGCGATTCGCGTAGACAACTTCCACTGCAGCCGGAAGGAGGTGTGGCTAGCAGCGGGGCTTGTCTGCGTGCATCGCGCAGACCTTCCCTGGCTGTCAAAGATCAGAGTTCCCCGCACCGGTGCGGCACCGGCGCGGGGAACTCTGATCTCTGACAGCCGGGGAAGGTCTGCGCGATGGACGCAGACAACCCCCGCTGCTAGCCACGCCTCCTTCCGGCTGCAGCATGAGTCTACACGCTGCCCCAGCTACATGACAGGAGACTCAGAAGTACTGGTAAGTGGGGCGGGGGATGTTAAATGGGGGGCATAAGGCATTTCTGGAGGCAGGGTGCTCTGTGAAATGCCTTTTAACCCCCTTAATGCCACTCTGCCTCCAGAAATGCCTTTTTAACCCTCTATACGCCACTCTGCCTCCTGAAATGCCTTAAACCTCCCTATATGCCACTCTTCCCCATAATATGCCTTTTAACCCTCTAAGTGCCAGAGTGGCATATAGGGTTAAAAGGCATATCATGGGGCACAGTGGCATATAGGGTTAAAAGGCATATCATGGGGCACAGTGGCATATAGGGTTAAAAGGCATATCATGGGGCACAGTGGCATATAGGGGATATAAGGCATTTCTGGGGCAGATGTGCATAACTGGGGGGCAGGTTGGAAAATAGAAGGAAATAAAACCAAAATATTTTTCTCAATCATAGCTTTTATTAAAAAAATAGTTTAAATGAATTAACATTTACTGGTAAAACTTTTTTCCTATAGGGTCATCTTATATTCAGGCTTTTTCTTTTTTTCTAAATTGATATTAAGATTTGGGGGGTCGTCTTATAATCGAGCAAATACGGTAATTATGTGAATGAAAGTGTGAATTGTTAAGTGACTGTAAAAGTGTTTGTATGATAGATGTATAATTGATTTGTGGAAAGGCAAATATGGCACAAGCAGGATGTTTGAGCCTTGGGGACCAAGATGACACAGGCAGGGTGGTTATGGGACAAAGATGGCACAGGCCGGGCTGTTTGAGGATAAAGTTGACTCATGCTAGGCTGTTTGGGGACAAAGATGGCAGGTCCTATGTGTGTAATCTGGGTGCTGGTCAGGTTCTATGTGGGCAGTGTGGACGCCAGGGCTGGCTTTGGGTTGTGCAACCTATCATCTATGCCTGTATCTCTACCTTTTATTGCTGAGTTTTATGTGATTTCCAGTTGATCTATTTCCATACATTATTATTGTATACTTGCAAATACGGGATTTGTATGTCTGATTCTATGCCTCCAGTGCTGAGTTCACATGTGAACAATAATAATAACAATACAATATTAATATATATATATATATATATATATATATATACACACATATATATATAATTGCTGACAGCAATCACACTCCTATCATGCCCAGACAACCAGTACATGCTAGAACCTGGACATGATAGGAGTGTGATTGCTGTTAGCTGAGGCTGAGTGATTGCTGTGGCTGTCTGCATCAGTATATAGTGATAGGTGTTATGCTGTACCACCGTCAGTATATAACAATAGAAACTATGCAGTTTTAAAGTGTGTGTGGGGGGTGCCACATACAGGATCCGCCCCAGGTGCCAAATACACTATGTACACCCCTGCAACTAAGTAATTAATAATAATTATTAGGGATTTCTTATGTTAATATAATTAATAATTAATGATCAACTTCTAGTTTAAGCTTAAGGGTAGTAGTGGACTGATTAATCTTTATGTGGAATAAATTAACTCTATCTTCTACCTGACAGAATGGCTCAAGCACACTAAGCTAATATAATATAGCTAATTTAGCTAGCTAAAATGAATTATAGTATTATTATGAATTATAATTAATGAACACACTAATAGTCGTCTACACTAGTATACTATGATTGATATTTATATATTGTATTACTATTAAATTATATTTTTAATTAATATTATAATACCAAGAGTTCAGCTTAAACTTATTGACTGCCTGTCCGGAACTGAAATTACAAAATCAAGTTTTAAAAATTATTTTAAAAACTAAGGGAAGACAGTAGGCAAGCAGTAGGCAGTGGGGATTGTCAGCCCCAGGGCACTGCAGTGCCAATGAGGCACTGTGTGCAGCAAACTGTTAGGTCAACAGCACTATACAGTTGACAGTTTCACAAAAGCACTGAAAAAAAATCCTACTTCACTAAAGTACACTGTGAGAAATGGCAGGCTGAGGCTATTACCTGTCTCACATAACAATCTCTCCTCTCTCTGTAATGCTCTGATGCAGCACAGCAGTGTTGCAAAAGCAGTCACAGCGAACATTAATGGATCTCATGCAAGCTCTTATATGCAAGCTCTTATAAAGGCTGTTTCCCGTTTCAAAAAAGGGAGCACAGACATTGGACAAGCCCTCAGCATGATGTCACAAGAGTTAACTGATTGGACAAATGAAGATCCGCTCACTCAATCAATCAATGTCCCTCCTCTTCTTTCTAAAAATCGGCGGGCACGCCGCAGAAACGAAGACGAACATGAAGAAACTAAGAATCTTTGTTTTGTGTGTCTTCGTGTACGTTCTGCCGCCGCCATGTTCGCTTCTTCAGTATTCGGTTTGAACAACGAAAACGAATGCACAAGTCTAGAAATAACGTATAAATCATACAATCACTTCATAAACATATACCAAATATACTGCATATATAATTTGAAGAAAATATGCTTATGAAATAGTTTTTTGCCGTTTGCCCCAAAACATTTCCCCAGAATTCATTTAAAAAAATCTGGTCACCTGACCCAGAAGCGATTTGGCTAATGCAGTACGTAACTGTTTAATAAAGTGCTGTGTCCTGCCAGGGGCGTACCTAGAGTATTTGGCACCTGGGGTGGATCCTGTATGTGGCATCCCTCCCTCCCACACACACACACACACACTTTAAAACTGCCTAGTTTCTATCATAATATACTGGCACAGACATTAACGGCGCAACAGCATAACTGTTATCATTACATACTGGCACAGACATTGACGGGGGTACAACATAACTTATCATTATATACTGAGGCACACGTTGACGGGGGTACAGCATAAATGTTATCCTTATATACTGAGGCAGACATTGACAGTGGTACAGCATAACTGTTATTATATACTGAGGCAAACATTGACGGCGGTACAGCATAACACCTATCACTATACATTGAGCCAGACATTCACTCTCACTCTCACTGAATGTTTTTTTTTAGTTTTCCTCTGTCACTGTCAATTTTCCCGCTACAGCTCCTTTTCCTTCTTCTCTTGGCTTTTCTTCTGTCTCATTCCGGTGTATTGAGCGTGGAAGGCTGGTGGGCGTGGCTTCAGTGTTGTGTGCCCGGATATGACAGCAAATCCCGAAACATACCACAGTTGCAGTTGCAACATTAACAGACCTCCCGCTCCCTTGATTGACTTTAAGCCGGTTCCGAGCCTCCTCCTCTAGCGGCGGACATTACTGTCCATCTCTGGAGGGGTGCAGGCCTGGTCGATAAAATTGTAAAAAATGAGAACACTCTGATTGCTGATAGAGCCTGTGTAAGCACGATCAATTATGCAATATGCTTTGTCCACCCAGTTGGTATCAGGCATATTTTATAAGGACACTGTAGGACAACATCAAGATCACACACTTATATGAAAGCCATTAACACAGGATTTTTTTTTCAAGAGAAGGTGACACTAAACCACTTGGATTTGAAAAGAAAACCCACCAGAAATAAAGATACATTCTGCTTAATGTCTGCAGAAGCTGACCTGTTAAAAGTTTAAACTATAAAAGCATCTCTTTTTTGTCAAAAGGGTGCAGGTATCACTGGCCTTTTCACCTCGCAGTTTACTTCTGTAGCTGATGATTTGGTTTCTGCAACACATTTTTGAAATAACAAGTATTTTAAAATCTTGAGGACACATAAAGACAGTATAATGTAGTAAACATAGTTATATACATGTTATTATAGTTACAAAATGTCACAAAATGCATAATCCCATGCTGGGAGAGATATACTTAATGTTTATGAATTGCACAGAACCTGGTTTTCAGGGGTATGGTAAGGGTGTAGGGCCACGAGGGCCAGGTAGACCAAGAGCAGTAACAATGTATCAGAAGTAGGGGCGCATGAACATGTGGAGAAAAAAAGTAAAAAATAATAGTGTAATAAATCCTGGTAAATAAATAGTATGTAAGTATCAGTATAGTATAATATCAGACTTACCTTTATTTCTCCTGAGGAAGCCGACACTCGTTCGGCGAAACGCGTTGAGACATATACAGAATTTTAACTACGGACTTACGGACTTTGCATACAGACATTTTATTGATCTTCTTCTACTTTGGAGGAAATTCTCCTACCGCGCTTATGCATGACTTAGTTGTTATGCCAACTTGTTTGTGAGTTATTCTACTTTAATTTATTAAATTATTACCAGTTTTTATTGCACTATTTGTGGTATTTCATCTATATTACAGACCCTAAAGAAGACACCATAATCTTGTTTGATGAGCTGGCTTTCTAATCACTTTTGCGAGTGCAACTAATACTTACATACTATTTCTTTACCAGGATTTATTACACTATTATTTTTAACTTTTTTCTCCACATGTTCATGAGCCCCTACTTCTGATACATTGACTCTTTGAACACTTATGAGGAGTGTTTTTTGGGAGCAGCAGAACGTGTAGGGTATATATATATATATATATATATTCATTATCACATCCACACGTGCAGGTGGCCCTTTTTGTTTTCCAAGAGCAGTAACAGCCAGAAGGCAGAGTACACACGTAGTGAGACAGTCCAAGGTTCAAGGCAGGCAGCAGGTGTTCACTGAGGCCAAACAAGCCAACGTCGCAGGACAGGAGAGGCCAGGGTAATGCAAAGTCAAGCCAAGGTCAAAGGCGGGAGTTCAAACAGGGTCAACACATGAGTGCAGGGAGAAATGGTGTTGTACCAAGACAAAACTGTGGTGAGAACAGAGGTTAAATAAGTCCAGAGTCTGAAGCTCCACCCCTAATGGCTAGGCCCCTCCTATCCTAACAGAATCTACCCCCACAGAGGTCACACCAGGAAGGAGGACACATCACTTAAAATATTGATTTAAAAATGTATAACACAAACTTCTTAAAGATTTGTCTTCAGGATTAGTAATTTTGTTGATTTGAGTGATCAAACATTGGTGGTGTTTGACTTGGCCATAAGACTGTGTTTTTTAAAATGGGGCTCCCAGACCCAGCATATATACATCATAGGGAGTGGAGCGCCAGGTAGGTTGGAAGTTTTATATAGGAACATATGGTCCACCCCACAAATTTGTTATTTTTAATGACGATCAATATCGGTGAAGAATAATCCCAAAGACAAAATTTTAACTAATCTAAATCACTATTAATAATAGGGCAACATGAAGCATATATTGGTATGACGTGAACCTCATTGATGAGGCAATATACAGTTCTGAGCCTAATCCCACACATATACTAACAGCGTAATATTATCTATTTTACAAAATAAATATATACGTAGCATGCCTCCAAACTGTCCCGATTTAGGGTCTCTGTCCCACTTTGCAGGGGCCAAGGGTGAGGCGTGATCCGTTACCACCTCAGGTGCAGCTGAGGGGGGGGGGGCTCTCACACAGCCATCTGATCAGCAGCTGCAACCTGCACATTTTGAAATGTTGGGAGGTATGATATAGGTATTGTCCTGCCACCACTACACATACCCCAGGGGTCTATGTGGAGCTCAACAGGCAGCTAAACACCCTCCTACAAGTCAATAAATGAGACTAGGTTGAAGTCTGTAGCTTTATTAACCAGCCGTAGGGATGGGGTAAAACTGAGGGAAAAAACAGAATGATGCAAACTGTAAGAATACAGAATACATCAATATAATACACCATTACAATAATACAGTTGACAAAGCATGTTACCAAGTGTGATAGGCCACTGTTAATACAGAAATATAACAAATACAACATAAATAAAGTGTCTCTAAAGCTACTGAAAGCAGTGAGGTGACTGAGGAAATGATAAACCCTATCTCTTACCGATGATGATTGCATAAGAGGAGAGACTGAGACCAGGTGCCAGCTTCCCAGCTCATGTGGTGAGAAAATATGGCCTTCTCTTACCCACAATCTTCTGCAGGGGCAGGAAAGGAAATGGTAGCGGCTAGTTCCTACCCAGTAGAAGGACTCTGGTGATGTCAGCAGACCATGTGACTGTTTGATCACATGGTACAAAGAACTACAGGAAGAAGCAGCAGTGCCGGACATGCAAATGACTGCAAATGAGCATGCTGGGCTGCTGTTTCTTTTTCAATAACATGGGATGTGAGGATGAAGCTTTAACAGAACGCCTGAAAATACAGAATATTATGGAGGCAGAAGAAAACTTGAATCTGTGAAATAATTCACAGTGAGTCTGTGTCTCTCTCTATCTGTGCCAGCAATTATGTCTCGGTTGCGACTAGTTCCTATCCGGTAGAAGGACCATGTCCTTTACAGGGATAGGAAATAGCTTGCTCAGTGTGTGTGAGCTATTTTCTATCCAGCTAAATTACCTTTTGCCCCCTAGTGGTCAGGTCCTGTACAGGGATAGGAACTATCCATCTCATGCAAAGAGAGCTAGTTTCTATCCCTGTAAAGGACCTTTTGCTCCATCGTGGCCAGGTCCTGTTAATGGATAGGAACTAGATGGTTCGTGGTGAGAAATCTAGTTACCATCCAGCTTAAGGACCCTTATCTCTCCAGCTCACACAGGTCCCTTAAAGGGATAGGAAGTAGACGGTTCATAGTAAGAAATCTAGTTTCCATCCAGCTAAAGGACTTTTATACCTTCAGCTCACACAGGTCCTTTACAAGGATAACGATCCCTAGTTCCTATACTGCAAAGGGACTCATATCTCCAGCTCACACAGGTCCCTTACAGGGATAGGAACTAGACAGTTCATAGTGAGGAATCTAGTTTCCATCCAGCTAAAGGACTTTTATACCTTCAGCTAACAATGGTCCTTTACAAGGATAACAATCCCTAGTTCCTATACTGCAAAGGGGCTCATATCTCCAGCTCACACAGGTCCCTTACAGGGATAGGAACTAGACGGTTCAAAGTGAGAAATCTAGTTTCCATCCAGCTGAAGGACTTTCATACCAAGGATAACAATCCCTAATTCTTATACTGCAAAGGAACTCATATCTCTTGCTCACACAGGTCCCTTACAGGGATAGGAACTAGACGGTTCAAAGTGAGAAATCTAGTTTCCATCCAGCTGAAGGACTTTTATACCTTTAGGTAACAATGGTCCTTAACAAGGATACAATATCTAGTTCTAATACCGCAAAGGGACTCATATCTCCAGCTAACGCAGGTCCCTTACAGGGATAGGAACTAGACGGTTCATAGTGAGAAATCTAGTTTCCATCCAGCTAAAGGACTTTCATACCAAGGATAACAATCCCTAATTCTTATACTGCAAAGGAACTCATATCTCTTGCTCACACAGGTCCCTTACAGGGATAGAAACTAGACGGTTTACGGTGAAAAATCTAGTTTCTATCCACACAGGTCCCTTACAGGAATAGGAACTAGACAGTTCATAGTGAGAAATCTTGTTTCCATGGTCAAAAAGGCAAGAAACAAAAAGGCAGAAACATTGTCTATTAGATTTTATTTAATCTAACCCGGTTTCATAACATACCCATAGATATTCCTAATAATAATCGTTGTGTTAATGGGTACCGACGTGTCCTTTTTATGACTCCAATTGTCTTCCATCTGTCCTGGATTCACACCGTAACCCTGTGTGGTCCCTAATCACCTGAGCAGGAGAAAGACACAACCAATGGAGCTTTTCTTGGATATTCTCCCTTGTGTATGGCGGTCCGACGCACACAGCTGAGCTGTTCCCACTACCTTTGCACTTGTCCGCTGCACAATACTCGGTGGGCAACACCTTATGCCTGGCTCCTATTCCAAAAAGCCGCCACCATGAGGACGTAATCTATTAATCTACCCATGTCACTAAAAAGTTAATGTTTTGTGAGTGGTTGAGATAGACTGTAGAAAAAGAAAACAGTATAAACATCTAGTTAAAGATAAAAAACCAAACAAAAAAAAAACCCTGATTTTTAATTGCAATTCCAGATATATTACATGCGTTATGTTCATTTAATTATTCGTGAACATATATTATTATTATTATTACTATTATTTTGAAACATATACAGCTGTTGCTTTATTTTATCACATTCTCATATACATCGTGAAGGTCTCAATTACAGACATGGCATTTAGTCTATAACAAATGTGTCTATTCACTAAAAAATGATGTGCAGGAGAGTTGAGCGGAGGCGCGAGAGACGCACTCACTGGAACAGAGAGAGACAAAGCGAGACACACTCGCTGGCACAGAGAGTGACAGCGAGACACACTCACTGGCACAGAGAGAGAGACAGTCTGAGACACTCACTGGCACAGAGAGAGAGAGAGTCTGAGACACTCACTGGCACAGATAGAGAGAGAGTCTGAGACACTCACTGGCACAGAGAGAGAGAGAGAGTCTGAGACACTCACTGGCACAGAGAGAGAGAGAGAGAGTCTGAGACACTCACTGGCACAGAGAGAGAGTGTCTGAGACACTCACTGGCAGAGAGAGAGAGAGAGTCTGAGACACTCACTGGCACAGAGAGAGAGAGACACTCACTGGCACAGAGAGAGAGAGACACTCACTGGCACAGAGAGAGTCTGAGACACTCACTGGCACAGAGAGAGAGAGAGACACTCACTGGCACAGAGAGAGAGAGAGACTCACTGGCACAGAGAGAGAGACACTCACTGGCACAGAGAGAGAGAGACACTCACTGGCACAGAGAGAGAGAGAAACTCACTGGCACAGAGAGAGAGAGAGAGACACTCACTGGCACAGAGAGAGAGAGACACTCACTGGCACAGAGAGAGAGAGAGAGACACTCACTGGCACAGAGAGAGAAAGAGAGAGACACTCACTGGCGCAGAGAGAGAGACACTCACTGGCACAGAGAGAGACACACTCACTGGCACAGAGAGAGAGAGTCTTAGACACTCACTGGCACAGAGAGAGAGAGAGAGACACTCGCTGGCACAGAGAGAGAGAGAGACACTCACTGGCACAGAGAGAGAGACACTCACTGGCACAGAGAGAGAGAGTCTGAGACACTCACTGGTACAGAGAGAGTCTGAGACACTCACTGGCACAGAGAGACAGACACTCAGTGGCACAGAGAGAGAGAGAGAGAGAGAGAGAGAGAGAGACACTCACTGGCACAGAGAGAGAGACACTCACTGGCACAGAGAGAGAGAGAGAGACACTCACTGGCACAGAGAGAGAGAGAGACAGTCACTGGCACAGAGAGAGAGAGAGTCACTGGCACAGAGAGAGAGAGAGACACTCACTGGCACAGAGAGAGAGAGAGAGACACTCATTGGCACAGAGAGAGAGAGAGACACTCACTGGCACAGAGAGAGAGACACTCACTGGCACAGAGAGAGAGAGACACTCACTGGCACAGAGAGAGAGACAGAGAGAGAGACACACACACACTCTGACAGAGAGAGAGAGACACACGCTGACACAGAGAGAGAGACACGCTGACACAGAGAGACAGAGACACACGCTGACACAGAGAGACACACACACACTCACTGACACAGAGAGACACACTCACTGACACAGAGAGAGAGACACACAATGAGAGAAAGAGAATTATTTCACGGATTCAAGTTTTCTTCTGCCTCCATAATATTCTGTATTTGCAGGAGTTCTGTTAAAGCTTCATCCTCACATCCCATGTTATTGAAAAAGAAACAGCAGCCCAGCACAGCTCATTTGCAGTCATTTGCACGTCCCGTGCTGCTGCTGCTGCTGCTTCTTCTCCTTCCTGTAGTTCTTTGTACCATGTGACCAAACAGTCACATGGTCTGCTGACATCACCAGAGTCCTTCTACTGGGTAGGAACTAGCCGCTACCATTGTGTCTCTCTCTGTGCCAGCGATTGTGTCTCTCTCTGTGCCAATGATTGTGTGTGTCTCTCTCTCTGTGTCAGTGAGTGTGTGTCTCTCTCTCTGTGTCAGCGTGTCTCTCTCTCTGTGTCAGTGAGTGTGTGTCTCTCTCTCTGTGTCAGTGAGTGTATGTCTCTCTCTCTGTGTCAGTGAGTGTGTGTCTCTCTCTCTGTGCCAGTGTGTGTGTGTGTGTGTGTGTCTCTCTCTCTGTGTCAGCGTGTGTCTCTCTCTCTCTGTGTCAGTGTGTGTGTCTCTTTTTCTCTGTGTCAGTGTGTGTCTCTCTCTCTCTGTGTCAGCGTGTGTGTCTCTCTCTCTCTGTGTCAGTGTGTGTGTCTCTTTTTCTCTGTGTCAGTGTGTGTCTCTGTCTCTCTCTGTGCCAGCGATTGTGTCTCTCTCTGTGCCAATGATTGTGTGTCTCTCTCTCTGTGTCAGTGAGTGTGTGTCTCTCTCTCTGTGCCAGTGAGTGTGTGTGTGCCTCTCTCTCTCTCTGTGTCAGTGTGTGTGTCTCTCTTTCTCTGTGTCAGTGTGTCTCTCTCTCTCTCTCTGTGTCAGCGTGTGTCTCTCTCTCTCTCTCTGTGTCAGCGTGTGTGTCTCTCTCTCTCTGTGTCAGAGTGTGTGTCTCTCTCTCTCTCTGTGCCAGTGTGTCTCTCTCTCTGTGCCAGTGTGTCTCTCTCTCTGTGCCAGTGTGTCTCTCTCTCTGTACCAGTGAGTGTCTCTCTCTCTGTGCCAGTGAGTGTATCTCTCTCTGTGCCAGTGAGTGTATCTCTCTCTGTGCCAGTGAGTGTCTCTCTCTCTCTGTGTCAGTGAGTGTCTCTCTCTCTGTGCCAGTGAGTGTCTCTCTCTCTCTCTGTGCCAGTGAGTGTCTCTCTCTCTCTCTGTGCCAGTGAGTGTCTCTCTCTCTCTCTCTCTCTCTCTCCCTCTCTGTGCCAGTGAGTGTCTCTCTCTCTCTGTGCCAGTGAGTGTCTCTCTCTGTGCCAGTGAGTGTCTCTCACTCTCTCTGTGCCAGTGAGTGTCTCTCACTCTCTCTGTGCCAGTGAGTGTCTCTCACTCTCTCTGTACCAGTGATTGTGTCTCTCACTCTCTCTGTGCCAGTGAGTGTCTCAGACTCTCTCTGTGCCAGTGAGTGTCTCTCTCTCTCTCTCTCTGTGCCAGTGAGTGTCTCTCTCTCTCTGTGCCAGTGAGTGTCTCTCTCTCTCTGTGCCAGTGAGTGTCTCTCTCTCTCTCTGTGCCAGTGAGTGTCTCTCTCTCTCTCTGTGCCAGTGAGTGTCTCTCTCTCTCTCTCTGTGCCAGTGAGTGTCTCTCTCTCTGTGCCAGTGAGTGTCTCAGACTCTCTCTCTCTTTACCAGTGAGTGTCTCAGACTCTCTCTCTCTGTGCAAGTGAGTGTCTCAGACTCTCTCTCTCTCTCTCTCTCTCTCTCTCTGTGCCAGTGAGTGTCTCAGACTCTCTCTCTCTCTCTCTCTGTGCCAGTGAGTGTCTCAGACTCTCTCTCTCTCTGTGCCAGTGAGTGTCTCAGACTCTCTCTCTCTCTCTGTGCCAGTGAGTGTCTCAGACTCTCTCTCTCTCTCTGTGCCAGTGAGTGTCTCAGACTGTCTCTCTCTCTGTGCCAGTGAGTGTCTCAGACTCTCTCTCTCTGTGCCAGTGAGTGTGTCTCGCTGTCACTCTCTGTGCCAGCGAGTGTGTCTCGCTTTGTCTCTCTCTGTTCCAGTGAGTGCGTCTCTCGCGCCTCCGCTCAACTCTCCTGCACATCATTTTTTAGTGAATAGACTCATTTGTTATAGACTAAATGCCATGTCTGTAATTGAGACATTCACAATGTATATGAGAATGTGATAAAATAAAGCAACAGCTGTATATGTTTCAAAATAATAGTAATAATAATAATACCGTATTGGCTCGGATATAGGCCGCCCCTGTATATAGGGTTTGGTGCTTTTTTAAAGAAAAAGTTGTTTTTCTTTAAAAAAGCACCAAAAAAACATGCTGCCACTTTGTCCCCCCCGAGATATGCTACCACTGTCCTCCCTCCCCGAGATATGCTGCCACTGTCCTCCCTCCCCGAGATATGCTGCCACTGTCCTCCTTCCCCGAGATATCCTGCCACTGTCCTCCCTCCCCGCCATATGCTGCCACTGTCCTCCCTCCCCAAGATACGCTACCACTGTCCTCCCTCCCCAAGATATGCTACCACTGTCCTCCTCTGCCCCCCCCTCCCCAACTTACCGGAGCAGACTCCCGGGTGTCTTGCGGGGCCGGCGGGGGACATCTACGCAATACAACTTCCGGTGCCAGTCCTTCAGCTGGATGGAAACTAGATTTTTCACTATGAAGCATTTAGTTCCTATCCCTGTAAGGGACCTGTGTGAGCTGGAGATATGAGTCCCTTTGCAGTATGAGAACTAGGGATTGTTATCCTTGTAAAGGACCATTGTTACCTTAAGGTATAAAAGTCCTTTAGCTGGATGGAAACTAGATTTCTCACTATGAACCGTCTAGTTCCTATCCCTGTAAGGGACCTGCGTGAGCTGGAGATATGAGTCCCTTTGCAGTATAGGAACTAGAGATTGTTATCCTTGTAAATGACCATTGTTACTTGATGGTATAAAAGTCCTTTAGCTGGATGGAAACTAGATTTCTCACTATGAACCGTCTAGTTCCTATCCCTGTAAGGGACCTGTGTGAGCTGGAGATATGAGTCCCTTTCCAGTATAGGAACTAGGGATTGTTATCCTTGTAAAGGACCATTGTTAGCTGAAGGTATAAAAGTCCTTTAGCTGGATGGAAACTAGATTTCTTACTATGAACTGTCTAATTCCTATCCCTTTAAGGGACCTGTGTGAGCTGGAGAGATAAGGGTCCTTAAGCTGGATGGTAAATAGATTTCTCACCATGAACCATCTAGTTCCTATCCGTTAACAGGACCTGGCCACGATGGAGTAAAAGGTCCTTTACAGGGATAGAAACTAGCTCTCTTTACATGAGTTGGGTACAGGACCTGACCACTAGGGGGCAAAAGGTAATTTTGCTGGATAGAAAATAGCTCACACACACTGAGCATGCTATTTCCTATCTCTGTAAAGGACATGGTCCTTCTACCGGATAGGAACTAGTCGCAACCGAAAGGAAATACATCACTCTTTACAGCATTATGCAACTCCTGTGAGGCAGGGCTAAGATGCTGAAGTATTAAAGGCTGGTGATTACAGCAAATAGCCACCAGATGGCACCAACATCTATAACACTATACATAATAGGACATCATACTAGATTTTAAATGTAATACACAAACATTTTTAAATCATTTGTCCTAAGGACAGCACAGGTTTGTATGGTTAAAAAAAATCTACAAAATCTAATGGAAAAACCTGCAAAATATATTTTACAACTTGTCCTCGGTTCAGTATAGTAATGTGTTATTCAGGTGAAAATAGTATTCATAGCTTCGGGGAATGTAGAATTCAAGTGGTGAAGATTCACAAATAGGTGCTAGCATTTGTACCTCTAGATAAGGGCTGATGCTGATCTGTGCCGGCTTTACTTCAAAAATGACTTGGCACTTTTTACAGATGATGTGTGGATGAATAGCATGGTATCTATTTAGAAGAGGACATTCTGGAATTGTTCTACCTATATACGCTAATCCTGCCCCCTCCTGATGCATTTTGTTTATCACATTGAAACAAGCCCCAAAATTTACTGGTGCTTTCCTAAACAGTCTTCTGAAAAATCCACCTACTCCAAACCCGTACACATATGCGCTTCCATGAAAGCCAGGGAGGTAGGGTGACCACATTTTATTTCTGCCATTCAGGGACACACTATATATATATACCGTATTTGCTCGATTATAAGACGACCCCGATTATAAGACGACCCCCCAAAATCAAAATATTAATTTAGGAAAAAAACAAAAAGCCTGAATATAAGACGACCCTATAGGAAAAAAGTTTTACCAGTAAATATTAATTCATGTAAATTATTTTTTCATGTTTAATAAAAGCTATGATTGAGAAAAATATATTTTTTAAATTTCCTTTTATTTGCCAACCTGCCCCCCCCCAGTTATGCCACTCTGCCCCCAGAAATGCTTTATACCCCCCTATTTGCCACTCTGCCCCATGATATGCCTTATACCCCTATATGCCACTCTGGCATATAGGGGGTTAAAAGGCATATCATGGGGCTGAGTGGCATATAGGGGGTTAAAATGCATTTCTGGAGGTATATAGGCATATCATGGGGCTGAGTGGCATATAGGGGGTTAAAATGCATTTCTGGAGGTCCAGAAATGCATTTTAACCCCCTATATGCCACTCAGCCCCATGATATGCCTTTTAACCCAGCATGTACTGGCTGCCTTGGCTTGATAGGAGTGTGATTGCTGTTAGCAGTTTGATATATATATATATATATATATATATATATAATCAAACTGCTAACAGCAATCACACTCCTATCAAGCCAAGGCAGCCAGTACATGCTGGAACCTGGGGATGATAGTAGTGGGATTACAGCCTCCCTATGCCATGCTACAACCCCCACCCCCCTTACACATCCATGCTATCACACACAAACACATTTAAATACTCATTCATTCCATTAATCACACATACTTCACACATTAAACACACATTAATCACACATACTTACCCAAAAACCCTCCCCCACCCCCTTACCTGAACTGCAGATCTCTCACTCGAAGACTTCTGCAGGGGACCGGCTGTAGAGCAACTTCTCTGGCCCCGCCCCCAGAGGAGGGAGGGGGAGATAGAGCTCTGTGAGGACGCTGCAAGCTTCCTGTCCTCCTGCTTCTAACAGAAGAGACGCTGCTCGCGACCGGTAAGCAGCATGGCCCCAGCAGACATTTTTTGGGGGGTCTGAGAAGACGACCCCGATTATAAGACGAGGGGTATTTTTCAGAGCATTTGCTCTGGAAAAAACCTCGTCTTATAATCGAGCAAATACGGTATATATATACATATGCGTTAGACATGCATTTTTAACTACATAATATGTTCTTATCTCTTTGAAGTAAAGACCGTGATTGAAATATGATTTCAAAATAACAGCTGAACTGGCAGTTAGTTTTCATTCTTTAATATTAGATACTGCAGCCAATATATATACCGTATTTGCTCGGTTATAAGACGACCCTGATTATAAGATGACCCCCCAAAATCTGAATATTTAAGAAAAAAAGAAAAGCCTGAATATATTGTGACAGAAAGGCCGGTACAATAGTGGATGGGCGGTATATACGCCCTACTCTGGCTAACTTTGTCTGTCCTTATGTGTAAAATTGAAGTCCCAGGGAAAGATGTTGTTTGACTACAAACTGCATTACTGGCGGTTTGCAAAACATGGTAAGGGTCCCTGGGGCGGAGCATCTGGAAGAGCAGGGTGGGCCAGTGCTCCAACAGCACTAATTGCTGTCCAGAGTCTGCATTCTGGACAGGAGCTCCACAGGTGTGGACTAAGTAGCAGCTCACCTGTGGTTGATTAATTAGCAGGCAGAGGGTAAAAGGAACTGAGCCTGATTCAGGGAGAGGCCATTGTTATTCCAGCTGGGAGAGCTGAGGAACTGAGGAGTGTGGTTTCTCTCTGAAAAGCCATTTGATGGAAACTTGTGACTTGTTGGAAGGTGAATGTTTGGAGCTCTTTTATACTAAGTCAGTGCTCAAGCAAAGACTGTAATCCTGTGCTGCTTATAACTGCTGCTGTTTCTTCCTGTAAAATAAACATTGATACTGAGCTGGATGTATCCTGGGCTTCATTTACCCTAGAAGACTGTGGTAACAACCGAGATCCTTGACAAAAATCCCAAGGAAAAGGGAGGCCTGTCGCATATGGTGGAGATTGCGGGCATCCACGTAAGTCTGTGGGTAGAAGCCATTTACAGCTCACCATGGAGGAAGTTATTAAAGCACTGATCCAGTCTACTTCTGCACAGCAGGAAGCTAATAGGAGAGCTGCAGAAAATAGTGCAGCCCTACAGCAGCTGGTGCTGGCTCAAGCAGAGAATGCTATGATAATGGCCAAAACACAGAAGGAAAGCACTGAGACCTTGGTACAGCAGATTGTTATGACACAAGCGGAGGCATTCAGAGTGACCCGTGAGGAACAGCAAACCGCTACCCATGCGCTACAGCAGGAGATTCACGCTTTGTCTGAAAAACTGAACTGGGACTCTGAAGGGACCTATCAAGGACCCAAGGTGATTCGGGCAAGTCACTATCTTCAAAAGATGACTGCAGTAGATGACACTGAGGCATATCTTCTGGCTTTTGAACGCACAGCAGCGAGAGAAGGATGGCCGGCAGCTGAGTGGGCAAGCATACTGGCACCGTTCCTGAGTGGAGAACCCCAGAAGGCCTACTATGACTTGGAGCCAGCACAGGCCAGTGACTACAGCAAGTTGAAGGATGAAATCCTGGCAAGGCTTGGAGTAACCTCAGCAGTACGTGCACAAAGGTTCCATTCATGGTCATATTCCTCTGACAAAGCTGCAAGATCCCAAATGTTTGACCTAATACATCTGGCCAGGAAGTGGTTACAGCCGGAGGTCAACTCAGCTAGTCACATTGTGGAACTCTTAGTAATGGACCGTTTTTTGCGGGGCTTGCCTCCCACTCTGCGTAGATGGGTTAGTCAAAGTGACCCTCAGACAGCAGACCAATTAATTGCTTTGGTGGAGAGGTATGTAGCTGCAGGAGAACTTGCACGTCCTGTTTCAACTGAGCAATCCCGCAATCAGAAGATCCAAGATCCTGGGAAAGCTGGTAAGACTGTTCATGATTTAAGGGGTACTGAAGAACGGCAGGTATATGCACAAGACACCAGAGACGCTATTCCAGGAGTCAGAGCTGCATTCAGACATAACAAACCTGGGAAAAGAACTAATTGGGGATATGACTATGTTATCAAATGTTATAAATGTAACGAGGTTGGTCATACAGCCAAGGACTGCCCACTCAACGACGAACGTATGGAATGCAATATGGGGGAAAATCCATGTTCTCTTTATCAATGTGTTGGTTCTGCTAATAATGATAATTCTCATTGGTGTTATGTGAATGTAAATGGGAAAATGTCTAGAGCACTGCTAGATTCAGGGAGCATGGTGACTTTAGTAGCCAAGTCCATAATACCTGAGGTAGAAACAGATCATGTACATAAAATGGGAATTATCTGTGTACACGGTGACAAGCGAGAATATCCCACTGCTGAGGTACAAATTGAAACTGAGTATGGTAATATAAAATATAGAGTAGGTGTAATGCCCAGTTTAGCACATGATGTGGTGATTGGACGAGACTTCCCCAACTTTCTCCAGCTGTGGGGATCCACAGAAAACTCAGGCCATACCTCATTAGGAAGCAGTCAAACTGGTGAAGGGTCTGTGTTTCCCTTTTCTGATGTTGATTTGGAAGACGCTCTGGATGACATGAGACAAAATAAATGTAAAGCTTTCCACCCTTTACCTGTGTTAGTAGGGGATAATACTGTTGGAAACAGAGAGGAGGCTGGTACTAGCACAGAGAAGGAGGATGATTTCCCAGAGTTAGGGGTCAGTCCGGGTAATTTTAAATGTGCTCAATGGGAAGATCCTACATTAGTTGCTGCTAGAAATAATATTCAAGTCACAAATGGAGTTGTTAATCAGCCAGAAAACAGATTGCCCAATCCCTACTTTGAAGTAATCAATGATCTGATATATAGAGTAGAAAGAAAGGGTGTAGATACCACTAAACAGTTATTGGTTCCCCAGGCTTTCCGAAAAATCGTACTTAGTCTTGGACATAGCCACATTTTGGGTGGACACCTGGGAGTAGAAAAAACACGAGAGAGAATTCTTAGACGATTTTACTGGCCTGGGGTATTTGCTGCAGTAACAAACTATTGTTCCTCTTGTCCTGAGTGCCAACTCAGAGCCCCTTTCAAGGCTTTTCGTAGCCCACTGATACCTCTACCTATAATCGACATACCCTTTGAAAGGATTGCTATGGACTTAGTGGGGCCATTGGTAAAATCAGCTAGGGGACACCAATATATTTTGGTTGTTATGGACTATGCAACTCGTTATCCGGAAGCAGTTCCCCTACGTAATATGTCTGCAAAGTATATAGCAAAAGAGCTCATGTTAATGTTTAGTAGAGTGGGTATTCCTAAAGAGATACTAACGGATCAAGGAACCCCGTTTATGTCCAAAGTCATGAAAGAGTTGTGCAAATTCCTTCAAGTGAAGCATATTAGGACCTCAGTTTACCATCCCCAGACTGACGGTTTAGTCGAGAGGTTTAATAAAACTCTAAAAAGTATGTTACGGAAAGTGGTAGACACTGATGGCAAAAATTGGGACTTTTTGTTACCATACCTAATGTTCTCCATTAGGGAAGTTCCCCAATCCTCCACTGGCTTCTCACCCTTTGAGTTATTATATGGGAGACATCCTCGTGGATTGTTAGACATAGCTAAAGAGACATGGGAGCAGGAAACCACACCTTACCGAAGTGTGATTGAGCATATAGCACAGATGCAGGACCGAATGGCAGCCGTCATGCCTGTAGTCAGAGAACATATGCAGAAAGCTCAGGAAGCACAGAAAAATTGCTATAATCGTAATTCTAGGATCAGGGTATTCCAACCTGGGGACAGAGTACTAGTGTTGGTTCCTACAGTGGAGAATAAGTTTCTTGCAACTTGGCATGGCCCCTATGAGATCATTGAAAAGGTGGGAGAGGTTAACTATAAAGTAAGGCAGCCAGGTAGGAGAAAACCTGAGCAGCTCTATCATATCAATTTGTTAAAACCTTGGAAAGATAGGGAAGTCTTAACCGCTTTGAAGCCCCCAGAGCCTCCCATCCCTGATCCTGAGGTAAATATTCCAGAAACACTCTCAGGGCATCAGAAACAAGAAGTCAGAGATTTTGTCAGGAGAAACAAGGACATTTTCTCTGCAGTCCCAGGAAGGACTAGTATCATCAAACATAATGTAATAACAGAACCCGGGAAAAAGGTAAACTTAAAACCATACAGAATTCCCGAAGCTCGGAGGAAAGCTATAACCTTGGAGGTGGAAAAAATGTTAAAGCTGGGGGTAATTGAAGAATCCCATAGTGAATGGAACAGTCCTATTGTGCTGGTTCCAAAACCTGACGGCACTATAAGATTTTGTAATGATTATCGTAAGTTAAATTGCATTTCAAAATTTGACACATATCCGATGCCTCGCGTTGATGAATTGATAGAAAGGCTGGGGAAGGCTCGTTACCTGACGACCCTAGATTTAACAAAAGGATACTGGCAGGTCCCACTCACTGAACAGGCAAAGGAAAAAACTGCTTTTTCAACACCAAATGGTCTTTTTCAATATACTGTATTACCATTTGGGTTACATGGGGCCCCTGCCACTTTTCAGAGGATGATGGATAAGATTCTAAGGCCTCACGTCCGTTATGCTGCAGCATACCTCGATGATGTTGTTATCCATAGTACAGACTGGGAATCTCATCTCCCTAAAGTTCAAGCTGTACTTAATTCTATTCGCTCTGCTGGCTTAACTGCCAATCCTGCCAAGTGCACTATTGGCCTTGAAGAGGCAAAGTACTTGGGCTATTCGATAGGGAGAGGGTTGGTTAAGCCTCAGTTGGCAAAAGTGGAATCTATACAAAACTGGCCTCGACCACTCACAAAAAAGCAAGTGAGGGCATTTTTAGGGTTAACTAGTTATTATAGAAGGTTCATTCGTGATTTTGCTACTATTGCAGCCCCTTTAACTGACCTTACAAAAGCAAGATCCCCAGTTTCTGTTAAGTGGTCTCCAGAAGCTGATCAAGCTTTTCATACTTTAAAAGGAGCTCTCTGTGCTCAGCCGGTCTTGGTAACTCCAGACTTTTCTAGAGAATTTATGGTACAAACTGATGCTTCTGATGTTGGCTTGGGGGCTGTCCTTTCCCAAGAGTACCAAGGTGAAGAACATCCTGTTTTTTATTTGAGCAGAAAACTAAACCCACAAGAAAAGAATTACTCCATAGTAGAGAAGGAGTGTCTGGCGATTAAGTGGGCTTTAGAGGCTCTTAGGTACTATCTTCTGGGGAGGAAATTTAGATTAATTACCGACCATGCTCCTCTAACATGGATGTCTCAAAATAAAGAAACAAATGCAAGGGTAACCAGGTGGTTCCTCAGTTTACAACCCTTCAATTTTACTGTGGAACACAGAGCAGGTCTTAAACAAGGAAATGCGGACGGGCTCTCCAGGGTACACTCCTTGATATCCATGGTCGCTCACCCCTGTAGGAATGAGCTGGGGGGGAGGATATGTGACAGAAAGGCCGGTACAATAGTGGATGGGCGGTATATACGCCCTACTCTGGCTAACTTTGTCTGTCCTTATGTGTAAAATTGAAGTCCCAGGGAAAGATGTTGTTTGACTACAAACTGCATTACTGGCAGTTTGCAAAACATGGTAAGGGTCCCTGGGGCGGAGCATCTGGAAGAGCAGGGTGGGCCAGTGCTCCAACAGCACTAATTGCTGTCCAGAGTCTGCATTCTGGACAGGAGCTCCACAGGTGTGGACTAAGTAGCAGCTCACCTGTGGTTGATTAATTAGCAGGCAGAGGGTAAAAGGAACTGAGCCTGATTCAGGGAGAGGCCATTGTTATTCCAGCTGGGAGAGCTGAGGAACTGAGGAGTGTGGTTTCTCTCTGAAAAGCCATTTGATGGAAACTTGTGACTTGTTGGAAGGTGAATGTTTGGAGCTCTTTTATACTAAGTCAGTGCTCAAGCAAAGACTGTAATCCTGTGCTGCTTATAACTGCTGCTGTTTCTTCCTGTAAAATAAACATTGATACTGAGCTGGATGTATCCTGGGCTTCATTTACCCTAGAAGACTGTGGTAACAACCGAGATCCTTGACAAAAATCCCAAGGAAAAGGGAGGCCTGTCGCAATATGTAGAATATAAACCTGAGTATACAACCAGTAAATGTTAATTCATGTAAACTATTTTTTTAAATAAAAGCTATGATTGAGAAAAATATTTTGTTTTTATTTCCTTTTATTTTCCAACCTGGCCCCCCAGTTATGCACATCTGCCCCCAGGCTTGCCACTCTGCCCCAGAAATGCCTTATACCCCCTAAATGCCACTGTGCCCCATGATATGGTTTTTAACCCTCTAAATGCCACTGTGCCCCATGATATGCCTTTTAACCCTCTAAATGCCACTGCGCCCCATGAAATGCCTTTTAACCCTCTATATGCCACTGTGCCCCATGATATGCCCTTTAACCCTCTATATGCCACTGTGCCCCATGATATGCCTTTTGACCCCCTATGTGCCACTCTGCCTCCAGAAATGCCTTATACCCCTATATGCCACTCTGACATTTAGGGGGTTAAAAGGCATATTATGGAGCAGAGTGGCATATAGGGAGGTATAAGGCAATTCAGGACGCAGATGGCGTATAGAGGGTTAAAAGGCATTTCATAGAGCACTCTGCCTACAGAAATGCCTTATGCCCCCCATTTAACACCCCTCCCCTAAAAAAAAAAACCTTACCGGTGCTTCTGACTCCCGGTGTGTTGTCCGGGCAGCAGGTAGACGTCTACGCGATTCGCATAGGAAACTTCCGCTGCAGCCGGAAGGAGGTGCGAATCACGTAGAAGTCTACACGCTGCCCCGGCTACACACCAGGGACTCAGAAGCACCGGTAAGTGGTGGGGGGGGGGAAGTCAGGAGGATCCAGGTCCCCTGCAGCGCTGCGGGGGATCTGGATCTTAGTCTCATAGTCAGACCTATTTGAGGTCTGATTTTAAGATGACCCTGATTATAAGACGAGGGGTATTTTCCAGATATTTTCTGGAAAAAACCTTGTCTTGTAATCGAGCAAATACGTTATATATATAATTATATATATATATATATATATATATATATATATATATATATGCCACATTGAATCAGAAATCAGACATACAAATCCTGTATTTGCAGGTATATAATAATAATGCATGGAAAGGTAGTGCATTAATAATGCATTGCAGGTATAGATCAACAGAATAACACAAACACAGCATTGCAGGTATAGATCAACTGGAAATCACATGGAGAAAGCACTGCAGGTATTGATCAACTAAATAAGACATGCAAATACAGGATTTGTAGGTATACAACAATAATACATTACAACATAGCATAGCAGACATAGATCAACAGAATAACACGCAAACTTAGCTTTGCAGGTATAGATCAATTGGAATTCACATAAAAACAGAATTAAAGGTATAGATAAAAGCCCCTAAATTACAGGCATAGATCACAGGTTGTACACCCCAAAGCCAGTCCTGGCGTCCACACTGCCCACACAGAACCTAATCAGCATCCAGATAATACACATAGGACTTAACATCTTTGTGCCCAAACAGCCCAGCATGAATCAACATTGTCCCTAAACAGCCCGGCCTGTGCCATCTTTGCACCATAAATACCCTGCCTGTGCCATCTTGGTCCCCAAGGCTCAAACACCCTGCTTGTGCCATCTTTGCCTTTCCATAAAACAATTATACATCTATGATACACACAAACACTTTTACAGTCACTCACTAATTCAAACTTTCATTCACACAATTTATTCTCTCACTCATTCGCACAAATCATTTACACATTCATTAATGCATTCTCACAAATTAATTAATTCTCCCACTCATTCACACAATTCATCCACGCATTGATTCATTAATTCTCTCACTCATTCACACAATTCATCCACATATTCATTCATTCTCTCACTCATTCTAACTCTTTATTTCAATATTCTTACTACCCCCTCTCCCCCTTCTCTCTATCTACCCTCTCCCCCCTTTGAAGATCACTTACTTTGTAGAAGTCTTGCGGTGGGAGCACAAGGCCTCTGTCTCGCTGCTCTGCCGTGGTGTGCACTGCTTCACTCCTGAGCGCCGGAATATGACGTCATATTCCGACACTCAGCTTGAAATGCCGGCACTGAGACAGAGGCCTCGCGGAGGAGACTGAGAGGCGCCGAGCGGTTGCTTATTCTTAAGCGACTGCTTGGTGCCCCACTCCTCCGCGTCAAAAAAAAAAACAAACTACAGCGTTTCAATTCCAGGACAATGCATTGTCCCAGATTGAGACTGCTCAGGGGGAATCTGCGACATGTGGTCGCCCTATAGGGAGGCCATTCCCAGCCTATTCTCTAATCATAAGCAGCATACACATGAGCCATCTCATGTTATTTTTGTTTTTACAATACCCATTTTGTCTCTAGTAAAAACTGTCTCTCCAAGAGCAGAAATGTAGTTTAATACCCTTCCTGTGTTTGAATTAGATATGGAAACATTGCCAAACACTAATTTGCATCCATCAGACAAGCCTAAAGAATTGTTTTTTCCACAGAAATGCTATATTGCAAGGGGTTATCGATAGGTATTTGCAAACACCTCGTTTTGCCTCTAAATCCTCCTTTATACATCATTTAGAGCTCATGTCTGCTGTGTAGTGTTGTCCGATTCTTTTCAATAATCCAGATGAATCAGTTTAGTAGACTGAACAACTCATTTGTAACTGTTCAGTCTGTGAATCATTGACTGCACTGGTAATAGGATCCTACAGTGAGTCATCTGTACAGCACACAGAATCACAGGTCAGGTTATAGCTCATCAGTTCACTGACTCAAAGAATCGTTCAGGGCAACTCTGAGCTACCAGTTCATTGATTCAGACTTCAGAGCATATTCAAGTCATCGGTATACAGTACACTGACACAATTATACTTTTATAACTAAATACAGGATTAATCTTCACTGCCCTCAGCTGAATCAGTTCATTTCAATGAATCACTCAAAATGAACCGATTCACTTTACTGATCCGAACTTCCCATCACTACCACTGTGCAACATGGCTTTTAAACAATGCCTTGGGCAGACTTGCACATGGACATCTTTTTTTTTTAATCTACAGTCACACAGTACATCCCTCAGGTGGGACTCAAGGAAAGTCTCTAAAGCAACATCTGCATTGTAATTCATCATAATTGATAAAATGAAATAATAAAAAATAATCATTAGCAACCACAATTAAACTACTTCTTTCCCTTTCTTAACTCACCTTACTACGATCCCTACGACTTAGTTCACTCACTCTTTTCAACACTCATTTACATATCTGTCCCTTTAAACAGCTATCCCTAACACCTTCCCCTCCAACAAAACTACCGTATTTGCTCGATTATAAGACGATTATAAGATGACCCCCCAAATCTGAATATTAATTTAGGAAAAAAAGAAAAACCTGAATATAAGACGACCCTATAGGAAAAAAGTTTTACCAGTAAATGTTAATTCATGTAAACTATTTTTTAATAAAAGATATGATTGAGAAAAATATTTTGGCTTTATTTCCTTCTATTTTCCAACCTGCCCCCCCAGTTATGCACATCTGCCCCAGAAATGCTTTATACCCCCTATATGCCACTGTGCCCCATGATATGCCTTTTAACCCTCTAAATGCCACTGTGCCCCATGATATGCCTTTTAACCCTATATGCCTTTGTGCCCCATGATATGCCTTTTGACCCCCTATGTGCCACTGTGCCCCATGATATGCCTTTTGACCCCCTATGTGCCACTCTGCCTCCAGAAATGCCTTATACCCCTACATGCCACTCTGGCATTAGGGGGTTAAAAGGCATATTATGGGACAGAGTGGCATATAGGAAGGTATAAGGCATTTCAGGAGGCAGAGTGGCGTATAGAGAGTTAAAAAGGCATTTCTGGAGGCAAAGTGGCATTAAGGGGGTTAAAAGGCATTTCCTAGAGCACTCTGCCTCCAGAAATGCCTTATGTCCCGCATTTAACACACCTTTTTGCCTCTATATCCACTTTAAAACATGGGCCCCTTGGAGCAAATGTGTGCTGTACTAGACAGCCTTTAAACAGAGTTCGGGGCAAAGGGGCAAAAGCCTGATCACTACTCATGTACTGCACAGCTGTCTCGTCTGCCACCCCCAGACAAACTCAGAGACTTGCTGTTTCCACAGAAATGTAAACCTAATTTGCACAGGCCTACCCAAAACCCCTTGCAGTGGTTGCAGCGCTAAAAAATGTCTGTGTCTCTGGGCTTTTTATTTTGCATAAAAAGAAAGAGTACAGAAAAAGAAAACCAGATATTTCTCCAGGAAGGAAAAAAAGAAAGAAAGTAAGAGGGGGAGCCGGGCGGGGGAGCCAAGGCAATCACAAGGAACATGTAGCTTTCACATTCCAAGGGGTGTGTAAATTATGCATAAAGAATCCAGAAGAAGTACCCCATAGACTCTAAGATAGTATTGGTCCCAAAATGTGTGAAGTATTTAGCGCTGAATGAGCCATGTGCTCACAGGTACGAGTGGTGGACAAGGAATACAAGACCTCCTGTAACGAAGGAGGGGACGGATTTTTCCATCTCCTAGCAATACAACTTTTCGCTGCCAATAGGACATGTACTAGTAGTTTGCGGCAAGGAGAATCCATGTCAAGAGGAAGCATATCCAACTAGGCCACTGTAATGGAGGTACGGATCGGATGGAGGCTCCATGGCCAAGGCGAGCAGCAATGGGGAAAGAGGCCATCCCTGTCGTGTGCCATGGTGTCGCTGAGATGCATCTCCTAAGCTTAAATGGGGTCATTCTGTGACACCAAAAACCCACCTCAGGACACATTGTGACCACTCCAGAGAGCTACTACAAAAGCTCTCGTGAAATGGCGGCGCCCTTTAAAAAATAAACAAGAGGGTCTCTTGTAAACTTCCCGTGCAGGTTGAATACAAGTACTGCATTCAACCATGCAAGTGTTACGGGGTCAGGTAGCGAAGGAGGATCCAACTATGCAGATATGTAGACGTAGAGAAGTCCAGTAAACAGTCCGTGATCAAGGGCAACGACAGGCAGCAAGGTCAAACGTATCCGAGGTCAAGGCAGGCAGATCAGAAGCATAAACGGTTAAACAGGTCCGAGGTCAAGGCAGGCAGATCAGAAGCATAAACGGTTAAACAGGTCCGGGGTCGTAGGCAGGCAGCGCAGAATAGTGGTCAAATAACAGGCAAAGGTCGGTACACAAGGCAATAGAGAAAATGGCAGGGAACAGCACACCCAAAAAGCATAACACTTTGAACGGGTAAAGACAGTGGAAACAAATGGGGCTTAAATAGGAGATGGTACTCACATACAGGCCGTGGCGTTGCGTGCGTTGCGCACGTTGCGCACGTAGCGTGCGTTGCGTCTGTCGCGTGACGTCGTCGCGGCCGAGGTAGACCTACGCCGCGTCATACCTGCGGTCCCGGCGGTACGAGAAGGGGACGCGCCTGCACGCCGAAGATGTGGAGGCAGGGCTGCCCTGCCGACTTCGGGGCGGCAGTGACGGACGAGCCGCCACGAGCCCCAAAGGTACGTGCCGCTACGGCGCGCGTGACAGCAAGTCAATGGAGCCCAGCTTTCTAATCACAATGTGATTAGTAAAATATTTGAAATACATTATATCTAAATATTAATTTAGGAAAAAAAGAAAAAGCCTGAATATAAGACTTCCCTATAGGAAAAAAAGTTTTTTTTCACTGTGCCCCATGATACACATCCATGCTATCACACACACACACTCATTCACAAACATTTAAATACTCATTCATTCCATTAATCACACATACTTGCTCATAAACCCATCTCCTTACCTGAACTGCAGATCTCTCACTCGCAGAGTTCTGCAGAGGCCTATCTGTGCGAGCAACTTCTCTGACCCTGGCTCCAGAGAAAGAAGGAGGGGGGCAGAGTCATATGACGACTCTGCTGGGTTCTTGTTCTCCTGCTGCTTGTACAAGAGACGCTGCTCGCGACCAAAGCACTGGTAAGCAGCCTGGCCCCAGAGGACATTTTAGTTTAGGTCTGATTAGAAGACGACCTCGATTATAAGACGAGAGGTATTTTTCAGAGCATTTTCTTTGAAAAAAACCTTATCTTATAATCGAGCAAATACGGTAGTTATGGGTAAATTGAATTGGCTGTGTTTAGAGATGTCCAAAATGGGCATAGGTGTAGATTGACCAGATGTCAAAATGAAAAGGGAAAAAAAAGCGCACCTCCCAAATGTAGCCCAAACAACCCAACAAACCCAAGCATGGTGGTATCACTTCGCTCTGGAGAAGTTGCTGAACACATATTGTGGTGTTTGTCAGTGACATATACCAAGGGCTGTAAATTCATACCTAAAATACATTATACATGGGAAAAACACACAAACAATTACTACCACAAACTTTGACAAAGGCTGGTGGTAGAATTAAAATGCCACTGAAATAACCGGGGGTGTCTAGTTTTCAAACATATTTGGTTTGATGGGTTAACTTGAATTGGCCAGCATCAAAGACGTCCCAAATAGGACATGGTGGCAGAAGGACCACATGTCAACATTCAAAGTTAAAAACCTGAATTGTGTATGTCCCAAATGCGGCTTTTATCCCCATGCACGGGTGGTATCTCTCTGCTGAACATTTTTTGCAGTATTGTTTTGAAGCGACATACACCAGAAGCTGTAAATATACACCTACAAGTTACAATTTGAAAAAAACACAAAATAAATTACAGCATTTGAAATACTTATGGTGTCCAGTATTAAAAAAAAATATATTATTGATGGCAAATTGAACTGACTGGCTTTCAAGATGTCCCAAGTAGCACATGGTGCAGAATTACCAGATTTGGAAACAAATACAAAGTTTAGAAATAGCAAAAGGCTACTTTTTACCTTATAACTTGCAAAAAAAACATAAAAATATTTGACATTTCTAAGCTTAGGACAAGAGAGAGAAGAAAATTACAGCTAACCACGAGCACCACATACAGTAAATGTTAAAACAGCCATAGTCACAACAGTTAAAAAAATAGTGCTATTGTGACATCGTAAAAGCCGGTCAGTTCAGTTTACCCCCATTAAACCATGTATGTTTGAAATCTAGACATCACAGGGTATTTTAACTCTTTCATGCACTAATTCTATTACCAGCCTTTGTCACAATTTGTGGTAGTATTTTTTTGTTTTCACACACATTGTGCTTCAGGTATGAATATACAGCTTCTGGGATATGTCACTGTCAAACAACACCCAATATGTGTTCAGCAACATCACCTGAGTACACTGATAACATAAATAGGTTCTTTCGGTTGTTTGGGACCAAAAAGGCCACCTTTTTCAATTTGGAATGTTGACATTTGGTCATCTTGCCTCATGTGTTATTTCGGACATCTTTGAAGCCGGCCAATTCAATTTACCCAATGAAATCATATCTTTTTAAAAACTAGACACCCTGGGGTATTTCAAATTCTTGTGTTTTAACTCTTTCACGCACACATTTTGCCACCAGCCTTTGTCAACCTTTGCAGTAGTTTTTTTTATTTGTGTGTTTCTTCCAAATAAATTGTACTTTAGGTATGAATTTACAGCTCCTGGTATTTGTCACTGTTGAAACAACACACCAATATGTGTTCAGCAACATCTCCTGAGTACAGTGATACCACTCATTTAAGGTTTGCCTGGCTGTTTGGGGGCCAAAGGGCTACATTTGAAAGGTTTCAATGTTGAACCTGACCAATTCAATTTACTCAATTAAACCATATATTTTTGTGTTCAGCAACATTTCCTGAGTACTGTAGTACCCATGGATATGTTTGTTTGTTTGTTTGGGGGCTACAAGGTTACATTTGAGAGGTGGAAAATTTTTTGACGTCTGGTCAGTTTGACATATGGGGGGTATAAGAGATTTCTGGAGGCAGAGTGGCATATAGGGGTGTATACAGCATATCTATGGGGCAGAGTGTCAAATAGGGGGTTAAAAGGCATATCTGGGAGGCAGAGTGGCATATAGGGGGTATAAGGCATATCAAGGGGCAGAGTGGCATATTAGGGAGGCAGAGTGACATATAGGGGGGTATAAGGAGTTTCTGGGGGCAGAGTGTGAATTAATATTTATTAGTAAAACATTTTTCCTATAGGGTAGTATTATATTCAGGCTTTTTCTTTTTTTCCTAAATTAATATTCAAATTTTGGGGGGTTCCTCTTATAATCAGTGTCATCTTATAATCAAGCAAATAGGGTATTTCTGATACAGCAACCTACCATTCTTCTTTTATGATGATAGGTTTACCCAGTTGTGATGGGACGCCATGTACCCCGACTGGGTACACCTGTCAGCTGTTATTTGCTTCCTCCTGGAACTGCAAGGGTTAACCGATTCCAGCACTAGACGATACTACGAGAAAGGGATTGGGAACCGGCTCTGTATCCTCGGTGTAGTAACACCATAGCCCGCCGAGACTGAGCCAAATACGGTGCTGTAATGAGGAGAATGAGTGATAAAGCGGGTCCCTAAGGCATTAGACGAGACTAATGTCCAGGTGAACAACAACAGTTTATTGAGAAACATACAGCCTTATATACACCACTGTGTGTATATACACATAATCACATTGTCAGGTTTCATTCAGGCTCCGAAGCTGCTTCTCTCTTGTTCCCCCAGTCTCGCTAGTTTCCCCCCATCTCGCTAGCGTTTACTCTTTGCTGTAATCCATTCCTGGATTTCCATATGCTCTGTTCTTCTGGTTCCTTGATTCCGGCTTTGCTCTTTGCTTTAGGTTCAATGTTTAGTTTTAGTTTATTAATAATTCAGTAGGCAGGGTTTAGCGTTGAATATTGGAGTACTTTGGCGTAGTGGTGGGCTAAGCATACTATGGCCATATGATGTGACAGAATCTCCAATTGTCATCACATAGTACTGGGCTAGTTCCTGTATTTATGTTTGTCTGTCTCTTATGAACCTTTGCTCTCCTTTCCCTGTATCATCTGAGGATGATCCTCTCTCCTCTCCCCATGTCCTAGTTTAAGATATCTTATCCTTGCTTATAGGAAAAGCATCTGAGGATCTCGTCTCCTCACTCCGTCCGTTGTGGTCCTTGTTCCCTGTCCTCTGTTGTGTCCTGTATAATGCATGTCTTGTCTGGCTATGTTTCTTCCTTGGTCTCCCATTCCCTGTTCCTTGCTCTGTCCCCCTTGCTCGCTCTGTCCCATTTGCTTGCTATGTTTCTGCGGTTAGCTTCCCTACTCCGCATCCTGCACATTCGTCTGGAGAGCTATGTCTTATGCCTGCTCCAGGGTGCCTGCAGGATATCTCCAAGTTCTGCTTTGTTCTGGACAACATCAGCTGCTATATCATGGCCCTGGTATGTGGCCGCACAACCCTAGGCGAGTGCAGTCGCCCTGTACCAGGCCCTGTCCAACTTCGCTACTGCGCAATAACTCCTGAACACCATCTTTGGGCGCTCTGGGTCATTATAGTCCTTTGTATGGACCCAGTCCTTGACACACATTAACATACCAATGCCCTGCCCAGACAGCCTGGCACCAGCAGGCCAGTAATGTCCGTATAACCCCAAAACGTTGTTTTCGGGGCTGATCCGAGGGAGTGACGGTGATCCCGGGGTACCGATGGAAAGCCCGGGGTCCCTAGAATACCCTGTTGGGACCCTGAGCGGCAGCAGTTTAAAGTTTCCCCGGGGCGGACCGCGATATAGACGGGCGTGCATTCCATAACTGTGCTGGCTGAACCCCGCTCTTCTGGAAGTCACAGAAACTGGGGTTCCATAGGAGGCTCCCTCTCCAAACCACCCCTGGTTTGTATCACACCACATGTGGGTTAACTCTACAAAACAGAGGATTATGGCCGGGACCCGGTCAGGCAAAAGGACATGTGAGACACTGGTGATACAAAAGGAAAAACAAGAACCACAATAATTAAAACAAACAGATCTTGGCAACTCAGGGTTTAGTGGTATAATTGGATATTTAATTTCATGGTTGTGAATGATGGACTACTAGACAGTGTTACATAAAATGCTTCATTCTCAATGTTTATTTAATTTAGAGGATAGTTAACTGTTTTTCAACATTCTTATTAAATGATGTTGGAATGATGTTCAGTTTTGTCTCCTAAAAAACTATTGTTATTAGCAGGTATTTTTTGTATTTCTTTAGCGCAAAATGATCCCTCAATTACTTCTCAGTAACAGCCTTTTAGCAATTAAATGATTTTCTAATAGGGTTTTTATGCAAAAAAATTTGATTATTTCATCTGTAAAAGTCTGTTCGTGTCCTTTTATACTTTTGATATCCAGTCTCGGTCCCCAATTTTCAAAGCTGGTTAAAATCTTCCTGCACCTGAAATATAATGCATAAAAAGTCCTTCCATGTAGTAAGGGTGTTTTCATGTGTAACCTCTGCTGGAGTGCAAAGGATTGACCTGTGTATATTGTGGTTGTAACTAGATATGAGATCAGCCATCTACATATATGCATGTATTGCACTGTCCCATGAAACTGCTCATCGTATCTGTTTTTACGTTGTTATTCCTTACAAAGTCTTACATTCTTACTTTATTTAAATGTGATTTTACACTGTTTGTTTAGGAATTATTTGCCTTCATCTGTAACTTTTGAGGTACTCGACCAGACTTGAATATACTGCTATACTTTCCTGTTTTGTTCCTCAAAACAACACCCCAGGGATATTTGGGGAGGGGATCTATTAGTCAGAATATATTTTATTCCACTATTGTAGTTTGCAAGGTTGGCCAGCCAATGACCATCTATCTTGAGACCAGTGGCGGAACTACCGGGGTCGCAGTGGTCGCGACTGCGACCGGGCCCTGGAGTTCTGCCAGTCAGGGGGGCCCAAGGGGTGCCGAGCGGTTGCTGAAAACGACCGCTCGGCAACTCTTGGGCCCCCCTGACTGACAGAAATCCAGGATGCCTCCGCTCCCCGCCGCTGCTGCCGCTGCTGCTGCCGTCGTCGCCGCTGCCGCCTGCCTCAGCGCTGCCCAGAGTGCAGTGTTGGGAGCGTGAGGTGTTTGTCTCGGGTGCCGGCGCTTCACGCTGAGCGCCGGCACCCGAGACAAACGCCTCACGCTCCCAACACAGCACTCTGGGCAGCGCTGAGGCAGGCAGCGGCAGCTGCAGCGGCGGCAACGGTAAGTGACCTACAAAGTGGGTAGATCGTGAGAAGGGGAGGTAGGGAGGGAGTGGGTAGATCGTGAGAAGGGGGTAGGGAGGGAGTGGGTAGATTGTGAGAAGGGGGGTAGGGAGGGAGTGGGTAGATCGTGAGAAGGGGGTAAGGAGGGAGTGGGTAGATCGTGAGAAGGGGGGTAGGGAGGGAGAGGGTAGATCGTGAGAAGGGGGGTAGGGAGGGAGAGGGTAGATTGTGAGAAGGGGGGTAGGGAGGGAGAGGGTAGATCGTGAGAAAGAGATAGATGGGTTGGGGGGGCCCTTAACAGATTCTCGCACCCGGGCCCTGAGGTTTCTAGTTCCGCCCCTGCTTGAGACACAAGTCATATTCAGAATTAGATTTTACAGGCTTGTGTAAGAACTATATTTTTGCTTGCATTATAAAGCTTTTCAATACCGCTAAAACTACCTGCCTACCTAGGATTATAAAGGACTGTATATCTTATATCTCCATAATGATCAATTGTCATTGGTCTGACTTTCAGGAGTAAAAGGTGATGAGTGTCATTTTTTCTTAGGCCGGCCTTCGGCCCTAGAAAGATAACCTTCACTATTTATCAGGAGATTAAGTTGTTGATAAACATATACTGATTCTCAAGACTGCAAGGTTCAAACATGAACATTTAACATGTATAGTCACAAAGTTTGTTTTTCTCATTGTCCCAGCTCAATATCCATCACTAAATCTGCATTCTCATTTTTTACCAATGATTTCAAATAATTTCCCCCCTACAGATGTCAAGCTCACTGGCCTATAGCTGCGCAACGGAGATTTTGATCCTTTTTGAAATAATGGGCAACACATTTGCCTTTTGCCAGTCTGATAGCAATATACCTGAACTGAAAGAATCATCAAAGATAAAAATAATAGGTTTAGTTCCTTAAGTACCACGAGTGTATACAATCTGGCCCTGAGGCATTGTCTTCTTTAGCTGTATTTAATTGCGTAAGCACTTTTTCCTGTGTGCCAATCCCATCTTTGTTGCAATGGCTCCATAACATCAGCCAGCAGGGGCACAGCCATTCTTCCTTGATCTTACCATAAGGAAAACAAATATTTAAGATATTTGCTTTCTCTTTCCTTCCTTACCAACCAAATTTCCTCTCTTCTTTTTACCTCACCCTTTTTTCATTATCCTTACCGTTCTGTTTTTTGCTTTGCCTTTTCTTTGATCCACCTTTTCATTATCCCTCTGTTTCTTTATCTCATCTCTACTATTTCTCTTTCACTTTACTCTTCTTTCACTTTACTCCTCTTTTACTTTATCTCTTCCTTTTTCTTTATCTCATCACTTCTCTTTATCTTTCTCTTTTCTTCCTACATCTACTTTTCATTATCTTTCCCCTTGTCGGGATTCTATCCTGACTGCAGGATAGTTAAAGTTTTACCCTTAGATTGCTATGTATATAATAATGTGCTGTGTATTTCTGTTCAGATGTGTTTGGTAATGCTATTACCCTGCCTCCCTCATCTGAAGCCTTGACTACTCACACCTGACCTTATGAACAGGCTTTATTTCCCTGCCTCCCAGTAACAGAGTGAGTTCATTAAGTTCTTTGGAGCCACAGTTCATGCCAGACTCTGGATCTGTCTATTGGATTTACCTGCCTGCCTGTTTCCTTTTTAACCCAGACTGCCTTTTGGATTTACCCTTTTGCCAGCCTGTTACCTGTTTGACCTGGACTGCCTACTGGATATCCCCCTTTTGCTTGTTACCTGTCCCAGACCCTTTTAGATACTTACCTGGACTTTTCTACCTTCATACTCCCCAGCAGTCTGTGTACATGATTTGCCTCCCACTCTGCTGCTTATGGTGAGATGTCTGCTTTGCTTTGTTTAATATACCTATAACCAAACATTCCGCTTGTGTCTCATTTGTGTGGAGTGTTTCTATCACTGTATGCGCTCTTACACTCCTGCGCTGTGGACTCCAACATCCAGATATGATGAGCCTGACACCCCTTTTTTGCCATCTCTCATTAACTCACTCATTTCTCTTTCTCGTCTCACCCTTTTCTCTTTCTATCTTATCTCTCCTTCTATGTATCTCTATCACTCCTCCTATTTATCTATATCACCTTTCTCTGTATGTCTCCCCTTTGTGCACATCTCTCCTTATTCTAATTTCTCTCTCTCTCTCTCTCTCTCTCTCTCCATTTTCTCATCTATTTCTCAGTATCTCCTCTTCTCACTATATCTCCTGTTTCTCCTCGTCTTCCCTCTTTTTCATTGTCACCAGTCCAGTCTGCCTCTGGAGAGAGCTGACAGGGTGGTGGCTGCCTGCCCTCACAGAGAAAGGGCTGTTGATCTCCCAATCCAGTGCCTCTGTACAGTTCTTGTGTGTGTCTGTTTTTGGAGGTGTCAATGTACATTTTTAGGCTGTGTTTGATGTTAGTTCATGGTGTTAGAATACGTATGTGGGATATCAGTGTAGAGTAGCTTCTTTACTGCTTGATCCTGCTAGATCGAAATATTTTACATCTATGTAAAAGAATGGGGGGAACGTTTTGCCCGAAGTGCTACTTTGTGTTATTTTGCCTGAACCCATGCCTAGTAAAACAGTGTCCCAATCAGCATTTTGTAAACACATTCACCAAACTACATAGACATTGGCAGATAATACACTATATCACTATATGGACAAAGTATTGGGACACCTAATTTTATGTCATTCCATTCTAAATACATAGACATTAATATCAAGCTGGTCCCCTCAACCATGTCTTTATGGACCTTGGTTTTGTGTACTGGGACACAGTCATGCTGGAATAGAAAAGGGCCTTCCCCAAAGTGTTCTCACAAAGTTGGAAACAGCATTGTCCAAAATGTCTTGGTATGCTGAAGGGGACCAAACCAAGACATTTTGGGCAATGCTATGCTTGGTTGAATTTGGTGTGGAAGAACTTGACTATACCGCATAGAACCCCAACCTCAACCCCATCTAACATCTTTGGGATGAACTGAAATGGAGATTGCGAGCCAGGCTTTCTAATCCAACATCAATGCCTGACCTCACAAATGCTCTACTGGATGAATGGGCAAGAATTCCCACTGAAACATTCCACAATCTTATGGAAGGTCTTCCCAGAAGAGTGGAATCTGATATAGCTGCAAAGGGGGGGGGGGGGTAACTTCATATTAATGTAATGTCATCAAAGTCCCTGATGGTTTAATGGTCGGGTTTTCCAATACTTTTGTCCATATAGTGTACATTAAATTGGTACTGTGCTACACATTCACTGATACCACATAGAAAACAATAAGCACAGAGATGATCCAATAAGAGGCAAATGTTGCATTTAGTCCTTGTAATTCTAGACACTTTGGGGCATTATGTGTAATTACAATTAACAGCTAAAAAAGGGTGTTTTTTTTCCAAGTAGGACCAGCCCTGGACTTCCCTGACTGTCAGCACAGACCTCTCCACTAATACTTCCTCATGCTGCTTTCAGAGCAAGCAGACAGCAAAAGAGGAAGTATTAGTGGGCAAACACACACTTACATCTCCTACACACTGATTATGAGGGAAAAGCTTAATATGGTGACATTGTATGTCTCAATATTTTATTAAATGTTCACAGTTTGGTTTTAATCTCTGCATTTTTATTTCACAGTTGATTACATCATCATGCAGTTTGGGCGCATAGCTGATGATACTTTTACCATGGACTATAGGTATCCTATGTGCACGGTTCAAGCTTTTGCCATCGCATTATCCAGCTTTGATGGGAAATTAGCATGTGAATAATTGATTGGAACAATAGCTCTTAAATCTACTTGCTTTTTGTGAATGCCCTCACTGATTAAAATTAACATTTAATAAAACAAAAATGCATTATTTTGTGTGGTTTATAGAAAACACTGGAGGGTAGGCACAAAGCTGTAGGGTAGTTTGATTGAAAACACATTCCATTTCACAGACTGTACAGATCTCTTTCTTTTAATGACTCAGAATATCGTTCAGTCCCATATTCTGAATAGTTACAAATGGAAAAAAAACAAACATGTGCATCAGAATAGAGGACTGCATTGGGAGGCGGGTCCCGCCAAAAAACTTGCGGGTGCGGGCGGTCTTGCTGGTGCTGCGGACGGGAGTGGGCGGTCAGACACTGTACCTGCGGGTCCCGGTAATCCAGCACAGTCCCGCAAGGCTGCCTTCTCGCTGCTCCCTTACAGTGTCTCCACTCTTGCTCCGCCCAGGAACAAAACGGAGTCGCGTGATGTGACATCACTTCCTGTGACTCCGCCTTGTTCCTGGGCGGAGCAAGAGAAGAGACACTGTGAGGGAGCAGCGAGAACACAGCCTTGCGGGACTGCACGGGAACTCTGCATTTCAGGTAAGGAGGTGGGCGTGATTGGCCACAAATGTGGCGGGAGCGTGCGGGATTGGCCACAAATGTGGCGGGAGCGTGCGGGCTTTTTGGGCCATAAAGTAAAATGTTCCAATTAACATTCCATGGGGCACATCACACATTCCTTAAAGGATACTTTTAAAAGCCTTCCAAACTTGTTGATTTTAAAACCATGAATACAAAATTCGACCCCAGACTTAGATCCCGCAAGGTCTCGAGAAAGCAACCCTCCTGCCGTATACTAACCAATTTGCCCAATCTGCTAGCCTGAGGAGCCTGCAAACAAATATTCTGCCACAAGTAGTGCAATACCAGATGTCCTAAAAGAGAAATGACAGGGGAAGAGGTTAAAGAGGTGAGAGGATACACCACAGCCATATTATCACAGTGGAACAATAGCTGATGGTTAGCCAACATCCCGTAAATTTGCTGCTACCAATAAAGGGAATAATTCCAACAATGTCAGATTTTTCATTAACCCCCTCCTTTTGCCATTGCGGCCCAAAATCTATGCGCACCAGACACATTTGTAAACAAGTCTATATCGGAGTTACATTCAATGGCGCCAAGCCACAGCGGCCTCTTGTAATAAGATTAGGAGAATGACTGCTAAGTCGCCTCTGTGGCACTTAGTCATCCTTAGTCATGAGGTGCTTTGATACTGCAGGTTGCTATGGACACCTACAGAAAATGAGCATCATGAGTATGACCCAACAGGCAAAGTTTAATTTTCCCAACAAAGATTGCAGCTTCCGTAAAGTCACTTTCTTAACCCTTCACACTCCAATATCTTGAGGAAGCAAGCCTTGAAGTCTATCTGCCAGCAAATGAAAGGCTATTTCGATTGTTCCTAAAGTTAAGAACAGTGCACAGGACTGTCGTGCCTGCCTCTGTTGCTCCCCAATCCAGAACAAATGCCCCCTATAAGTTCCAGCACCTCCAAGATCTTCTGGAACATCCCCTCTAATTGAACACAATTTGACCATCCTGATGCAGCAGTAGGAGGCCCCTACACTTCTTAACCATGCAAAAATCCCTCAAAGCTGCTGCCGGGAAAATGACCAAGCCCTCTATTGAACCCAACCTTACCCACACACCCTTACCCAAAACATCAGTCTTAGACTGACAGATCTTGAAATGCGATGTGTGCTCATCGAAGGTCACATCCTCCCACATAACACCTCCTGAACGTCTCTTACTGGGGCTGACACTTGAACCCAATCCCAGCACTCCCTAAACACCCCACATTCCTGTTCAAACAGAGCCCACTCATCTCACATCTTACCCTACTGCCCCCATGTAGTGCTAGACACTGAACTACAAATCCACTGTGTCACTCAGCCAACCCAAGGGCCCATAACTTCACTGGACATGGGGTCCCCTCCTGGTCTGCATAAGGTACAGTAGCTTGAAACTCTGGCCGCTATCATTTCGACCCTCCATCCTTAAATATTCAAAACAGCAGAGAAAAAACACACAGAGACTAATTGGCCACAGCATTTATGAACTGCCGCAACATTGTCTAGTACTCAAACTTTAACAGCATTATATAAAATCTTACACATCTTAGCTACTCCATTGGCCACCTTCAGGCACCAGAGATCTAAACCAATAACATTCAAATGCACGCCATCTCTTCCCAGCATCCCAGAAGGGTCATCCTCAATTTCCTTATGCTTAACCACTATGCCTCTGTTGTAAGCCACAAATCTAGAAACTACTTTAACCCTACGTCTGGCCCTCTCCACCCCTGCTAAGGACCTAGCACCTCACCCGAACAGCAGCAGGATTATGCGAGACCAAACGAGCACAACGTCCGGAAAAGCTGCACATAACCTCATCATATCATACTTAATGCCCTTAATTAACTTACATAGGTCATTACCCCCGGCGTGGATAAGGAGAACGCCTGGTGCCCTGTGGCAACAAGCTTGTCACATCACTCCCAGCGCAGTCCCCTAAAACCCAACCATCTGACCTTGGCCTGTGATGGATCCAAACCTAGGAATCGCCCTTGTGGCCCTTATCCCAGCATGCTGTGCTACCTAGAATATATAGGAGTGTCCCATAATCCACACTAAGCAAACCTCAGAACCTATAAAATTTAGGCCTAATATATCTCCTAAACCGACCCGATTCCCACCTGCCTATGCATTTTATAATTGTCTCACCCAAACCCCTCCTAACTGCCTGAGTTGCAGCTCCAAATTCCAATTCGAAACAAGTGAGATCCATATTCAGCAGGAGATAGGCCTAAACTGCAAAGACATTTTCTAAATACCACTACAAATTAAAACCTGGAGAGGGACCTACCATCTGCGTGTCGCAACAGAGAATATCACTGCTGGGCCGCAGGTATGCTCACAACGAACCTACTCGACAAAAATCGGATCCCGCAATGGAGAGCAGCTACCCAAAAACCCTTATCCCTCTTATCGGTCTTGGAACGTCTAATCAGAAGCTTGCAACCCACCCTGCGATTTGATATTATCCGCCACCAACTCACCTATCTGAAATGCGCCAAAAAAATGCCAATAAAAAACTTAAATGGAACAACCCTACTTCAAAACTAAAAGAGCAAATGTGACTAAGGCACCTGCAGATGTGCTCAAGCAGCGGAAATGTGACAGGACGCTGCAAGTCAGGCCTGCTACCACCCCGGCAATAAGTCTTCATGGCCTGAGCTACTAAAAACCTCCTTAGCAATATCCCGCCTGCCCTGCAGCTTGAAATAAAAAGCTAATGCCGCCAACTGCCTGTCAATGCCAGATACTGATGACCCCTTGGCAAATTAATTTCCCAGACACCACAACAGCACCACCAACTGCCCCTCCTCACGGGTTGCCTGTCTCCTCTAAAAGCCCAACCCATTCCTATCATACTGCCATGTACGATGCCCATGATGCTGAAGCCAAAGACATGCCAATTTGTAGACTCCATATCCACGCTGGAACGGTTGCTCCCGACTCGTCCGCACCAGGTGCGGCCTCCTGAAAACCCTGCCATTGCTGTCGGCATAAAGCATCAGCAATAACATTAGACACACCCTCAACATGACATGGCCGAACCCACATATTCAATTCTAGGCATCGTAACAATAAATGCCGCAACAAGCTAAGAACCGGCTTAGATGCCGATGTTAAACGATTAATTGCCTGAACAACACTCATATTGTCACATTGAAAAATTATCTTACTATTATGCAATTTCTCACCCCAAACTAGAGGACTGCATTGGGAGGCGTGTCTCCTCTCTTGCTCCGCCCAGGAACAAAACAGAGTCAAGTGATGTGACGTCACTTCCCATGACTCCGCCTTGTTCCTGGGCGGAGCAAAGAAGAGACGCTGTGAGGGAGCAACTCGAGGGCAGCCTTGCAGGACTCCATGGGAAATCTGCAGTTCAGGTAAGGAGGTGGGCCACAAATGTGGCAGGAGCGGGCGAATTGGCTACAAATGTGGCGGGAGCGGGCGGGAGTGGAACACCCACATTGCGGGAGCAGGCGGGAGTGGGATTAAAAAAGCAGTCCCGCGCAGGGCTCTACCCCAAACCTTATTGCCCGCAACAATGGGGAACAACTCTAGCAGTGTTAAGTTCTTAGTCAAACCACACTGCTGGCAGAGCAGCGGCCAAACACCTGCAAACCAAGCTGCCTGTGAAAAAAGCACCATAACTTAAAAACCCGTTGTAACATCTGAAGCAAAACTGCACAAACCTGTGACCCCGCTGGTCCAACACATAAAAAGTAGTCAAGATGCACCACTGATGACAACCCTGACACATCTCGAATAACCCATTCTAAAAATGTGCTAAAAGTTTCAAAATGTGCACTCCATGGGAAGACAACGGTCTACATAAAAATAACCATCCCAATGGCACCCCAATAAACGATAACAATTCGGATTAACCGGTAACAAACAAAAAGCAGATTCGAGATCCGCCTTTGCCATAAGGGCCCCTGGGCCGGCAGCCCGAACCACGCTGACCGCCCTGTCAAAAGATGTATAAGAAACTTTACAAAGTCCCTTTAGAAAAGACAAATGATGAATGAGGCAAAATTTACCTGCCTTCTTTTTTGGGCACAATCCCCAATGGTGAAATCATCATGTCACACAGAGGAGGGTAAACAAACGGGCTTGCCACACGCTCCAGCAACACTTCTCTATTTTGTCTTTAACCACCTGCGGATGCAACAATGCCGACTTATGGTTCTGTGCCATAAAACCCGAACTTCACCTGACAACGGAATACAAAAAAAAATCAATGAGCTTAGCAGCCTCCTGTACCACCGTAGCCACGGCAACATCACGTCCATGTTTACTGGTGAAACCCGCTTGACCAGAGAGGATGGGCAGCTTATCCTGCTTACCCTTCTTGAAGCATTTGATATAGGCATGGCTACCCTCACAACCTGTTCACTCATGTCTATATTTACAGGCTGAGCCCCAGACACATTGAGATTCATTGAATTGCCAGCAAAGTCCCTTCTTCTTAACTCTGTGGCCCCATAGGGCTCAGAACGAAAGGATTACTGTGCCCCACGCATAGGAGCCATCACCTTCAGCCATAAAGCAATATCCTTCTGATCCCACCTGATAGAGGGATGAACAGATTTTCTCTGCCTAAACTATTCATCATACCTTAGCCAAGCTAAGCCTCACCGATGCTGTCCAGAACAATGCTGAACAGCTCTGTGGCGACTTCTCACCAATAATGAGCCTGCATCCAATTTGTAAAAGTGGAGGGAATTAACCTATTTTGCCGCTTCTCTTCCTCTGCTTTCTTCTTGTCATCAGCCTTAGACACCCTGTCCAAATTAAACTTTTCAAGAGGAAGGAGAGAGAATATGTCGACATATTCCCCTTTCCATATCTTATCCCTCACCTCCTGTTTTAAGTCTGCCCCCAAAGGGCCTTCATAACAAAGGTAAACCTCAGCCTTAGCAAAGTCCGACAATCTCTCTCAGCCGGGACGTGTTTATTACTCTTGTGCAGCTGCCCCTGCATTCCCTGTCCTGATCACCGCAGAAGGAACCGCACGCGCTGTACCCAAAACATTTGCGCCCCAAACACTGCTGTCGGTCGCCTCAACATTGACAATTCCTGGGGACTGAAACCTATTCTCACAACGCTGCAACAATTCCTTAAGACCGCCAAACAAATTCTGTGTAAATTGCTCAACCACATTACTCCATGCCAGACCACTCAAATTGGTCTCTTCTCTTTGGTTGTTCAATGTTAAAATGTTTTTCTTTACTATTTATAGTTCTATATTTAGGGGACTCTTCATGTGTTGGCCTTTTTGTATAATAAAGTTTGTTGCCAGAAAACGAACGCAGCAAAACGAAAAGCAAAAATGGCTGAATCGATTTTGCTTGCAGTGCACAAGTCTAATTCCAAAAGGAATACAAGGTCTCATGCTGCTGTATTAAAAACTTTTAGTTTATCAGTTACTATCAGTTGAAGTGTGCTGCAGCATTTTGTTCAGGGCATAACAGCTTTTTACTGAAAAAGTAACTGAGTTGCAACGATACGGTATAACCAATTAGATATTTTCCAAGCTAGATGCATGGGCAACGGGGTTTCCCAGACATAGGAACATGAACATGTGTGACGGGATGCACTGTACCCTGACTGGGTACTCCCATCAAACGTTGCTTCCTCCTGCCGGGACACCAACAACTAACTCCTTAAGCGCCAGACAGAACCAGCGTTGCAGGGAGAAGGTGGGATGTCGCTGCTCCAGAGCTGCGTTGGCACTGTGGCTAGCCAAAGCTTAGCTACACAGTGCTACTATTGTCCTAAAAAGGACAATGAAGGATCATAGCAGCCCACCCCAAGCATCAGACAGCACTCATGTTGAGGTGAAAACAGGACTCAGTTTATTTGGAAACACATCAGTGTTAAACAGTTCAAGGGGGTAATTTACAGTATCTCACAAAAGTGAGTACACCCCTCACATTTTTGTAAATATTTTATTATATCTTTTTATATTACAACACTGAAGAAACTACACTCTGTTACAATGTAAAGTAGTAAGTGTACAGCCTGTATAACAGTGTAAACACGCTGTCCCTTCAAAATAACTCAACACACAGCCATTAACGTCTAAACCTTGGCAACAAAAGTGAATACACTTTGGGCCCAAAGTGTCAATATTTTGTGTGGCCACCATTATTTTGCAGCACTGCCTTAACCCTCTTGGGCATTAAGTTCATCAGGGCTTCACAGGTTGCCACTGGAGTCCTCTTCCACTCCTCCATGATGGCATCACGGAGCTGGTGGACGTTAGAGACCTTGTGCTCACCCCCCCCCCCACAACCTACCGTTTGAGGATGCCCCACAGATGCTCAATAGGGTTCAGGTCTGGAGACATGCTTGGCCAGTGTCATGATTAACTCATATAACGTAGTGAATGCATGGAAGGGTAATCTAGCAGAGGTGGTTTGTTCCTTTGTATTAGCATTCCATGAGTTAATCTGAGGTTGATTTGTTTCTTTGTGAATGCCCTCTGTATCTGTTCTGGCAAGAGGTGTTATCTTCCCAAAGGACCCCTGTGGTGATTCATGGCCTAACAGATAAGGACCCTGAGTTATAGGAATTCCATTCTTATCTTAAGTGGAGGGGTTTCCATCACCTTTACACCATCATAATTTATTGGCACATCAAAGATGGGAACCAATTATTGGAAAAGGTGTCATATAATCGGTCATGTGGTCAGAGGGGTGTTTTCTTGAAACAGAGTCTGATTTAGGGACAATGCAGCGACCACAAAGGAGAACTCCACGATATTCTGTGATCAGAACAACATCATAAGAAACCATGTGGATTTAAGGAGTTCACACAGGCCTACTTATTGGAGAAACTCGTGAGTGAGGGTCCTGTGTTTAAGTCCCTTTTGTTTTTAAGAACTGTTTGCTGTTTTATTTTTCTTTTGTATGTCTTGTTTTTTGTAATTCTGGCACTGTGTAATCTTTGTCTTTTTGTTATTAAAATATTCATAATCCAAGTCTGTCTTTAGGCTCTAGTATTGATATCCACAAACCCTAAGAGAGGATAACACGTTACCGTATTGTTATTAAGTTCTACGGGATATATAAATGTTGGTTGCCCGGGGTGGGTTGATATATACCGTATTGGCTCAAATATAGGCCGCACTTTTTTTCCCCACTTTAAGTCTTTATTCGGGGTCTAGCGCCCGATGCCCGGGACATGCAGTCAGCGGGGTTAGGATACAGATCCCCCGCAGCGGTGCAGGGGACCTGTATCCTACTCTCCGATACGCTCAGACAGCCTCCCCTGCCAGCACTTTCCAAGGGGGGGGGTGCCGGCACGGGAGGTTATCTAAGCGCACCGTGCGGACGGTCACCGGCTGCGGCAATGCGGGTAAACAGCCTCCGCTGCCGGCACGTCTGCACGATGTGCTTTAACAATCTCCCTTGCCGGGAATTCCCACGGGGGGAGTCTGCCCCCAAGACTTACCAGAGCAGACTCCCGGGTGTCTTGCGGGGGACATCTACGCAATACGCGTATACAACTTCCGGTGCCGGCACACTCAGCGGATGTGCCGGCACCGGAAGTTGTATACGCGTATTGCGTAGATGTCCCCCGCCGGCCCCGCAAGACACCCGGGAGTCTGCTCTGGTAAGTCGGGGGGGGGGGGGCAGAGTGGCAGCATATCTCGGGGGGAGGGGGAGGACAGTGGCAGCATATCTCGGGGGGGGGACAGAGTGGCAGCATGTTTTTTTGGTGCTTTTTTTAAAGAAAAAAACTTTTTCTTTAAAAAAAGCACCAAACTTTTAGGGTGCGGCCTATATACGGGGGCGGCCTATATCCGAGCCAATACGGTGTATATAGAGATAAAGGTTCTAATTCGGATTTCTCACGAATCCGGTATCAAAATCGTGAGTGGTGGCAGACTACCTGGGGGGGATACAGGCAGGATTTGGGGGTTAATTTGGTGTAAGGGGTCAAGTTAGTAAATCCAGAGGCCTGGTGCTATTAACCCCTTCATGCCCATGCCCTATACACAGTCACGGCTTGGCAAGTAGTCCTGACCGTGACAGCCAGTCCATCACCTTTACCCTCAGCTTCTTTAGCAAGTCATCTTGGAGGTGTGTTTGTGGTCGTTATGTTGGAATACTGCCCTGTGGCACAGTCTCCGAAGGGAGGGGGATCATGCTTTGCTTCAGTATGTTACAGTACATGTTGTCATTCATTTTTCCCTCAATGAACTGTAGCTCCCCAGTGCCGGCAGCACCCATTCAGGCCCAGATCATTACACTCCCACCACCATGCTTGACTGTAGGCAAGACACACTTGTCTTTGTACTCACTCCTCACCTGGTTGCTGCCACACATGCTTCACACCGTCTGAACCAAATAAGTTTAGCATGGTTTTTATCGGACCACAGGACATGATTCCAGTAATCCATGTCCATAGTCTACTTGTCTCCAGCAAACTGCGGGCTTTCTTGTGCATCATCTTTAGAAGAGGCTTCCTTCTGGGACGACAGCCATGCAAACCAATTTGATGCAGTGTGTGGCGTATGGTCTGAGCACTGACAGGCTAACCCCCCACACCCTCAACCTCTCCAGCAATGCTAGCAGCACTCATATTTCCCAAAGACAACCTCTGGATATGACACTGAGCATGTGCACTCAACTTCTTTGGTTGACCATGGCGAGGCCTGTCCTGTGAAACCTCTGTATGGTCTTGCCCACTGTGCTGCAGCTCAGTTTCAGGGTCTTGGCAATTGTTTTATAGCCTAGGCCATCCTTGGCTATGTAACTATGAGGTGCCATGTTGAACTTCCAGTGACCAGTATGAGAGAGTGTGAGAGCAAAATTTAACACACCTGCTCCCCATTCACACCTGAGACACCGGGGAGGAGAAATGGCTAATTGGGCCCAATTTGGGCATTTCCACTTGTTGCCAAGGTTTAGACATTAATGGCTGTGTAGTTCTTTTGAGGGGACAGCAAATTTACACTATTATACAGGCTGTACACTCACTACTTTACATTGTAGCAGAGTACCATTTCTTCAGTGGTGTCACATGAAAAGATATAAAATATTTACAAAAATGTGAGGGGTGTACTCACTTTTGTGAGATACTGTACATACAATAGACATAGCAAACCACACAAAGTTCCCCATCAGGTCCTCCTTTGCATATGCCTCAGTATTTGTACTCAGCCCACCTCAGCCCGGTAGGGGGTTGCTATTGTAGTCTGTGGGGAGGATGCACTGACACCGCTGGGTATACCTGCAGGGCAAACTGCTGCCATCTTCTGGCGGACCGGCATTACGGATGTGAGCTGAAAAACGGCATCCCGTTGAGTCGCTGCCTCCCTAGTGACACTGCGTGATGAGCTCCACGCATGGGCCCTCCTACCGCACTTGGCAGGCGCCATCTTGGAAGAAATCACGGTACCGAACAGAGGGGAGGTGAAGGAGACCGTTTGGGGCTCGCTTACTGTTTCCGTCGGCTCTTCCAAGTGTACAACTGGAACTCTCTTGCGTCTGAAAGGTGGTGGAGCCAAATCATCGAAGTCAAGCCAATCGTCGCCCCAGCCAAAGACATGATGCTCCAGGAAGGAGAGGGTGATGCTCTTCAGGCTGCTTGCCGTTGAACATATGTAACAGCTGCCGGAGCAGTCTTGGAACTGCTGGATGTTTGCTTCCTCCCTGAGGTACACGGGACCTGGCAGGCAGAGTTGAGTGTTGTAACATAAAAAGATATAATAAAATATTTACAAAAATGTGAGGGGTGTACTCACTTTTGTGAGATACTGTAAATTACCCCCTTGTACTGTTTAACACTGATGTGTTTCCAAATAAGGGAGAGAAGGAGGATGGTATAGCATCATTCTCTGGGTTCAGGCGAGCAGGGGGCCTCCTGGGTCTGGTACTTGTCCTGGGTCTTGGCCTCTCTAACGCAGGGCCATCCTCAGTTGATACTGAAATCCTGAAACCTGTCCTTGAGCCACGAGACCGGTAACGTACCTAGTGGGGAGCAGGGTGGGGCCCTGGGTGCCGCTCATCAGGGCACCCCTCCAGAGACAGACAGTAATGTCCGCCACTAGAGGAGCAGGCTCAGTTGGGGAGATCAAGGATCTCCCTCTAACCAGCTTAAAATCAATGAAGGGACTCTCCTAGTTGACGTGATGGCGACTAAAAATGCAGTTTTTAGGGAGAGGAATTTTAGTGACACTTCCTGTAAAGGTTCCCAGATCCCAGGGAGGAAGGAATTACTTAGTAGGAGGCCTTTTTATTTTAATAGCTTTAAAAAAAATTGCTTAATAAAAGTATCCGAAGCCAACTCAATAATTAAGAAATGGCTAAGAGCCGAGATTTGTCCCTTAAGGGTAGCTACCTGGAGACCTGCACCAAAACCCATCTGGAGAAACTGTAAAATGACCGGGATAATGGGTAACTCTGCAAACCTTGATCATGGCACCTCTAGAAATTTCTGAGGTAAATTACCGACGTAGAACCTCTCACTGAATTCAGCAATAGACTGGCCATATTGCCGCAAATACCCTTCTCATTTAAAATCACCCTTGCAGCATCCACGCCGTTAATTGAAACATCTGAATGGTATGCAGCGGAACATTCTGATTTTCCAGTAGATCTACAACTGCCGGAAGTTCCCAATAACAAATTGCCATCTGAAGCAGGTCTGAGAACCAGCCCCTGATTGGCCAGAAAGGAAGGATTGCGAGAACTCTGGCTTTGTCCTTCTTGATCTTTAGAAGAACACGTGGGATAAAGGCCACTGGTGGAAATACATATGTGTCTTCAGCCTCAGTGGGTTAACCTGATTAACCTGTTGAAAACTACTGGGCTTAGTGACCACTCCGTTTGAGACCACTTCCCCTGCTTAGATCGTCTGCCAGAGTATTGTGGGAACCCTTGATATGACATGCCGATAGTTCTGCCAGATTATGCTGTGCCCACTACTTTATACAATATATTATTGAATGCTACTATTTTACTTATATATAATTTTAGGGCTAGTCGCAGAATAAATATATTTTTTTATAATATTGGTTGTTTCCTGAAGGCTGGTCCCTTAGAGGATATACGGGCACTTCTGGTAGGGACATAGACCTCGGGGGACAAACTCCCCCCTCTTCCCTCCCTCCCACATTTCTTCGTGGCACGACCACAATCAGATCCTTCAAGGAAGAAAAGGAGAGGTCTTACTAAGGTGCATTTTGCACATACTCTGGTTGTGCAACTAACAGTGTGAGTGCATTTGTTTATTTACTTACCATACATCACTGGAATATACTACACAATCTCGTTTTTTTCCTTTGTCTCTAATCTATCTGGATGCACATAAGAAATTGAGAATAAGCTTGAAAATCACGGTTTTATTGTGAGAGCAATGAATGATTTACACTATTGTCGAGAAATATTGCAACAGTCTACACTATTATTTTTTCATTTCATTTGATCTTATATGAGCGCCCCCAAGTGGAAGTATTCTGATATTGTTCAGCCTTTGCAGACAGACACTAGTAAACCTCTGAGGCTGAGGACACATTGGGGTAGATTTGAGTTTGGGAGGGGGATACTGATGGATTTCTGGGGAGACTCCTTGTCTGTCTGCCCACCCCCCTCTTACACTGTGTTTACAATTATTAAGCAAGTGAGTATTTTGACCATATGATTTTTATGCATATTTTTCCAACTCCAAGCTGTATAAACTTGAATGCCAGTAAAGGCCTTAAAGATAAAAAAAAATGACAAAAGTTAAATGTCCCCTTTCTCACCTGACCTAAACCCTATTGAGAACCTTTGGGTCCTTCTTAACAGCACCTCTCTGGACATTGTCTGGCAGGCTGTGGTTGCTGCTGCACAGGGCTAAATGAAAAAGAAAAAAACACCTGCTCAGCGCCTGGAACTGCATGTCCCCCGGAATTGCGCATCCCTGTGCTAAACCCAGATTATAGGCCTCACCCACACTTTAAAGACTTGAAGTGTGTGGGGGGGTGGCCTATATTCGGGCCAATACGGTATCTGTTCTGTCTGCAATAAACTGTTCTGTGTTTATCTCAACATGAATGTTTTAGGATAATAATTGGGAATTATTCTAGCAAGTATTTGCATTACTTTCTTTACTGAAGCCTCCAGCAGCACGTCAACAGTTAACAAAATAACAGAACCAATCAGAACAACAAACAGGGTACATAAAAGCCTTCACCGGACCCTCCTACTTCCTCTTGATGTAACAATCCAGAATCGAAACAGCAGAACTTGAAAATCCAGAAACACCATCGATCAGGACTGAGCAAGAAGAGGTAGTCACACTATGAGAGAAAGACAAAACATTGTGAAAGTAAACAGTTTGACACAATCATGCGAAATATCAAACTAAGGTCATAGCAAACAAGACATAAAAAAAACACACTCCCAATAAAGAAAAGACGCAAACAAGAGTGAGGGGAAAAAATGGGAGGAAAATACTCCCCTCATGTCTTTAATAAAATTTAGATCACCACTTCACCAAGGCTAGAGTAAGCTAGACAGGAGGCTTCGTATTTGCATTTTGAATGCAAAAACAAAAGCAGCGGAGGCATGTGCCCTGGGACGAAAGTAGAAAGTCCTGAAGGTTGATTCCCTGGACCAATCTGCTGCAGCCAGAATGTCAGAAAGGGATCCACCGAGCTCAAAGGCAGCCAAAGACACTGCACTCCTTCTATATTACGTAGAAGTTGAAAAGACACAGATTGATAATGGGGCGGAAGTCACCCGGAGGACGTTTTATGGCACCTTTTTCACACAGGGAACAGAGTCCCTCGTGTATAAGTTTGAGCTCTTGAAAAACGTATGGCGTGAGGAGGGGAGGGTTGCTGAGAACTCCATGCGAAAACCCTGGACCATCTGCAATACCCAGGGATCCCTTATTAGGGTTGCCCAGCAGTGGAAAAAATAGAGATTCTGCCCCCCACAGGTATATGAGGAAATAAAGGAATGATTCTTACCTGCTGAGGGTCTTGCGCGGAGAGAGGAAGTTCCTCGACCTCTAGAGGTTCCTCGGAAGGATGCGGAGCGCTTGTGGTAATGCTGTCCAGAAGAGAAATCAGTGGATCTGGGCCTGTTGCCTTGGAAGGCGGCTCTGCTGGTGGCTCGGCCCCTCTGCCGACCAGCTCTAGCCAAAAAAAGTCTGTCGCAGTGGAACACCCTCCTTAAGAAGGTCTGGGCTTTATTGAGTGACGTGTAGATGTTTACGTGCTGATTGAGGCCTTTCAGGAACTTCTCCCTGAACAAAAGGGCCCAATTCTTTACGAGCCAACTCTGCCAGTTTGCTGTCCAGTTTAAACAGAGCCGCTTTACGCCTTTCCACAGATATTGCAGAGTTGGCAATACCCAATAAGCATATGGCCTTCTGGGCCCATTTCCGTATGTGGATACATACCTCCTGAGAGCAGTCGGTAAGAGCCTCGTCTGCCATGATAACGATCTGAGTTAGTGGGCCCGTCGCATCAAGCAGTTTGTCTTGCGTTTGCCATTCCTAGTCATGAATGTGACAAACAATGGGTCAAACTCTGGCGTGTTAGCCACTTTGTCAGGAAGGGACAGGAGTGGACATTCCGCTCTGAGTTTCTGACAAACCTCCTTATTCAATGGCCTGCGCAGCCAATAACACAGGAACTCGGCCATAATGGTAGGGGGTGCCCACTCTGAGGATCCTGTTTAAAAGGAGAGGAGCGGGCTCCCTGAAGAGACAGAAGCAGTCAAGCAGGAGGAGCAGATGGCAGAGAAGCCACACAGCGGAGGAGAAAGGTTGAGTAGACTGAAAGGGGATAGTATAGAATAGGGAAAATAGACCAGAAGTGCAGTGAAAGTAATATTGCTAACATGTGGAATCCCGCGCAGGCCGCGGCCTAACGCGGGGGGGGGTTTGACCGTAGCTTATGGAGAGTTGGGGGCGCTCCTTGGAGTACGGGGTAATGATATAAAGAAGAAAAGGGAGACCCTAGAGGGGGGGGGAACACTGACACTGACAAAAGGTGGCAAAAACTCATAGATGAAAAAATAGCAGCAATGGCAATAATAATCATTATGTAATAATGTAAATGTATATAAAAAAAATTGAAAATATATGAATGATAGTAAAACAGCCATATAATATAAATTAGAATACATTAAAATACTGTATACTGTCACGGACTGGGTCCAAACAGATGACGGAAAGGACCCAGCGCGCCCAAAGATTGCGTGCAGGAGTTACGGTGCAGTAGTGGAGTTGGACAGGGCCTGGTTGCAGGGTGACCGCACTCACCTGGGTGTTGAGTATCTAGGGTTGTGCAGCCAAACTCCAGCAACCTGATATAGCAGCGGATGTAGTCCAGAACGATATCCTGCAGGCACCCAGGAACAGGCATGAGACATCACACAAGACTCATGTGCAGGATGCTGCAGGCTGGGAGTATGGAAGCTAAGCAGAGAAATATAGCAGACACATAACAAGCAAGGGACAGGGAGACCAGGCACGACACCCCGCTGCCGGGGATACAGGACAGGACACCCCGCTGCTGGGGATACAGGACAGGACACCCCGCTGCCGAGGATACAGGACAGGACACCCCGCTGCCGAGGATACAGGACAGACTGACACACATAAATACAGAAACTAGCCTAGGACTGTTTGATAACTATTGGAGATTCCGTCACATCTTATGACCATAGTATGCTTAACCCACCACTACGCCAAAGTACTCCCGACCCGACGGTGGGTCCTAACGCTAATCCCTGCTTACAAAGATACGAAACAAACCAAACATGAAATCCAAACACATAGCACTGAGACATACCTTTAGACTGCTGACTGAGACAAACAGAACACAGGGGAGGGGCACACCTTATAAAGGAAACAGAGATGAAGCAAAGAGCTGAAGCAGAAGCAATGAATGGAAGATCAGAACAGAGCAAAAGGAAATCCAGGAACGGATCGAAGCAAAACAAGGAAACTGAAGCAAGAGCGAGATATGCAGCTCCGCAGCCTGGGTAGGACGTGACATATACACAGTTATGGAAGTTGCTCACCTGGAGGCAGCAGCAAGAAAGAGGAAGTAGGATGGTCGGGTGAAGGCTTTTATGGACCCTGTTTGTTGTTCTGATTGGTTCTGTACTGTTGTTTTGTTGACTTGCTGCTGGAGGCTTCAGTAAAGTAATGCAAATACGAAGCCTCCTGTCTTGCTATAAAATTACATTGTGTAGCTAAGCTTCGGCTAGCTACAGTGCCAATACAGCTCCAGAGCAGCAGCAGAGCCCTTTTGTCTACAACGAAGGGTCTGAAGGGGTTATCTTCCCGGCAGGAGGAGTCGGGGTAGAGGGCGTCAAGCAGGTCAGGTGCTGCAGGGAACTTTATTGATCAAGAGAGGGCTGTGACACAAGGACTTCCTTTAATATCTAAAGAGAGAAAGAGTACGGTTGCTATGTTAGATGGTTCTCCATTAGTTATCGGCATAATATCCACTAAAACTTACCCTGTGGAGTTAGTAGTATGCATACTCCATAAGGAAGAAATAGTGTTTGATTCAATATTCAGGCCGAACCTTTCATTGTTCTTGGGAGTTTCAGATGCAGAATCACATGCTGAGGCAAAACACTAAGGATCCTCGCAACTTTATTGAGACTTCCTTTTTTCTAAACAGAATGCTGAAACCCTTCCTCAATATTGTGCTATTGAGCTCTCCAGCAGTTCACACACCTGGCTTAACTACAGGGGTAGCAGCAGCTGCGACGGGGCCCATGCCCTAGGGTGCCCGGTGCAACCCCTTATCCGTGTCTCCTCGTACTACCGTATTTGCTCGATTATAAGACGAGGTTTTTTTCAGAGCAAATGCTCTGAAAAATACCCCTCGTCTTATAATCGGGGTCGAATTCTAATCAGACCTCAAATAGAGGTCTGATTAGGAGACTAAGATCCAGATCCCCCGCACCGCTACAGGGGACCTGGATCCTCCTGTCGTCGCCCCCCCCCCACACTTACCGGTGCTTCCAGAGGTGAAGTTGGCAGCGGGGGTTTGTATGCGTCCGTCGCAAATACCTTCCCCGACTGTCAGATATCAGAGTTCCAGAGTTCCTGATCTCTGACAGCCGGGGACGGTATTTGCGACGGACGCATACAAACCCCCGCTGCCAACTCCACCTCCTTCCGGCTGCCGCGGAATGAGACGTCAACCCGCTGCCCCGGCAATACAGCAGGAAATTGGAAGCACCGGTAAGTAAGTAAGTAAGTGTGTGTGTGTGTGTGTGTGTGTGTGTGTGTGTAGGGCATTTCTGGAATGCCTTACACCCCTATATGCCACTCTGGCACTTAGGGGGTTAAAAGGCATATTATGGGGCAGAGTGGCATATAGGGAGGTATAAGGCATTTCAGGAGGCAGAGTGGCGTTAAGGGGGCATTTAATAGTGCACTCTGCCTCCTGAAATGCCTTATACCTCCCTATATGCCACTCTGCCCCATAATATGCCTTTTAACCCCCTAAATGCCAGAGTGGCATATAGGGGTATAAGGCATTTCTGGAGGCAGAGTGCTCTATATAATGCCTTTTAACTCCCTTAATGCCACTCTGCCTCCTGGAATGCCTTATACCTCCCTATATGCCACTCTGCCCCATAATATGCATTTTAACCCCCTAAATGCCAGAATGGGATATAGGGGTATAAGGCATTTCTGGAGGCAGAGTGGCACATAGGGGGTCAAAAGGCATACCATGGGGCACAGTGGCATATAGAGGGTTAAAAGGCATATCATGGGCCACAGTGCCATATTGGTGTGGCAAGCCTGGGGGCAGATGTGCGTAACTGGGGGACAGGTTGGAAAATACAAGAAATAAAAACAAAAAAAAAATATTTTTCTCAATCATAGCTTTTATTAAAAAAAATAGTTTACATGAATTAACATTTACTGGTAAAACTTTTTTCCTTTAGGGTCGTCTTATATTCAGGCTTTTTCTTTTTTTCCTAAGTTAATATTCAGATTTTGGGGGGTCGTCTTATAATCAGGGTCGTCTTATAATCGAGCAAATACGGTAATTTAAAATAGTTTCGAAAGTGTCCTTCCAATCTGGACCGCACCGCTCAAGGTCAGATGGGTCCTTTCTAACCTATTTCAAACCGACACGCAGGGACATACGACGTCACAAGACCCCACAGTGTGCGGGCAGCCAGACGGAAAGGTGCCGGATCGGTGAGAGGTAAGTTGGGACGGGAATGTATGTATGTATGTACAGTATGGTTAAGGCAGTGCTGGAAAATAATGGTGGCCACAAAAAATATTGACACTTTGGTCCCAATTTGGACATTTCACAAAATGTTAACTGTATGTGAACTGGAAAAAAAAATAGAAAGCTGTACTGTACACAATACTCCAGGTGAGGTCTCACCAGCACTCTCACCAGCACTCTGTACAACGGCATGAGCACCTCATTTTACTGCTAATACCTCTCCCAATACAACCAAGCATTATTGGGTCCTTTGGGTTGTGGGGAAGGGAAGATGGGACTAATATCGGTGAAATGTAGATGGAGTTCCTGATCTCTTTGGAGATAGCTTTCTTTTGGCCAATTTCTATGCCTGCAGCAGCAGCGTTGAGTATCATTTTACTACATTTTACTTTATATTGTACAACTGCCACATTTATCTTGTTGTTTTCTTTTTTTCTGGCTTCTTAGAAAAAAAACAAACTGAATGACAGATTGGAATATTGATAAATAATGTATTCATTGTATGTCATAGTACAGATTGTAATGCAGCTTGTGTATCTGAAATGTTATCACAAGCAATGTGACAGAACATGTTAGTATTTTGAATGATATTGTTTGCCTCAATGCATTTGCGACACTGTTTTTTTCCTGGTGTAACAATCTCTTATGTAAATGTTATATTGATAAGAAATAAGAGAACAGATACTTTTTAAATACAATAAAATATGATTTGCAAATAAGTATCTGAAGACAGACTGGGCCGCTCTGCTCCATTTAGCCAAGCTTTCATACAACAGCTCATATCATGAATCATTAAAAATGTCATCATTTAAAGCTGTCTATGAATTTGTACCATCGCTATAGCCATCGACAATTCAGTCATCTGAAGTGCCTGCAGCGGGTGTCCAGATGAAAGACCTTCATTCACATTGATCTTCAATTTCTTGCGTTCTATCGAAATCAAAAACTGCAGAAAAGAAAGCTGTAGACAAACAATTTGCATCGTTCTCAGGTGGCCAGTACCCTTGGTTCTAAATACATTGGTCATTACAAAATAATAAATAAAAGACAACTTCGAATATAATAAGAGGACCCAGGACAGACCCCTGAGGCACTCCACTTAATACCTGTGAACAGTCTGAGAAACATCCATTCACAACAACTCTCTGCATTCTATCTTTTAGCCAATTCCCGATCCAAATACAGACATTTGCACCAAGCCTATTTCTTTTCATTTGTAGAGTAACCTTTTATATGGAACCATATCAAATGCCTTAGCAAAGTCCAGATAAATCACATCTACGGTCACACCCAGATCTATACTTTTACTAACTTCTTCATAGAATGCTAATAAGTTGGTTTGACAAGATCTGACTTTCACAAATCCATGTTGACTTCTACATACATATGCACGTAAACATACACATACCCACATGTATACATGCATATGCACGTAAACATATACACATACCCACCTGTATACATACATATATGCACATAAACATACACATACCCACATGTATACATACATATGCACATACCCACCTGTATACATACATATGCACATATACACAAACCCACCTGTATACATACATATGCACATGCACATACACACATGTATACATACACACATGTATACATACATATGCACATAAACACACACGTATACATACATATGCACATAAACATACACACCCACATGTATACATGCATATGCACGTAAACATATACACATACCCACCTGTATACATACATATATGCACGTAAACATACACATACCCACATGTATACATACATATGCTCATACCCACCTGTATACATACATATGCACATATACACAAACCCACCTGTATACATACATATGCACATAAACACACACACATGTATACATACATATGCACATAAACACACACCACACTTATGCACGTAAACATACACATACCCACATGTATGCATGCATATGCACGCATACATGCATATGCACGTAAACATATACACATACCCACCTGTATGCATACATATGCACATAAACATAGACATACCCACCTGTATACATACATATGCACATATACACAAACCCACCTGTATACATACATATGCACATAAACACATGTATACATAAACATACCCACATGAATACATACATATGCACAAACATACCCACCAATAAACATACATATGCACATACGCATATATACATACATACACATGACCTAAAACTGGGAAAGACCCCTTACTGCATTATTCTTTAAACTTTACCCCTTTTTTAGCATCTCTGGACATCTTACAAATACTTACTGCGCCCTCGCTGCCAGGAAGCTCCCATGGAAGCCGGCCTCCCCGGTGTGTTTATGTTGGTTATAAGAGGATAAGATGGGCTCCTCCTGGACCCGTTTCCACTTGAAAAAGGCTCCGCGTGGCATCCTGCGCTTACTGGTTTTTCCTGGCATCACCACTCAGCCCTGGTAGCATCTGCTGTACCGGATTATGAAGCCCATGTAAGTGTGACATGCGTTCTCTTCACTTCTGACAGGAATCTAGAACAGCGTCCATGTCCTGCTGCGCAGCAACTAAATCAGGGGCTGTGTAAGTCCTCAGTAGCCATTCAAATCTTCAGACCTCCTCCCTGCCGGATCCTGGTTGAAGAGGAAGCTACTAGAAACTTCCACCTCTGCTTATATACCTTCTACATGGCTGTAAACATGACCAATGAATGAGAAGGAATCAAAGCATCCCTGCATAGGCCAACCATCCTATCCCCCTTTTCTCATTGGTCCAAGAAGGCCCAATCCTGGGAAGTAGAAATACACAGAAATACATCAGTCACTCAGGCTTTATAACTGAAATAAACTTTAAAACATCATTAAATTCAAAGTGCTATAAAGTTAACCATGCTTAAAAAAATGACATATTACCATATTTGCTCGATTATAAGATGACCCCCCCAAAATCTGAATATTAGTTTAGGAAAAAAGAAAAAGGCTGAATGTAAGATGACCCTGTAGGAAAAAAGTGTTCCTAGTAAATGTTAATTCATGTAAACTATTTTTTTTAATAAAATCTATGATTGAGAAAAAAAATTTGTTTTTATTTCCTTTTATTTTTCAACCCGCCCCGTTATGCACATCTGCACCCAGGCTTCCCACTCCTATATGTCACTGTGCCCCATGATATGCCTTTTAGCCCTCTATATGCAACATAACATATAACATACACACATACCCACCTGTATACATACGCACATAAACAGACATACCCACCTGTATACATACATATGCAGATAAACATATGCACATACCCACCTGTATACATACATATGCACATAAACATATAGACATACCCACCTGTATACATACGCACATAAACAGACAAACCCACCTGTATACATACATATGCAGATAAACATATGCACATACCCACCTGTATATATATACATATGCACATACCCACCTGTATACATACATATGCACATAAACATATAGACATACCCACCTGTATACATACATATGCAGATAAACATATGCACATACCCACCTGTATATATATACATATGCGCATACCCACCTGTATACATACATATGCACATAAACATATAGACATACCCACCTGTATACATATGTACATAAAACATATACCCACTTGTATACATACGTAAGCATATAAACATACCCACCTGTATACATACATCTGCACATACACATATATACATACATACACTTGACCTAAAACTGGGAAAGACCCCTTACTGCATTATTCTTTAAACTTTACCCCTTTTTTAGCATCTCTGGACATCTTACAAATACTTACTGCGCCCTCGCTGCCAGGAAGCTCCCATGGAAGCCGGGCCTCCCCGGTGTGTTTATGTTGGTTATAAGAGGATAAGATGGGCTCCTCCTGGACCCGTTTCCACTTGAAGAAGGCTCCGCGTGGCATCCTGTGCTTACTGGTTTTTCCTGGCATCACCCCTCAGCCCTGGTAGCATCTGCTGTACCGGATTATGAAGCCCATGTAAGTGCGACATGCGTTCTCTTCACTTCTGACAGGAATCCAGAACAGCGTCCATGTCCTGCTGCGCAGCAACTAAATCAGGGGCTGTGTAAGTCCTCAGTAGCCATTCAAATCTTCAGACCCGAGAACTACTCTCTGCCGGATCCTGGTTGTAGAGGAAGCTACTAGAAACTTCCACCTCTGCTTATATACCTTCTACATGGCTGTAAAAATGACCAATGAATGAGAAGGAATCAAAGCATCCCTGCATAGGCCAACCATCATATCCCCCTTTTCTCATTGGTCCAAGAAGGCCCAATCCTGGGAAGCAGTCTATTATCTGATGTGTAGAAATACATCAGTCGCTCAGGCTTTATAACTGAAATAAACTTTAAAACATCATTAAATTCAAAGTGCTATAAAGTTAACCATGCTTAAAAAAATGACATATTACCATATTTGCTCGATTATAAGATGACCCCCCAAAATCTGAATATTAGTTTAGGAAAAAAAGAAAAAGCCTGAATGTAAGACGACCCTGTAGGAAAAAAGTTTTCCTAGTAAATGTTAATTCATGTAAACTATGTAAACCTTTTTTTTTTCAATAAAATCTATGTTTGAGAAAAATATTTTTTTTGTTTTTGTTTCCTTTTATTTTCCAACCTGCCCTCCAGTTATGAACATCTGCCCCCAGGCTTGCCACTCCTATATGGCACTGTGGCCCATGATATGCCTTTTAAGCCTCCAAATGCCACTGTGCCCCATGATATGCCTTTTAACCCTCTATATGCTACTGTGCCCCATGAAATGCCTTTTGACCCCTTATGTGCCACTCTGGCATTTAGGGGTTTGAAAGGCATATTATGGGGCAGAGTGGCATATAGGGAGGTATAAGGTATTTCAGGAGGCAGAGTGGTGTATAGAGGGTTAAAAGGCATCTCTGGAGGCAGAGAGGCATTAAGGGGGTTAAAGGCATCATAGAGCACTCTGCCTACAGAAATGCTTTATGCCCCCCATTTAACCCCCCCCACACACACACTTAACGGTGCTTCCGATTCCCTGCTGTGTAGTCGCGGCAGCGGGTAGACGTCTACGCAATTCGCAACTTCCGCTGTAGCCGGAAGGAGATGCGGTTAGCAGCGGGGGTTGTCTGCGTCCATAGCGCAGACCTCCCCCGACTATTAGAGAGAATTCCCTGCCCCAGAACTCTCCTCACTGAAAGCCGGGGAAGGTCTGCACGATGGACGTAGACAACCCCGGCTGCCAACTGCACCTCCTTCCGGCTGCAGCGGAAGTTGCGAATCGCGTAGAAGTCTACACGCTGCCCCGACTACACAGCAGGGAGTCGGAAGCAGCGGTAAGTTTGGGGGGGGGTTAAATGGGGGGCTAAGACAGGAGCATCCAGGACTCCTGAGGTCTGATTATAAGACAACCCCAATTATAAGGGGTATTTTTCAGAGCATGTAAATGTAAACTATTTTTTTTTTAAATATATGATTGAGAAAATTATTTTGTTTTTATTTCCTTTTATTTTCCAACCTGCCCCCCAGTTATGCACATCTGCCCCAGAAATGCCTTATACCCCCTATATGCCACTGTGCCCCATGATATGATATGTTTGTGTATCATAGATGTATAATTGTGGAAGGGCAAAGATGGCACTAGCCGTAGGTTTGAGCCTTGGGGACCAAGATGGCACAGGCTGGACTGTTTGGGGACAAAGATTGCAAATCTTATGTGTGTTATCTGGGTGCTGGTCAGGTTCTATGTGGGCAGTGTGGACGCCAGGTTTTAAATATACCTTTAATGCCGTGTTTTTATGTGAATTCCAATTGATCTTTACCTGCAAAGCTGGGTTTTTGTGTTATTCTGTAGATCCATATGTGCTATGCTATGTTTCCATACATTATTTATGTGTACCTGCAAATACAGGGTTAATATGTCTTATTCAGTTGATTAATACCTGCAATGCTGTTTCCATGTATGTATTTGATCTATACCTGCAATGCTACGTTTCATATATTATTGTATACCTGCAAATACAGGATTTGTATGTCTGATTCTGTTTATTTTAAATATATACCTTCAGTGCTGAGATCACAAGTGAATTTCAATTGATCTGGGTTTGTGTGTTGATCTATACCTGCTATCGGCAGCAGGGTCTAATATATATATAGGCAGCAGGGGCTAGTAAATGGGTTTTAGATATTTGGACAGGGGCGCAATTTCAGTGCTTGCCATAGGTGCTATTTTCAGTAGATACGCCTCTGTATACACATCACACCTCCCGCCCACCCTGCTTACCTCTCCAGCAGCTTTCTCTCAAGCTGTTCACACACCATGCAAGCAGCCTCAGGATCACGTGACCCCGATAAAAGTAGGTAAGAGTTCCATGTTAACACCAGTGCACACCCTTTCCTTCCTCCCCAATGATAACCCCAAGGGGATAAGATCACTTTATAGCTGCTGACTGTGCTGTGTATATTAAGAACCTGGTCATGTAAATGACATGTTCTATTTACATTACCTCTTCTCCAGCATGCACAAGAGTTAGAGGGGTTCTAAAAAGACCCCCAACAACAACATACAGAATGACAGCGGAGAGGGCGATGCAATGCAGCCCTAAAGACAAGTGTCCTCTTCTCCTTTATTTAACGAATACATATCAAAGTACTTACAATGTCCACGGTTCCCTGATCACAGAGTTGCTTACAGCGGACTTGAAGGGGGAAAAACACCTTTCATCTGAGTTCAGTACAAAGATCTAAAGATCACATGAAGGTCAATGGTTTCGACAGCAACTGCCAAGAATCTCTTGGGAAGCAAAGAATCGCCACCTTCTTTCCTCCAACTGACCTTATTACCAGGAATTGAAATCAATGAACACAGAGGTATCTGACCACCATTCTCCAAAAGTCACCGCAGAAACGCGCACCTTTTAACTACAGATAACGGCGACGGATCCATACATAACATTCTGCCCGACGGGCGTTCCAGTGAACCATTGCAATCGTGTTGCAGCAAATTTCAGCACTGGTGGCCGTTCAAGATTACTCTAAAATGTCACATAATACGCATGCTTAATTCGGAACTAATTTTCATGAAATCATGTCTGACACAATCTCTAAAGTTTGGGAAAGATAGTATTATAGAAGATTTTAGAGTAAATTGAGTGTTGTCAGGAGGGCTTGTAGGAAAGTTGCACATTTTACTATCCATTATAAGGGGCCATCCCTAGCAAATTTCTCCAAAAAGATGGGTGAGCTGACCCTGAAAAATGTATAATTCAATGGGTAAGACGGAGAAAATATTATACAGGGGCAGCCAAGGTCTCCCTGCAGCAGAAGTTCACAGGAGGATGACGCCTTATAATATATAGCGATGCCTGGGTGCTGAAACCATTCTCCATTTAGTGAGTAGACCCTAAAAAAAAAAAAAAAAGGCAAACTAAAGACTCTGCTTTAAGGCAAAACAAATGGTGTTCAGTGGTCGTAGCTAGGTTTCAGAACCCAATACTCTTAATGACAAGAACCAATTTATTGAAAGAGAATCCGTTTTATTTCCGAAACACAGCGTGCTTGCAAGGGAACAGAAGGCGGCCGTTATTGATCTCACCGTTTTATATTGCAAAATAAAAAAAAATAAAAAAATGAATCTTTTGAACTTAACTGGGAATAAAAAAGTTTGAATAACATTTTAATTTACACATTTGCTGGTTACAGCACATTCATTAACTGAATAAGCGCTCCAGCCTTAATCCACAGATTATTTTCCAGCAATAGAGTCAGTGCCAGTTTGCTCCTTGTCTAGCAGCACCATTTTCCAGGGCTTCGCTCGCTGGTCCTGGACGTCACATTTTCTCCATCGCCATAAAACCGGTGAATGGCTGTGACCAGGTTGGAGGCATCTGGATCTGCTGCAGCTTGTGCTTAATGGTGGCAAGCAGTCAAAGCTGGCCACGCGGCTGGGGCCTGTATCCAAACAGAATTGTTTCCATGTTACCCTTCTAAAAATCCAAGGATTTTATTTGAATCATATATTTTGTTTCTCGTAGTGCAGTTAGAAACTAGAGCAGATTCTGAACAGTGCAATACGCAGGCATGGCTGACAATGTATGCATCAAACCAGAGCACACACACCAGCGCAACAAGAGCTAAACCGCCATTTGGAAAGTATGCTATTTCTAAGAGGTAATTATCTTTCCTGTGAAATGTGTAAATATGAGGCAGATTGTGGATAGTGATGCCTATTTTTTCTTATAAACTCTCAGGATATGAATGTCTTCACTCTGGTACTCTGCATCGTGTTTCTCCAAAGGTACTTCTTCAAACTCAAAGTCAACCCCCAGCAGCTAAAAAGAAATTGAGGAAATATGAGATATAGGCTATATTTAGAAAAGGAAATCTGGGGTAAATTGCTAAATGTCACTCAATTAACACAGAAACCAAAGGGACTTCCAACTCTTGCTCATATGCCCCTCTCTGGTGGCTACCTCCTCAGGTCAGCAAGACAGAACTAGCAGTTACCAGCTCAAGAACATATAGGCTTCGGGAGAAGATGTTCATGAGCTCTCTATGCATTCTCCCCATGATCAGCACTGATCCATGCTACAACCCATACTAGGCAACTACAGGCCAATACTAACATGACTGCTGCTTACATGAACACGGAAATAACGGAGAGCTGTATAGTTCCGTTGGACTTGGAAAAACACAACTAAGATAACCGTGGCTGCTCTGTGTAAATAAAAACAAGCCTGAAGTGCCTCACTTATGCTTCCTAAAGCACTTTTTACTTCTGAACAGATGCCTGTGTACTCCCACCATGTTCCATAATCCCCCTCAGAAGCTACAATTGAAACAAAGGATTATGTAAAGACGAGGTTCACTAAATCACACCGCAGGTGAGTTGTTCTCATAGTTCAAGAAATACTATTCACAAGGGTTCTGGGTACGAAACATTCATTTGAGCAGCTCATGAAAAAGTAGTGAAAGGGATGCAGAAGATCTTTGGGATCAGAACAAGAGAGACAGGTTGTCTGCCTGTAGTACCATAACACAAAGACCTGTATACAAAAATATTGGTTTTATCTAATATTGTCCCATTATACCCCCTTTTATCTGCAGACCGACATTGCCAGTCATGTGATATTTAGGGTGCCTTCCCTGCTCAAGCAACACACTGAGCTGACTCCTAGAGCCACGATAATGGAATCCTTTTTTCCCACAGGCTATATTAGTCAGAGCTCCAGAGCTGAGTGATTGAGACAGAGCCATTCTAACGTTTACCACGGGCAGTATTATAGAGGAACAGGCTGTTTGTTTAGTAGACCAGACAAAAACGACAGACCAAGGACGGATAAACTGATACTAGCAACAAAAATGTGTTTAACAATCTGCAGAAGCAGAAATATTTAAACCTATCAAGGGGGGCTCTATGATCTCACCTCAAAAAATCTTCTTTCAATTTCAGGGTTTTTCCCAGTGGTTCTTTGTTCGTAACAGCACAGGATACAAGTCTCCAGGCTACAGAGATCTTTAAGGGTCTTCAGCAGCAGACACAAGGACTGTATTAATAACAAAAATAAACAGGTTTACATGTGTTGATAATGACAGAATTTCAATATACCTGGTGAGATCATGAAATAAAATTGATGTAAGTCTTTGATTGGTCCATTGGTGAGACAGAGTTAAGTCCAAGACTTATGTCTTTATCCCTACTCCCCTAGCATACCGCCCAGTGGCCCTTACAATACATATACAGATTTTATACATTACCCTAATGAGGGAACTACTCACAGGACGGACATAATAAACATATAGCAAATAACATTCAGGGGTGTCACAGCACCAAGGTGGGCACATATGATACACACTATTCTAATACCTGAACCAGCCTGATTGCAGCAGGTTAATGCAGTAAGAACATTTAAACATGAGTCCCATAGGTATAGGCCTACCCAAAACCAAGATCAAGAATTGAGTCTTTAACACCAGGAGGGGACCCCCCCCAAAAAAACCCCCCAGCAGATTAGATGGGCTAAATGGAACATATCTGCCATGACATTGCCATTTTAGACAAGCTCTCTTTTGAGCCATGTAATAAATACGGAAGCACCCGCACCTCTTCATAGTATATGCAGTCCGCCATCAAAATGTAGTTAGGTGAAGGCAGGAACTCTGTGACATCCTCACCCCTGAAAAAGAAAACATATCCCCAAGTATTAACAACATGATTAATTATTTAAAGGCGAATCATATCCTAGTAAAGAGAACCTATTGCCACCAAGCCGAGATATACAAACCATTTTAGTACCTTCGCTCGGCAGCTACCGGTGATTAGATCCTTGTTGCTTTCAATGTTCACGTTCATCAAGTCCTTCAAGTCTTCAAGATCCGTCAACGTGACGTCTGCCCTGTACAGAAAATAAATTGTACTTAGAATGAAAGAATAGTCGTGCCAAGTAAAAGATCAAAAGCATAGAATCATCAATGGATATTTTGGAGCTAAAAGGAAAAAAAATCTGCTTTTAGAATATTATCATGGCGGGTGGGAAATGGGCCAGCAACATACAAAACAGGGGCATCCGTGAGGAAAGAGGGAAGCAGGGATTTCGGGACACTTGGTAGGTATGCGTTGGAAGTCATGCTGTAGTGTTTTATATTTCTAAAAGGGTTATAAAATTATAGTTGAGATTTATTACTCTCCTCATAAAGAATATATCAGTCATTTATTTACATTGTGTGGCACCAGATCTGCCACTTACCCGAGGGTTGCCGCCATGATCCCTACAATGCCGGTGCCAGACCCCAGCTCCAGAACCGATCTCCCCCTCAGCTTATGGAATCCAGGGCCCACAAACTCCTCGCCCTCCAGGAACTTGGATAGTACGATAGCGGCGTCCCACACCACGCAGCCTACGTCTCCGGAGCTCAGCTGCTGAATCGCCAGAACCGTCCCATCACTGCGCTCCAGCTTCCGCAAAAACATTGCCCTCGGGTCCGTCACGACAGGCCAAACCCCTCAGGTGCCCGCTTCCTCACTGTGCCAGCATTGACGCCCACAAAGCCCAAACAGCTGCTAGTTCCTACCCAGTAGGACTCTAAAGAGGTTGTCAGATCATGTGACTGATCACATGGTACAAAGTACTGCCGGAAACTGGAGACTGAAATGAGTGGAAATGAATTGAACTGATAGCGCGCCGGTGTCCGTTCGGGAGGGGGGATGTGTCTCTGGCGTCCGCTCGGTGTGTCTCTGGCTGTCACTGGCGTCTGCCCGGTGTGTGTGTCCGTCTGTCTGTGGCGTCCGCTCGGTGTGTCTGCTTGTCTGTCTGCCTCTGCTCGGTGTGTCTGTCTGTCTCTGGCGCCCGCTCGGTGACTGACACTTGCACAATGTGTACTGTATACGAAAATATAATATATAATAATAAAGCAACAGCCACGTTTCATATTAGAATTGCTCACGGATATGTAAATGCACATAACATGGAATGCACTTGGAAATGAAATTAAAATCCGTTTTTCTCTTAATATGTTTAAAGCGTTTTCTTCTTTATAAAAGCGTCTCTATCGCACTCTGCCGCCACTGTGTGTTTAACAGCCATGCACAGGGTACAATATCCAAGAAAGGCTGCATTGGTCACGCAGGGTTAAGATCCTATAAATCCAGGATGGGTGGAAGAAAACTTATAAAAAGGCAAATTGGTACCCAAGAACAACACAATATTATTGTCATAAATATATATATAAACGGGTAAATTATACTGCGTGAGAGAAAAAAATTCTAATCGACAATGTTGAATCGATTTTATGGAATATAAAATTAGGGTTTTTTCAGAGCAAATGCTCTGAAAAATACACTTCGTCTTATAATCAGACCTTGATTAGTGGTTGGATAATAATACAGCGCTGCAGGGGACCCGGATCCTCCTCTCTGACAGCCGGCAGGTGTCTGTGCGATGCGCGCAGACATCCTCCACTACTGTCGTCGACTTCCGCCCGGGCTTCTATGATGGAGCACCAGTGTGACATGACCATATAAGGGGTAAAAGGCATATTTGGGGGGCAGAGGGGCATATCTGGGGTCAGAGTGGCATATAGGAGGTTATAAGGCATGTCAGGGGGGCACAGTGGAATATCAGGGGATATAAGGCATATATCTATATCTGGGGGAATAATGCATAATGCATCTTCCTGATTTCTCTAAATTAAAGCTGCTGTTCTACTTAGACATTTTCCCCAACTATATAAATATAACTATATACATTCTCTAAATACTTATATTATTATGTACTACTATAATTTACATGTTAAATAAACATTTTCTTGTTTTAGTATAATATACCGTTTGTAGTTTATTGTTGAAACTGTAGTTATTTCACCAAAATAAATTGTGTTCTGTGCTCATAAACAAGGTGGAAAACAAATAGGACAGAAGCACACAGGGACTGATATGAAACAAGTAAACTAAAACTTTTATCATTAATACATTTTTATTGCATTAAAAAGAAAGCTTAGCAGTCCAGCATAACTGCTACTTTGCAAGGCTATTGAATTCCACATGACTGTTTACAGCATTGATAGGTTTATGATGTCACTGTGACACACCCATTTCCCACTACAGTTTTGGCATGGTGGTGCATCATCTCCATGGTAACAGGTCAATTGTTGTGTCATAGCTTTGTGATGTCACACATTCTAAGTGTATGCATTAGGGGATCACGAGCCCAGACAATCACTCTATTACTGAGAGTAGCGATAGTAGGTCACGTTTGGACCAACTGACTTATTCTAAGTTATTAACCCAGAAATTCTAGCTTACAAGCCAATCTTTTGTAGCAACTCCCTGTAGTTGTTATACTGCAGGACTATTGCTATTACTCATCTGTTGCGCATCCACTCCTCATCTCATTGTAACGGGTATGTTAGGGATTTTTGTTTCATTTTACTAATGGATAAAAACACCTAAATCACTCATAACATCAAACAAGGAGCATACACCCCGTGCACCATTAAGGGACAGGGTTATTGTACGAGTTTTTCCTATTTCTTTCTTTAACAGTTATTTCTGTTTTTCTCAGTTAGTCTACCCACTCAAATTATATATACATTTTGGGGGGCAAGTAGGGATTACCGTTTGTCTGTAGCTTCTTGTCGAAGCTGTAGTCATTAAACCAAAATACATTGTGTTCTGGGTTCATAAACAAGATGGACAACAAATAGGACAGAAGCACACAGGGACTGATATGAAACAAGTAAACTTAAACTTTCATCATTAATACCTTTTCATTGCATTAAAAAGAAAGCTTAGCAAGCCAGCATAACTGCTACTTTGCAAGGCTATTGAATTCCACATGACTGTTTACATCATCACCATGGTAACTGGTCAATTGTTGTGTCATAGCTTTGTGATGTCACACATTCTAAGTGTATACATTAAGGGATCACGAGCCCAGACAATCACTCTATTACTGAGAGTAGCGATAGTAGGTCACGTTTGGACAAACTGACTTATTCTGAGTTATAAACACAGAAATTCTAGCTTACAAGCCAATCTTTTGTAGCAAATCCCTGTAGTTGTTATACTGCAGGACTATTGCTATTACTCATCTGTTGCGCATCCACTCCTCATCTCATTGTAACGGGTATGTTAGGGATTTTTGTTTCATTTTACTAATGGATTAAAACACCAAAATCACTACACGACTTAAACAGCTATGTTCCCATTTCTCAGTTCGTGTACGCACATGAATTATATACATTTTTTTTGGACAAGTAGGGATTTTCTCAAAATTCATATTCATATATGTGAAGCAATTTCTTTATGAAATAAAGTTTTATATATAAAAGATATATAAAATGAACAATTACCAAACATTTTATTGCTTAACATATCCCTAATTTACAAATCACCCTAGATTCCTGTTTCATTTTTTTTTAACACCTTCCTTTCCATATCTAAAACATTCCCTACTAAGTACCATACTAACCATATAAAATAAAAAAAAAAATTAAATATAGTAAAAAAAACCCGTTCACAATCACTGAGAGCCGAGACAAAGGCAATGCTTGCAAGCATCACCTTTGTCTTTTGACTTTTTCCATGCATGTGATTGGCTGTAGCATGGAAGATCTGCCATTGATTGACGGCTCTGATCGGGGAGCCATCAGCAGCAGTGCCCCCCCCATGCTCTTGTTGATCTCGTTGATGTGGGAGCGATTTAACCGGTTATGTACCAGGTACATCATGAGTTCTGTGCTACCATCTTTTCATGACGTACATCATTGGTCACAAGGGAGTAAACCTAAAGCAATTTTATGTATATTATGTTGAAAGTTTCTTTTGTGTTAGTTTTCAGTAGAAACGATGTCTTCGTATTCTGTGAAATATGTCCGTCTCCGGAACGGACAAAATTTGTCCAATATTTTTGTTTTTGGAAATCCCATTCGTCTGTCTGGTTGCAAAGAAATAAACGCCCAGAAGAAACATCTGAGCTGCTGTAAAACTCATCGGCTCCGCTATTCACATGTAACAAAGTAACTTTAACATGAAGCAGCAGCTGGAAATCTCTCTGTATAATGTGTTTGGTAGAGAAATATTCCTGCACATATTTATTATTATCATTATTATTATTATCTTTTATTTATATAGCGCCAGCAGTTTATGCAGCGCTTGATACAAGGGACATACTAAAACGAATGACAAAATGGAATGCCCATAGACTTTAATGGGGAGGAATGCCCATAGACTTTAATGGGGAGGAATGCCCATAGACTTTAATGGGGAGGAATGCCCATATACTTTAATGGGGAGGAATGCCCATAGACTTTAATGGGGAGGAATGCCCATAGACTTTAATGGGGAGGAATGCCCATAGACTTTAATGGGGAGGAATGCCCATAGACTTTAATGGGGAGGAATGCCCGTAGACTATAATGGGGAGGAATGCCCATAGACTATAATGGGGAGGAATGCCCATAGACTATAATGGGGAGGAATGCCCATAGACTATAATGGGGAGGAATGCCCATAGACTATAATGGGGAGGAATGCCCATAGACTATAATGGGGAGGAATGCCCATAGACTTTAATGGGGAGGAATGCCCATAGACTTTAATGGGGAGAAATGCCCATTGACTATAATGGAAGGTAAAAGAATAATTGATTTTGAATTTAAAACATATCATTTAGATCTTTGGCACACATTCTCCCCTAGCACAGACACAGGATCTAAAACTCAGATTATGTGGGATTATAGTGATTGAGTGAATGTGAATTGAGTGAATGCCCATAGGATATAATGGGAGAAAAATTAAACTTGTTTTTTAGAGAAAACCATCTTAAATATCATATAGAACTGTGTCATGTATACTCCCCTAGTACAGTTATAGGTTCTAAACCTCATATTAAGTGGAATTATAGCTGTGTTCTATGGAATGACAGGTGAATGACAGTATTGATGGAATGCCCATAGGATAATGTTATCTCTATGTTTAATGCTGTGACGGAACCCTCCATCACTGGGACTACTGGAGAAGCCTGACTGCCAGCCTCCTCCCTATTGACTATGGGCCCTGGGTTTGTAAAGACTTCTGTGGCTACCCCCAGCAGTATCATCTCATCACTTGCTGAGGGGATTATCTCCAGCAGACAGCCAGGATCTGCAACCAGGGAGTGACTGCCATTGTTTCAGTTTAATGTTGTATAAATCAGTCCCCCCCCCCATTGTATTGTTAATCTCGTGACTGCCCCTGTTGTCTCTGGGAGGCAGATTAAGGGGGGCGGTTTGTGTCCCAATATCTTATTTTATGTAAATGTGTGTTTTGATGGATATATCCAGCCCTGTGTGTCCAAAATAAATCAGTCTTCGTTTGGTTTTACCCTACACTGAGTCTCGGCGAGTGACTGGGGAACTGGGGAAAGTGTTGTCCCAGGCTAAGGGAGCACAAGACAGCGGAGGTAGTCGGTCGGACTAGCCAGCCCGTGACATTGGTGGCAAGCGGCGGGATTGCTTCTTAGTCTGAGGGACACTTACTTTCTACCGGGATTAACCGACAGGACGACAGACTTCGGTCGCCTTGACGAACACATGGATGTGGTATCAGAATTCCAGGGGCTGCTGCGGGTCATCCTCTCCTGCTACACCACTACTCTGCCTACAGAACAATACCAGAATCTGAGGCAACTGGTTCGACGGTCACTATGGCAGAGGGCTGTTATATGCCGGGGTCAGTGTCTTCCAAGCTCCGAACAAAAGATTAGAGACCAGCGGGAACTACGGATGTCATTCCCTTAGTGCAGAGAATTACATCACATGCCGTTTCCAGTATCTTAAGTTCTATTAAGGTTTGGGGACCAGGGCATTTTTATTTTTGTAACGGTTATAAGTTGCACCTGCAACCTGTAGCTTTCAACTGCTCGCAAAAATATATTTCTTTCCCCAGGTAACTGGAGTTAATAAATAATAGTTCCTTTTTTACACTTGAAGTATTACATTGCATAGCCTATATTGGTGTTAATACAGGTATTTTATTTTTGTATCTCTCATGTGGTACATAGTTGGAATTAAAATTAATACTACTAAAATAGACTGTCCCAAACATGACATGTCGGAATGGAAATGTAGGTGTATTTTGGCTTTTATGAAATGTTTTGTGCATCTTGCTATAAACTTGTGCACCGAAAAATGCACCTGCCCCTTAAACCCGCCGCAACTGCGACCGGGTCCGCCACTCAAAGGGGCTCGGAAGCCCCCGCCAGGGCCGGCCTTACAGGTGTGCGTCCGCACAGGGTTTAAATTAAAACATCGGGGGGGGTTGTTTTTTTGCAACCCCCAATACTTACTCCTCAGTGATTGATATTCGCTGAATATGCGCGGAATTCTTCTATTGTTTTATGTTAGTGTGCGTGCAGGCATGTTATGACTGTGTGTGCAGGCATGTTATGACTGTGTGTGTATGGGTATGATATTGTCTATGTGTGTTTCTCTGGGTATGATAGCATGCATTTGTGCTAGTTTAAGTGTCTGTGCATGTGTGTTAATGTATGGGCCTTGTTGTGTTAGTGTGAGTGTCTGTGTGTGTATTAGTGCTGATTGTCTGGTTGTGTTAGTGTCAGGGTGTGTGTTAATGTATGGGTCTGGTTGTGTTAGTGTGAATGTCTGGGTGTGTGTATTAGTGCTGATTGTCTGGTTGTGTTAGTGTCAGGGTGTGTGTTAATGTATGGGTCTGGTTGTGTTAGTGTGAATGTCTGGGTGTGTGTATTAGTGCTGATTGTCTGGTTGTGTTAGTGTCTGGGTGTGTGTTAATGTATGGGTCTGGTGGTGTTAGTGTGAATGTCTGGGTGTGTGTGTATTAGTGGTGATTGTCTGGTTGTGTTAGTGTGAGTGCCTGGGTGTGTGTGCTTTAGTAAAAAGATTGTGAGGAGAACCGGTGTGCCCTAAAAATAGTGTGTGCTAAATAAGTAAATCTCTTAAAAATACTTCCCTTTTGTTTTCTCACAGCTGCCTCCTTAAAAACAACTCTCTCCAGGTGTTGTAAAGTATAGGTTCAATTTCAATAGGGGGCGCTCATGTAAGAAAAACAAACGAAACAACAATAGTGTAGACTGTTCAGTCAATACGGTGTTAATTATATTGCGTTAGTTGCACTCACAATAGTGCTGAAGATTTGTGTCTGTTTCTCATTCCCCTCTCATAGCAGCTTGTGAAAAAGGTAGTAAATGGTTGCAATCACGGGATCCAATGCACGTAAAATTATGTGCAAGGTGCGCTCAGGGAGGGGGGTAGGGGAAGCCCACGGTGTCCAGGATCTCTTCTCCAAATGTCATGGAATTTCAGGTCCAATCCCCCGAACGCTGTGATACAGTGCGGCAACTTCTTCCAGCCAGGGAGCGGGAAAACCACCCCCAAAGAATAATCAACTGCTGCTTATATTTAAAGATATAGGTTTATTACGGGAATATGCCTTTAAAATAATTTTATTTAAATTTTAAAAAAAAGTACTTTAAGATATATAAAATATAAATATGTAAACGTCAAACGATTCAGTGAAATAAAAAGTCTTTCCTCAACGCGTTTCGGCTTTAATGGCTTCCTCAGGAAAAAAGTATTTGATCGCTTCTTCCACTCTTTTTATGTGTGTTAATTCGTTGTATTTTCTTCTATATACGCTAGATGGCGGTGTAACGTTGTTTCCCAGAACATGAGGACGTGTTGTACGCACATGTACACTAGGTGGCGCTGTTACGTCATTCCACAATACGTGAGGACGTATTGGAGGCTGGATGTGCGTACTGCCGTCATTCTGTTTATACGCGTCCCCATAGAAACGGCTTCTCCTTCTCCGTAGGGCTGTCTCTTTTCTTGGTGTTGCATCATGTCCTAGTGTCCTGCTGTGCTGTGCAGTGCAGATGTTAAGAAATGACATTTGAAGACGGATTAACATGAACGCTAAGTATAAACGCTATAGGATGTAAACGTTTAAGGATGTGATTGCATTAAACGTGGATATATGAACTATAACTAAACATACTATGGGTTTTGTTTATACATAAATGTCTATATGAATCCACAGAAAAGAGAGCAATATGCCAAACAATAATACAAAATATGAAATATTGGAATTGTGTATAGTAAAAAGTAATATTGAAGAACCCATGAATGAATAAGTAGTCTGTGTCTATTTATTTCAAATGGGGGTTAGGATCCCTTAGGTGAAAGCGTGAATATCCAAGTTTATGTTCAAGCCTCCTTTTTTTATATGTTCCTAATTTAAAGATCCACTTAGTTTCCTTTCTTGAAATGTTTTCTGCACTATTCCCTCCTCTCCAATTTGGGGGTACAGTGTCTATTCCCATGATTCAAAATTGATTAATTGAGAAAACAGGACATGAATTACAGTATCGCGGAACACCGTGTTTAATGCTTGAATTCATAATGTTCCCAAGATGTTCCTAAATTCTTCCTTTAAGTGGTCTGGTTGTTCTTCCCCCATACTGTGCACCACATGGACATTGTAATAAATAAATTACAGATTTGGTGGTGCAGGTGATGAATTTCTTAATTTCGTATGTAGTCCCTGTCCTATTACTGATAAAACTGTTTGTTTTCCTTGGTAGGTAGGTGCACATCTTGCACCTACCGCATGGGCAAAAAACAATGGGTTTCTTGCCCAGAAAGGTATTAAAATTAATTTCTGTTTTCTTTGTTGGGAGGAAAATGTTTTTCAAATTATTTGTTTTTTTTGTATACGATTTGAGGTTTTTCCGGTAAGAGGGGACCTAAAATGTCATCGCTCTTCAGGACATGCTAGTGTTTCCGCAATATCTTTTTAATGTGGTAAGCCTTAGTATTATATTCCTTAATGAATGAAAAACTGAAATCTTTCTTGTTCATATTATGTTCGGGCTTTCCTTTTAGTAGATGAGATCTGTCCATTTGTTCCACTTTCTGTTGACTTCTCGCTAATAACTCTATTGGATAGTGTTTCTCCCTAAATTTACTTTTAATATCTGTGGTGTGTTTTATAAAGTCCTGGTCCCGTGTACAGTTCCTCCTTATTCTCATCATCTGCCCCGTGGGGATGTTATCTAACCATGCTGGGTGATGACAGCTTGTGTAATCAATGAAACCATTGGCATCGGTAGCATTTTTATAATTTCTGGAGCATTGCCTTCTGTGAATAGTTCCACATCCAAGAATTCAACACTTTGCTTTAGTATGTTGAAAGTAAATTTTAGGTTGTATTGGTTCTGGTTGATGTATTCTATAAATTGATGTAATTTATCCAGTGTTCCCCTCCATATAATTAACACGTCATCGATATATCTCTTCCACTGCACCAGGTCTGCTTCAAATGGATTGTTGTGCCATATCTGTTCTGCTTCCCATTCGGCTACGAAAAGGTTGGCGTAACTCGGCACAAACCTGGCACCCATGGCTGTCCCACATAGATGACGGTAAAACTGGTGTTCAAACAAGAAATAGTTATATTTCAAAATAAAATCGATACATTCCAAAATGAAATCCTTCCGATGTGTTGCATGTTAACTCCATGTTTAATGCTATCTCAATGAGTAGTGTTATGTCCATGTTTAATGCTATGTCCATATTTAATGTTATCTCTATGTGTAATGTGTGACAGTGTAAACCCCAGGGAGATGCTTAGTGTGGCATTTGGGTACAGGTGCTATCCAGATCGTAAATATGGGTCCCTAGGGTGGAGCAATTGGAGAGCAGGGTGGGAAATGCTCCGTTTCCCCATGCTGTGGAAATTCCATGCCGAGTTTTCCAGGACGCAAGAAGTCCACAGGATCCGGTCCGGGATTCCTATGGGGCCGGCATCAGGCACAGGTGCTGGACATTAAAAACCCCTGGAGCTTGATACTCAGAGAGACTGTTGGGGGAAGTGGAAGTTCCCTGTGCTCCCAGGGCAAGGAGAGGCCCCGAAGAAGACAATCCCTGAGCCAAGTGAGGCAATACCTGCCTGGACATTTCTTTTGCAGGTTTCACAGATATGCAATACTTTTATCCAGCAAAAAGAAACTTCACGTCCTGATCATCAATAAGTCGTCACAAACACATCAAGGCCATCCTCCATAAGATATGTATTTCAGCCAGCAATACACAAGGGCACATACCATGCAACAGTCAAACAGTGGTTTTTGGGGTTTAAGCGGTTAAAATAAGGAGGAAAAAAAAACAAAAAAAATGAGCTGCTGTTCCTGGCTCTAATTGCCCTAGAGGACTTAGGTGCTTAGGACCCCTAAAAGTGACATGTATGGCCCTCATGCTATAGGGTTTGTCACATATGGTGGAGGATGCGGGCAAAGCACTGCTATGGTCTGTGGGCAGAAAGCAGGAACCAAAAAAAAAAAAACGAAAAAAACGAGCTGCTGTTCCTGGCTCTAATTGCCCTAGAGGACTTAGGTGCTTAGGACCCCTAAAAGTGACATGTATGGCCCTCATGCTATAGGGTTTGTCACATATGGTGGAGGATGCGGGCAAAGCACTGCTATGGTCTGTGGGCAGAAAGCAGGAACCAAAAAAAAAAAACGAAAAACAAAAAAAAAAAAAGAAAAAAAAAAAATTCACTTTATTTTAACCGCTTAAACCCCAAAAACCACTGTTTGACTGTTGCATGGTATGTCTCTAACTGAACTATGCTGGTGCAGACTGACCAGCCTAATCACCCACTACCTCAACCTCCCAGCCAGACCCAGCTACGCCAGGCTCTGGAAAACCTCCCCCAGACAACACACAAAACGTCCAGGCAGGTATTGCCTCACTTGGCTCAGGGATTCTCTTCTTCGGGGCCTCTCCTTGCCCTAGGAGCACAGGGAAACTTCCTCTTCCCCCAACAGTCTCTCTGAGTATCAAGCTCCAGGGGCTTTTAATGTCCAGCACCTGTGCCTGATGCCGGCCCCATAGGAATCCCGGACCGGATCCTGCAGATTTCTTGCCTCCTGGAAAACTCGGCATGGAATTTCCACAGCATGGGGAAACGGAGCATTGGCCCACCCTGCTCTCCAATTGCTCCACCCCAGGGACCCATATTTACGATCTGGATAGCACCTGTACCCAAATGCCACACTAAGCATCTCCCTGGGGTTTACACTGTCACAAATGCTATGTCCATGTTTAATGCTTTATCCATGTGTAAGGCAGTGTCAGTGTTTAATGCTATCTCCATGTTTAATGTTATCTCTATGTGCAATGCTATGTCCATGTTTAATGCTATTGTCAGGAACCACTTTTTCGCTGCCTGAACCATGGCTTTTTTTATACCTGTGGTGTTTAAATCTGCTACCACTAGTGGCCGCCCTCTGGAGCACTCAGAACTCAGGTGTGCCTTGTTACCTGGGTTGAGCCCTAGCCAATACATCCAGCTGGCCCTTGTTACCTGTGATTACCCTGCCTTTATGAACCTGCCCTGCCCTTCAGTCAGGGCCTTTGTATTGAAGTCTATGGATCTTCCTGCTGTGGCTCGGCACCTGTACTGTTCCTGGTTCCCTGCTTTGTGTCCTGAAACTGGTGTTCAAACAAGAAATAGTTATATTTCAAAATAAAATCGATACATTCCAAAATGAAATCCTTCCGATGTGTTGCATGTTAACTCCATGTTTAATGCTATCTCAATGAGTAGTGTTATGTCCATGTTTAATGCTATGTCCATATTTAATGTTATCTCTATGTGTAATGTGTGACAGTGTAAACCCCAGGGAGATGCTTAGTGTGGCATTTGGGTACAGGTGCTATCCAGATCGTAAATATGGGTCCCTAGGGTGGAGCAATTGGAGAGCAGGGTGGGAAATGCTCCGTTTCCCCATGCTGTGGAAATTCCATGCCGAGTTTTCCAGGACGCAAGAAGTCCACAGGATCCGGTCCGGGATTCCTATGGGGCCGGCATCAGGCACAGGTGCTGGACATTAAAAACCCCTGGAGCTTGATACTCAGAGAGACTGTTGGGGGAAGTGGAAGTTCCCTGTGCTCCCAGGGCAAGGAGAGGCCCCGAAGAAGACAATCCCTGAGCCAAGTGAGGCAATACCTGCCTGGACATTTCTTTTGCAGGTTTCACAGATATGCAATACTTTTATCCAGCAAAAAGAAACTTCACGTCCTGATCATCAATAAGTCGTCACAAACACATCAAGGCCATCCTCCATAAGATATGTATTTCAGCCAGCAATACACAAGGGCACATACCATGCAACAGTCAAACAGTGGTTTTTGGGGTTTAAGCGGTTAAAATAAGGAGGAAAAAAAAACAAAAAAAAATGAGCTGCTGTTCCTGGCTCTAATTGCCCTAGAGGACTTAGGTGCTTAGGACCCCTAAAAGTGACATGTATGGCCCTCATGCTATAGGGTTTGTCACATATGGTGGAGGATGCGGACAAAGCACTGCTATGGTCTGTGGGCAGAAAGCAGGAACCAAAAAAAAAAAAACGAAAAAAACGAGCTGCTGTTCCTGGCTCTAATTGCCCTAGAGGACTTAGGTGCTTAGGACCCCTAAAAGTGACATGTATGGCCCTCATGCTATAGGGTTTGTCACATATGGTGGAGGATGCGGGCAAAGCACTGCTATGGTCTGTGGGCAGAAAGCAGGAACCAAAAAAAAAAAACGAAAAAAAAACAAAAAAAAATGAGCTGCTGTTCCTGGCTCTAATTGCCCTAGAGGACTTAGGTGCTTAGGACCCCTAAAAGTGACATGTATGGCCCTCATGCTATAGGGTTTGTCACATATGGTGGAGGATGCGGGCAAAGCACTGCTATGGTCTGTGGGCAGAAAGCAGGAACCAAAAAAAAAAAACGAAAAACAAAAAAAAAAAAGAGAAAAAAAAAAATTCACTTTATTTTAACCGCTTAAACCCCAAAAACCACTGTTTGACTGTTGCATGGTATGTCTCTAACTGAACTATGCTGGTGCAGACTGACCAGCCTAATCACCCACTACCTCAACCTCCCAGCCAGACCCAGCTACGCCAGGCTCTGGAAAACCTCCCCCAGACAACACACAAAACGTCCAGGCCGGTATTGCCTCACTTGGCTCAGGGATTCTCTTCTTCGGGGCCTCTCCTTGCCCTAGGAGCACAGGGAAACTTCCTCTTCCCCCAACAGTCTCTCTGAGTATCAAGCTCCAGGGGCTTTTAATGTCCAGCACCTGTGCCTGATGCCGGCCCCATAGGAATCCCGGACCGGATCCTGCAGATTTCTTGCCTCCTGGAAAACTCGGCATGGAATTTCCACAGCATGGGGAAACGGAGCATTGGCCCACCCTGCTCTCCAATTGCTCCACCCCAGGGACCCATATTTACGATCTGGATAGCACCTGTACCCAAATGCCACACTAAGCATCTCCCTGGGGTTTACACTGTCACAAATGCTATGTCCATGTTTAATGCTTTATCCATGTGTAAGGCAGTGTCAGTGTTTAATGCTATCTCCATGTTTAATGTTATCTCTATGTGCAATGCTATGTCCATGTTTAATGCTATTGTCAGGAACCACTTTTTCGCTGCCTGAACCATGGCTTTTTTTATACCTGTGGTGTTTAAATCTGCTACCACTAGTGGCCGCCCTCTGGAGCACTCAGAACTCAGGTGTGCCTTGTTACCTGGGTTGAGCCCTAGCCAATACATCCAGCTGGCCCTTGTTACCTGTGATTACCCTGCCTTTATGAACCTGCCCTGCCCTTCAGTCAGGGCCTTTGTATTGAAGTCTATGGATCTTCCTGCTGTGGCTCGGCACCTGTACTGTTCCTGGTTCCCTGCTTTGTGTCCTGAAACTGGTGTTCAAACAAGAAATAGTTATATTTCAAAATAAAATCGATACATTCCAAAATGAAATCCTTCCGATGTGTTGCATGTTAACTCCATGTTTAATGCTATCTCAATGAGTAGTGTTATGTCCATGTTTAATGCTATGTCCATATTTAATGTTATCTCTATGTGTAATGTGTGACAGTGTAAACCCCAGGGAGATGCTTAGTGTGGCATTTGGGTACAGGTGCTATCCAGATCGTAAATATGGGTCCCTAGGGTGGAGCAATTGGAGAGCAGGGTGGGAAATGCTCCGTTTCCCCATGCTGTGGAAATTCCATGCCGAGTTTTCCAGGACGCAAGAAGTCCACAGGATCCGGTCCGGGATTCCTATGGGGCCGGCATCAGGCACAGGTGCTGGACATTAAAAACCCCTGGAGCTTGATACTCAGAGAGACTGTTGGGGGAAGTGGAAGTTCCCTGTGCTCCCAGGGCAAGGAGAGGCCCCGAAGAAGACAATCCCTGAGCCAAGTGAGGCAATACCTGCCTGGACATTTCTTTTGCAGGTTTCACAGATATGCAATACTTTTATCCAGCAAAAAGAAACTTCACGTCCTGATCATCAATAAGTCGTCACAAACACATCAAGGCCATCCTCCATAAGATATGTATTTCAGCCAGCAATACACAAGGGCACATACCATGCAACAGTCAAACAGTGGTTTTTGGGGTTTAAGCGGTTAAAATAAGGAGGAAAAAAAAACAAAAAAAAATGAGCTGCTGTTCCTGGCTCTAATTGCCCTAGAGGACTTAGGTGCTTAGGACCCCTAAAAGTGACATGTATGGCCCTCATGCTATAGGGTTTGTCACATATGGTGGAGGATGCGGGCAAAGCACTGCTATGGTCTGTGGGCAGAAAGCAGGAACCAAAAAAAAAAAAACGAAAAAAAAACAAAAAAAAATGAGCTGCTGTTCCTGGCTCTAATTGCCCTAGAGGACTTAGGTGCTTAGGACCCCTAAAAGTGACATGTATGGCCCTCATGCTATAGGGTTTGTCACATATGGTGGAGGATGCGGGCAAAGCACTGCTATGGTCTGTGGGCAGAAAGCAGGAACCAAAAAAAAAAAACGAAAAACAAAAAAAAAAAAGAAAAAAAAAAATTCACTTTATTTTAACCGCTTAAACCCCAAAAACCACTGTTTGACTGTTGCATGGTATGTCTCTAACTGAACTATGCTGGTGCAGACTGACCAGCCTAATCACCCACTACCTCAACCTCCCAGCCAGACCCAGCTACGCCAGGCTCTGGAAAACCTCCCCCAGACAACACACAAAACGTCCAGGCAGGTATTGCCTCACTTGGCTCAGGGATTCTCTTCTTCGGGGCCTCTCCTTGCCCTAGGAGCACAGGGAAACTTCCTCTTCCCCCAACAGTCTCTCTGAGTATCAAGCTCCAGGGGCTTTTAATGTCCAGCACCTGTGCCTGATGCCGGCCCCATAGGAATCCCGGACCAGATCCTGCAGATTTCTTGCCTCCTGGAAAACTCGGCATGGAATTTCCACAGCATGGGGAAACGGAGCATTGGCCCACCCTGCTCTCCAATTGCTCCACCCCAGGGACCCATATTTACGATCTGGATAGCACCTGTACCCAAATGCCACACTAAGCATCTCCCTGGGGTTTACACTGTCACAAATGCTATGTCCATGTTTAATGCTTTATCCATGTGTAAGGCAGTGTCAGTGTTTAATGCTATCTCCATGTTTAATGTTATCTCTATGTGCAATGCTATGTCCATGTTTAATGCTATTGTCAGGAACCACTTTTTCGCTGCCTGAACCATGGCTTTTTTTATACCTGTGGTGTTTAAATCTGCTACCACTAGTGGCCGCCCTCTGGAGCACTCAGAACTCAGGTGTGCCTTGTTACCTGGGTTGAGCCCTAGCCAATACATCCAGCTGGCCCTTGTTACCTGTGATTACCCTGCCTTTATGAACCTGCCCTGCCCTTCAGTCAGGGCCTTTGTATTGAAGTCTATGGATCTTCCTGCTGTGGCTCGGCACCTGTACTGTTCCTGGTTCCCTGCTTTGTGTCCTGATCAAGCGGACTCGCTGCTTTGCGTCCTGATCAAGCGGACTCGCTGCTTTGCGTCCTGATCAAGCGGACTCGCTGCTTTGCGTCCTGATCAAGCGGACTCGATGCTTTGCGTCCTGATCAAGCGGACTCGCTGCTTTGTGTCCTGATCAAGCGGACTCGCTGCTTTGCGTCCTGATCAAGCGGACTCGCTGCTTTGCGTCCTGATCAAGCGGACTCGCTGCTTTGCGTCCTGATCAAGCGGACTCGCTGCTTTGCGTCCTGATCAAGCGGACTCGCTGCTTTGCGTCCTGATCAAGCGGACTCGCTGCTTTGCGTCCTGATCAAGCGGACTCGCTGCTTTGCGTCCTGATCAAGCGGACTCGCTGCTTTGTGTCCTGATCAAGCGGACTCGCTGCTTTGTGTCCTGATCAAGCGGACTCGCTGCTTTGTGTCCTGATCAAGCGGACTCGCTGCTTTGTGTCCTGATCAAGCGGACTCGCTGCTTTGTGTCCTGATCAAGCGGACTCGCTGCTTTGCGTCCTGATCAAGCGGACCCGCTGCTTTGCGTCCTGATCAAGCGGACCCGCTGCTTTGCGTCCTGATCAAGCGGACTCGCTGCTTTGCGTCCTGATCAAGCGGACTCGCTGCTTTGCGTCCTGATCAAGCGGACTCGCTGCTTTGCGTACTGATCAAGCGGACTCGCTGCTTTGCGTCCTGATCAAGCGGACTCGCTGCTTTGCGTCCTGATCAAGCGGACTCGCTGCTTTGCGTCCTGATCAAGCGGACTCGCTGCTTTGCGTCCTGATCAAGCGGACTCGCTGCTTTGCGTCCTGATCAAGCGGACTCGCTGCTTTGCGTCCTGATCAAGCGGACTCGCTGCTTTGCGTCCTGATCAAGCGGACTCGCTGCTTTGCGTCCTGATCAAGCGGACTCGCTGCTTTGCGTCCTTCCAAGCGGACTCGCTGCTTTGCGTCCTTCCAAGCGGACTCGCTGCTTTGCGTCCTTCCAAGCGGACTCGCTGCTTTGCGTCCTTCCAAGCGGACTCGCTGCTTTGCGTCCTTCCAAGCGGACTCGCTGCTTTGCGTCCTTCCAAGCGGACTCGCTGCTTTGCGTCCTTCCAAGCGGACTCGCTGCTTTGCGTCCTTCCAAGCGGACTCGCTGCTTTGCGTCCTTCCAAGCGGACTCGCTGCTTTGCGTCCTTCCAAGCGGACTCCCTGCTTTGCGTCCTTCCAAGCGGACTCCCTGCTATGCGTCCTTCCAAGCGGACTCCCTGCTTTGCGTCCTTCCAAGCGGACTCCCTGCTTTGCGTCCTTCCAAGCGGACTCCCTGCTATGCGTCCTTCCAAGCGGACTCCCTGCTATGCGTCCTTCCAAGCGGACTCCCTGCAATGCGTCCTTCCAAGCGGACTCCCCGCTTTGCGTCCTTCCAAGCGGACTCCCTGCTATGCGTCCTTCCAAACGGACTCCCTGCTTTGCGTCCTTCCAAGCGGACTCCCTGCTTTGTGTCCTCATGAAGACCATTCACCTACACCTGAGAAATCCAACAAGCCTGTTACCAGTATGAAAAAGGAATCTTCTAGGAAACGTGAACCCCTTACCACAACCGAATTGCAACAAAGGCGTGATGATGAGGCTTGCTTTTACTGTGGCAAAAAGGGACACTGGATCACCCAATGTCCTCTGAAACCTCCCAAACCCTCTGTACTGATTGAACAGTCTACGTCACAAGCACAGAGCTCTCCTAAAAGGGGAAGTAGCTTTATTCCCCAGGACAGTGAACCCATGGAGTATATACCACCCCTGGTGATTCCTATTGCTTCTCAAACTCCAGTGGATGTCCAGCTGAAGCCTGATGACTGTTCTGTGATGGAATGCAGCTTCTGTGATTCTACAGTCTGTGGCAGTGTGGGTTGCTCCCATATGGATGAACTTCCTATTGCTTTCTGTTCAGCCATGATTGCAACTCCTATCACTCTTACCTCAGCAAAGTGTGATACACCAGAGACTACCATAGCCCCTAATATCTCCTCTGGACTGATAGCAAAGATACATGACCCTATTCCATCTCTGAGGAGGAAGGGACCTTCCATCAGTGCTTCCCATACCAAGTCTGCTTCTCCTGTTTTGAACCAGTGCAGTTCTGGTACTACCCCCCTGCCCCCAGTAGTGCCCTGGGTACAGGGCAGCTATGTGACCCCTGGAACATGGAAAGAGAAAGCACTGAATCATACCTTCTCATCAACTTCTTCAGCATCCAGTCCCAATTTGACCTATGATTGCACCACAGATAACCTTTCCTTTGATTGTGTTATTACCTCTAATGGCAATATAATCAGAAATGAAGACCTGGAGATCTGTGAACAAGCTTTACCGAAAAAGAAAAAGAAGAAATCACGTTAAGTACACCCTTCTGCTCAGTTTATTAAAGGTGTACAGATTTTGTTCAGACTGTTCGCATTCAGTGACCGCTCCTTGGGGAGGGGGTACTGTCAGGAACCACTTTTTCGCTGCCTGAACCATGGCTTTTTTTTATACCTGTGGTGTTTAAATCTGCTACCACTAGTGGCTGCCCTCCGCCCTCTGGAGCACTCAGAACTCAGGTGTGCCTTGTTACCTGGGTTGAGCCCTAGCCAATACATCCAGCTGGGCCTTGTTACCTGTGATTACCCTGCCTTTATGAACCTGCCCTGCCCTTCAGTCAAATGGGTGTTTTGATGGATATATCCAGCCCTGTGTGTCCAAAATAAATCAGTCTTCGTTTGGTTTTACCCTACACCGAGTCTCGGCTAGTGCCTGGGGAACCGGGGGAAGTGTGTTGTCCCAGGCTAAGGGAGCACAAGACAGCGGAGGTAGTCGGTCGGACTAGCCAGCTCCGTGACATTGGTGGCAAGCAGTGGGATTGCTTCTTAGTCTGAGGGACACTCACTTTCTACCGGGATTAACCAACAGGACGGCAGAGTTCGGTCGCCTTGACGAGGACATGGATGTGGTATCAGAATTCCAGGGGCTGCTGTGGGTCATCCTCTCTTGCTACACCACTACTCTGCCTACAGAACAATACCAGAATCTGCCTCCCCCCTATTGACTATGGGCCCTGGGTTTGTAAAGACTTTTGTGGCTACCCCCAGCAGTACCATCTCATCACTAGCTGAGGGGATTATCTCCAGCATACAGCCAGGATCTGCAACCAGGGAGTGACTGCCATTGTTTCAGTTTAATGTTGTATAAATCAGCCCCCCCCCATTGTATTGTTAATCTAGTTAGTGCCCCTGTTGTCTCTGGGAGGCAGATTAAGGGGGGCAGTTTGTGTCTCAATATCTTATTTTATGTAAATGTGTGTTTTGCTGGATATATCCAGCCCTGTGTGTCCAAAATAAATCAGTCTTCGTTTGGTTTTACCCTACACTGAGTCTCGGCTAGTGACTGGGGAACCGGGGAAAGTGTGTTGTCCCAGGCTGAGGGAGCACAAGACAGCGGAGGTAGTCGGTCGGACTAGCCAGCTCCGTGACAAATGCTATGTCCATGTTTAATGCTATGTCATTGTGTAATGCAATGTCCATGTTTAATGTTAACTATATGTGTAATGCTATGTCCATGTGTATCATTATCTCCATGTGTAATGCTCTGTCCATGTTTAATGCTATGTCCATGTTTAATGCTATGTCTGTGAGTAGGTCTACATCCATGTTTAATGCTATCTCCATGTGTAATGCAATGTCTACTTTTAATGCGATGTCTATTTTTAATGCGATGTCCGTTTATATTGAACTGATGTTACGCAGTCTATTAAAGGGAAAGAGCTTGCGGTGGAGGCATAATCATCCACAGAAGCTTTGTGCTTCCGTGTTGTCAATTACGTTTTGCCTTTTCTTTTCTACAGGTATAAATACACAGTTAACCTCTTAGTGTCCAGAGGGAAGGACAATCTTTCAAGCCATGGTTCCCCAGAGGTTTCCACCCTTAGGGTGGTTTTTCCTCTCCTGCGCGCTGAAAGGTGACTCTTCGTGAGTCTCGAGGTAGCTGTCACCATGATCATTGCTTTCAGGCCTAATTAATTGGACTATTAATTTTGTAATTAATAATAAACAAATTAAATGACCATCAGTTTCTGTTGTGTTTTTTATACTATTGACTAAAAGTAGCTGTAACCATATGTAATAACAAAAATGAATGGAGTTTATCCAGACCAATGGTTCGGGCCCAACCAGTGTGTATGCTAAAGAGCTGAAGGGCTGGCTTCCTCAGGGCCCTTTGCCAGGTATTTCATGCTTTATTAAAAAACACCAATGCACAGGTGTACAAAAAGGACAATGTATACATTTAAAAGGTTACAAATTTGCATCCGTGCGTCTCATGTTTAGACGTCACTTACATCTTCACACACATCATAGTTAAACATTTAGAATGAGTAATGTTATACAAAATACTAAAACCCCATATTTTTCATATATATCTAAACCCTCACTTAATCAGTTAAATTGACAGAACATACCCCCAACAACAATTCAGGTGTCCAGATTGTATATGCATTTCGAGCATTTTAATTGGGCTTATAAGGTGTATATTGCTGTTTTGGAACTGTTTTTTTTTACATTTAGTATGTTGGGTTTGTAACTGGAAATTTTAAACGAAGCCATGAACACCACCCAATCTAGGATATGTCACTAGTGGTTTCAGGACACAGTCCAAGCAGACATTTGGCCACCAATCACTGCCGAAATTAGCTATAGAAATACTTTGTTGAATTTTTTTTCACCAACCCTTCTGTGTTTTTTAGAATTTTTTTGGCACAGGTTATGAGTTATGGCAGAGAAATCCAGTATGTGTTTTTTAGATTATGGAAATACCCTACATGCATAGGTTTTTTTACATTATTTTTTTTTAAACTTGCCTGGAACAAACTTTTTGATAGCTGCGTAGAGTTTTTATGTAGGTCATGTGCCATCAAAATACCCTACATTTTCATCTTGTTTTATTAAGTTGCAGCAATCCTATGGTTTTTTGTTTTTTTTATCTCAATTCAAATCTCCATTTATTCAAGGTATGCGTAAAAGACAAGTTATAGTGTGTACATTAGAGGAATGAGAGACACCTCCCGCGTTTGCACAGTAAAACAACGGTCCGCTAAAACAAATCGGTAAGCATACCAGGGTCCGAAAGACTCTAGAATGAACAGTGAACAAGACCAGATACGGAGAGGAGATCAACATACTGTGATCGTGTCAGAAAATATAGTATTACAAAAATACAGCAGTATTAATAAAAAATAAACATAACTAAAACAGAATCAAAACACTCCAGGATGTCATTGCAATCCTACTGTTAAAGCAAAAGCAGAACGATATATATATATATTATTGAAAACATTTCCAATTCCCTATTTTTGTATGATACAGAGACCTGGTAGAGAGGGACAGGGAGGGCAGTGGTACCTAAGGAGTCTGTCCTAATACCTTTTTTATAGCAGACTTTTTGTGCGTTTGGTGGGGGGATTGTACAAAGAAAATGCCATTTTTGTCTTTGGATCAGAGGATGTTTCTCAAAATCTTTAGCTGGAACTGTAGAAAAGTGTAATTCTTTCCAGTTCCAAATTTATCTTAAAGTACCTATGTATTAAACACGGAAACTTGGGTCAGGTAGATCACAACTTTTGTATACCATGTTGTGGTTTTGCCTAACACTAGGTAGGGCTGTTGACTTTGATCAGAAAGGTATACCCCACCACGTTTTATTGTTATTGATAATGCACTGTGGTTTTGGGAACTGTGCATCACCCTTACCTCTGACATGTACCAGCACCAAACTTTCATTGTGTATGGAGGAGAGAACATACTCTACATGTCTTCACAGAGCACTTTTGTTTTGGGTACACCAATTGGTGGATGGAAGCTTTTTAGGCTGGGGTGTCATATATATAAAAAAAATTAAAAATTAACTCCAGGCTGGTATCGGAATTATCTACCTGGATACCAAAGGTACATACATTTCTAGTTTCCTATTTTTCCTTCTTGCTACATAACCCTGCACCCACTGATCTTTATACTTTTTTAACCTGGTCCATGCTATAAGCACATAAGCTTTCTAGACCTCAGAGGTCTTTTCGTCACCATTTCTTCTGTAGGAGAGACCTCTGATGTCCAAACATACACCTTTCAATAGAAATCATACAACGTATGATACAATCCCCCCCCCATACAACGTATGCAGTTAAGTGTCCATTTTGCTTGTGGAGCTCAGTGAGAATGAACCAAGACTTTGCTACACTTTTAATTTTATTTTAAATATTTTAAATACACGATGGATACTTAACATAGACACAACTGTACAATGGAACTGACAACATGTTGATATTGTTTTAAAGATACAACACCTGGCTTCTTCGAAATATACATAAATAAAAATTAATTAATTCAATCTGAATCCCGTTGTGAGCGATGTATTCCTGGTTTTCATCACATTGGTTACAGATCTTTAATTTTATCTGGCAAGTGGGTCCAATACAAAAGCCCGACAAATGGAGATATTATTATATTGTGGAGCCTTGAACAAGTTTTCTAGTGTGAACTCTTAATTCAACTCTTTCTTATTCATTTATTGAATATCAATGCACTTATTTCACTTTTTTCAATTGTTTTTTCTCTCTCTAATTAATGATATAATTCATTATGTTTAAACAGTTTGGTGGTTTCATGGGAACGTGAAAGTGGCCATATCAAGTCAGGACTCTAGGAATGATTCTTAGAATCATGTTGATGCATTGTCATCTTTAAAGAGTTTCTTCTGAATCACTGTCATCGGGAAGGTTCATACAGGTTATCAGAGAAATATAGAGAAGAGCATCTCTGGATAGCTTCACCTTACTGATGGGAATCTCCGAGCGTGGTTTCTCCTTCTCTGTAACATAAGTTACATGCACCGGGCCTTTGAAGTCAGTTGTGGAGATGTTGCCATGTGTGTTCCGATTCACGTTGACACTTGAGACTTCTGTTTCTTCTGCGTACTCTTTGTAAGAGGAGTCACAGCCACCCCAACGCCTGTGCGAAGGACAAAGAACCATTTAGACAAGTGATATTCACAGAAAATGTTCCATCTGAAGGAGAGACCCGTGACTTTCTGAAAACCTTTGTAACTTTACATCGTTTTGTATCTTGGTCCAATAAAGTATCAACTTTGACGTAATACCCTACTATCACCCTTTCAACTGTTGAGCTGAGTAAAAACACATTAAGAACAATCTCGATGCTCGCTTGACAGCCTTATCACACCAACATCAGCACTCACTGAATAAGACTGCAAAGTAAAATCTAGATCTAGGCTTTCCTGTGTATTTGACATCACAGCAGGCACAGACCTCCCTAATACCCCTTTGGCCAACCTGTGTGACCTCTGGAGACGTTATTATGTGAAGTCATGTCCTGGTACTCCAAGATTACGCTCAGTAAAAGGATGAGGAGGTAGGTTATGTGTCCCTCCCAACAGGGCTGGCCTAAGGGGTGTGCGACCTGTGCGGCCGCACAGGGTGCCATAGCAACAGGGGCGCCTGCCCGGGACTTAAATTAAAACATCAGGGTTTTTTTTGTTTTGTTTTGTTTTAACTTTATTTAACATCCTCCATGTTAAATAAAGTTTTTTTTTTACTTTATTTTACATGGAGGATGTTAAATAAAGTTAAAACAACAAAAAAAAAACAATGGTTTAATTTAAGTCCCAGGCAGGGGCGCAGAGCAGTCGCTCGTGAAGTTTTCAGCAACCGCTCGGCACCCCTCACTCTCCGTGGCGGTGCCGGCGTTTCATGCTGAGCACCGAAATATGGTGTCATATTCCGGAGCCTCAACAAGGTAAGTAAGGATAATGAGAAGTAGGGAGAGGGGCGGGGGCGAAGGCAGTAAGATGGAGCAGAGGGGGGGAAGGCAGTGAGAAGGGGCAGAGGTGGTAGATAGTGAGAAGGGGCAGAGGGGGGAAGGCAGTGAGAAGGGGCAGATGTGATAGATAGTGATAAAGGGGGAGAGGGGATAGATAGTGAGAAAGGGGAGTTTTGTGACAAGATTTTTTATCCTTTCTTTTTTTGGGATGGGGGGGCGCCAGAGGAGTAGTCCGCACAGGGCACCAGAACACCTAAGGCTTGCTTTGCCTCCCAAATATGTATAAGACCAGGGCAAAACTAAAGACATAGCTACATTTAAGCATAAATACCGCTTGAGGGCATACATATAATTACAAGTAAATTACAAGTATATAATCCCCCATCCTTAAAATCACCCTTATCTGTCTGGGTCTTCTGCAGAATCTTTATCAATGCCACATGACGTACCTTTTTTATGATTGCCAGCAATAAGATAACGGCAAATACCAGCATTATACTTCCTGCAATAGAAACCATGATGATCTCATAGGTCCTGTTTGTATAGTCTGCTATAGAAAGGGCATAAAAATGTAGTCATTTTCCTCTTCCCGTACTGCCACTCAAGAGTAATAACATGACCTTTTACAAAGAAAGAGAATATCGAAGTCCCTGCACGCCTGAGTTAAAAATCACACAGCAGGCCAAGCATAGTCAGAAACCATTAAAGTCCATTATTTTACACATTTATAGAAAGTGTTATTGTATGTGAATTAGCGCTCCTTTTAACTTTTCTCAGAACAGCTGAGCTCACGAACATTATTGAAACATACCCCTGCTTGAGTACGGGTGACTTAATTCAGAAGTGTTGTATTTGAGTGCCAAGCTAGTTCCCAAGTATATGTATAACTTAATATTAAAATTAATCAATCCTTGGTTAAGCCTCTACTACTTCATCTGGAAGGCTGTGCCATGCATCAACCACCCTCTCAGTAAAACTTTTGTTGTGTCATGTTTTGTAACAGCTTTCTAGAATGTTGCCCAAATTGTGGTTCTCTCTCTCTCTTAAGCATTTCATATTTCAACCCACAAAGAAAAAACTCCTTTTTCAGAGTTTGTGTCTGCAACCATCTCGCTTCCAGAGTTATCCAGAGCCATTCTGTAAAACAGCAACTAAAACATAATATAAAACATAGTAGAAAAGGTATATATATATATATATATATATATATATATATATATATATATATATATATATATATCCCATAGAACATCACTGTGGAATATGATGGTGCCATATAAGATAATTATAATAATAAATATTATTATTATTAAAAATGAAATTCAATAATTGTGTATTATCGATATATAATTACTTTCTTAAGATATTTATAAGACAAAATATTGCGCTACAATAGCATCAAAAAGCAAGGATAGTTTAGGGAGGATAGTTTAGCAAGGATGTAAGAAGGATAGTTTAGTCACCTTTACACTATTTTTTTGCCGTAACCAAACAAAATAAGTGACATTATTTTATTAAACAATATTTCCTTAAAATATATAAAAAATAGCATTTTTATTTGTATTGCTAATTGAATTAGAGGAAAATGTGTGTTTGTTAAAAAAAATTTAAATAAGATAAGACGAGCGTTCTAGAATATCAACCTCAAAGCAATACCCATACCATGGGAATGGGTGGTGGATTAGAGAATATCCTAAAATAAAAACGTTACTCTAATAAGAAAGCGATGACCCCTATACTTTTTTTTCCCATGTATACGACTAAAATGGCAGGTCCTGAACAACATATGTGTATTAGTAAATCTTGTATGTAATGAACGTAAATCACAAAGTGTATTTACCTGGGAAAGAGATGATTCTGCCTCTATAGCCCACAGGACTCTGATTTTGTTTCTGGCCTCTTTTATCTTGGGTGGTTTATGGTATAGAGTTAGCTCCTTGAATCATTCTTAACGCTCCTTTTTTTCCCCCCTCTTACATTTTTTCTAGTATAAATTCCATTGTAAAAATGCCAGCGGCTAATTAACAGAGATTAGATCTCCACCTAGAGGGGACTGAAGCTGGATTGGAGTCAACGTTCTCCTGCCCTGGACCAGAAGGTTTATGTTGGCAGAGAGCTAAGAAAAAAATATACAATATATATATATATATATATATATACACACACACCCAGTATATATACTATACTGTTCAAAGGTTTTATTTATTAAGTTAACAATTTTGTAACTAAATGTAGTATTAGAAATATCATTACAACATTTGTGTCATTTATAATTTTTGCCACAAACTCTTAATTGCCATGGGACACAAACGCAGACATTGATAGGCTGTTGCCATAGATAGGTGGCCGCTTTTCTTTTTATTTCCCTGGTGTTTAAATCTGTTATTGTAGACATAAGTGATTACAATCATTTGGTATTGAAAACTTACAGCAATCAAAACGTATGTATACTGTGGGAATAAAATAAGCCTGTATCCGTGATCTGCACGCAAACTTTGCACATATACAATAATTCAATAATACAATCTCAATTCCTTGCAACCGCCCCCAGGACATGTTGTAATTTCGTTCTTTTATTATTGTTCAGGATTCCCAGCCTGGAGTATTTGGGGTTTAAAGCAGTGCACAGTGCACTTGGATCACTTGTCTAAGGGTGAGAGGCCCATTTTATCGATACATGTGGTTGGGATGTATCCACTGTGTTACACTATGGGAAATGGCTTATGTATTTTATGTTATGCGAACCGTGGTCTAAGATATACAGGAATTAATTATGGGGATATCGATTGAATAAGAATGTGTGAGAATGTATGAGAGGGCCAAAAATGTTTGGGTGACAAGCTTAGAAATTTCCAGGTGTGTCAATATCACATATACCGTATTTACCAGATTATAAAACAAGGTTTTTTTCCAGAGCAAATGCTTATACCTCCCTATATGCCACTGTGCACCCTGATATGCCACTCCGCTCCCCATAAATGTCCTGCACCACCCTGAAATTCATTATACTCCCTGATTCACCACTCTGCCTCCCCCAGATATGCCACTCTGAAATTCATTATACCCCCCATACACCACTCTACCTCCCCCTATACACCACTCTAACTCCCCCAGATATGCCATTCTGCCTCCCTGAAATTCATTACACCCCCATACACCACTCTGCTACCCTGAAATTCATTATACCCCCATACACCACTATAACTCACCCATACACCACTCTGCCTCCTCCCCCTCCCATACTCCACTCTGCCTCCTCCCCCTCCCATACTCCACTCTGCCTCCTCCCCCTTCCCGTACTCAACTCTGCCTCCTCCCCCTCCCATACACCACGCTGGCCCCTCCCCCTCCCATACACCACTCTGGCCCCTCCCCCATCCCATACACCACTCTGGCTCCTCCCCCTCCCATACAGCACTCTGGCTCCTCCCCTCCTATACACCACTCTGAGTCCTCCCCTCCCATACTCCACTCTGACGATTTTCATTATCGATTATTATCGATTTTATCGATTAGTTGTTTCAGCCCTACTGTTAACATAGCACAACACAAAGAGTGCAAATGGAAAACGCAGAACAGGAAAAAATGGAGCAGTGGTTCATATAGTAAGAAGCACAAAGCACTTCTGAAAATGAACATGAATGTCGCTGTCTTTGAAAGACCATTGGTTACATATCTGTCATCTCTTCTCCAAAACGAGAGTAGCAGATGGTCCACATGTGCAGAGGATGCATGCCCAGGAACATTTTCTCCCTCTTATTGCATGGTTTTATGCTGCCTCTTTTGCCAATGGTATCATGCAGCATGCCTTTTACAAAGCACCTTAAAACTGCCAACATAATACAAGTGTCACCAGTGTTCAAAATGACAAAGATCTATATGATATGTCAGATGGTTTTATTGCAGAAAAAACTGTTTGATTTTTCTCCCATTATATCCTATGGGCATTCAGTCAATTCTGTCATTCACCTGTCATTCCATAGAAAACCGCTATAATCCCACATAACCTGAGTTTTAGAACCTATAACTGTACTAGGGGAGGATACATGACAAAAATCTATCTATTTCTCTGAAAAACAGGTTTGTTTTTTCTCCCATTATATCCTATGGGCATTCCCTCAACACTGTCATTCAACTGTCATAATTCACAGCCATAATTCCACCTAATCTGACACTTAGATCATGTGTCTGTAACAGGGGAGTATGTGTTCCAAAGATCTACATCATATGTCTGATGGTTTTCTCTGCAAAACAAGTTACATTTTTCTCCCATTCTATCCTACGGGTATTCACTCAATACTGTCATTCACCTGTCATTCCATAGAAAACAGCTATAATCCCTCAAAATCTGAGTTTGGGATCCTGTGTGTGTACTAGGGGAGCATGTGTGCCAAAGATCTATAGGATATGTCAGATGGTTTGCTCTAAAAAAACAAGTTTAATTTGTCTCCCATTATATCCTATGGGCATTCACTCAAAACTGTAATTCACCTGTCATTCCATAGACAACAGCTATAATCCCACATAGTATGAGTTCTAGATCCCGTGTGTGTACTAGGGGAGTATATGTGCCAACGTTCTATATGATATTTCAGAGGGTTTTCTCTAAAAAACAAGTTTAATTTTTCTCCCATTCTATCCTATGGGCATTCACTCAATACTGTCATTCACCTGTCATTCCATAGAAAACAGCTATAATTCCACTTAATATGAGGTTTAGATCCTGTAACTCTACTAGGGGAGTATACATGACAAAGATCTATAAGATATGTCAGAGGGTCTTCTCTAAAAACAAGTTTAATTTTTCTCCCATTATATCCTATGGGCATTCACTCAAAACTGTCATTCACCTGTCATTCCATAGAAAACAGCTATAATCCCACAAAGTATGAGTATTAGATCCTGTGTGTGTACTAGGGGAGTATATGTGCCAAAGTTCTATATGATATTTCAGAGGGTTTTGTCTGAAAAACAGGTTTGATTTTCTCCCATTCTATCCTATGGGCATTCACTCAAAACTGTCATTCACCTGTCATTCCATAGAAAACAGCTATAATCCCACATAATCTGAGTTTTAGATCCTGTGTCTGTGCTAGGGGAGAATGTGTGCCAAAGATCTAGATATGTCTTAAACTTTTATTTAAAAATCAATTATTCTTTTCCCCTCTATTATAGTCTATGGGCATTCCTCCCCATTATAGTCTATGGGCATTCCTCCCCATTAAAGTCTATGGGCATTCCTCCCCATTATAGTCTATGGGCATTCCTCCCCATTATAGTCTATGGGCATTCCTCCCCATTATAGTCTATGGGCATTCCTCCCCATTAAAGTCTATGGGCATTCCTCCCCATTATAGTCTATGGGCATTCCATTTTGTCATTCGTTTTAGTATGTCCCTTGATACAATACATTCAAGGGGTCTGACGAGACAAGAATTGACAGACTAAGACAAACCGATACATTAGGTAGAGAGAGCCCTGCTCGCAAGCTTACAATCTTGAGGGATATTTATAATATTCAATTATTAAATCAAGACTTATAGGTGCAACGTGGGTCCAGGTGCAATTCATGGGATGAGATTTACAGCAGCTCGGATGTTTTTGGATTTTAAAGGATTTAGAGAAACTCTTTTTTTTTAGTTAAAATTACGGCCAATTTTCATTTGCCCAATGTTGCATTCGCATGAAAACGCATTTGTATGGAAACGAATGCACAAGTCAAATATTATGCAATATTATAGTTATTGTAGTTTTAATGATTCTAATGTTCTTGGTGTCATCTTCGTTTCCCAGCTTCAGTGATGGCAGGTAAAATGAAGATTTATTCGGATCTACCTGGCCGGTCTGATAACTGTGAAGATGAAAAGGGTGAGAAGAAAGCGCCGGATGATTCACTTCCGGAAATCACTGGAATTGCAGAGGGCTCTCTGACTTTTGACAGTGAATATAAATACCGGGAAGTGCTGGACCACATTTACAATGAACTTGCGGATGATCAACCTGAAAAGGACAGATTAAGGTTTTGTGATTTCTTTGTAATATTCTGTATGATTTGCTGTAATCATTAATCAGCAATGCCTTTTCTTCAAACATATATATATCAACCTGAAACTTCTGAGTGTATAAATAATGTATTTTCCCTACTTCTGATAATGTGCGCTTGACTTTGATCGCAATGCGGAGAAATCTAGTGTCATCATCATCTTCATCCTGTGCATTCTATACTCAGAGCTGTACATTTTTTAAAGTACCGTATTTGTTCGATTATAAGACAAGGTTTTTTCAGAGCAAATGCTCTGAAAAATACCCCCCGTCTTATATGCAAAGTCGTCTTCTAATCAGACCTCAAATAGAGGTCTGACTACAAGACTAAGATCCAGATCCCCGCAGCGCTGCAGGGGACCCGTATCATCCTATCTGGCAGCCTATCTGGTATATATATATATATATATATATATATATATATATATATACTGTAAACATACTGTACATACTGTACATACAGATATATAAAGAAACATACATACTATGCCCCTCTCCCTATTAACTCAAGGAGTTATGTCTCCCCTGCAGCTCACACTTTTTGTGCCATGCATTGGTACTATAGCGGGGTCATGTGTAACGCACCTTGCATGACCCTGCTACACTAGTGATGCAGAGCACAAACAGTGTCTCTGCATAGAGTGGGTACCATGTACCCATGGCGCCAGCTTCAACATGCTTTTGCTTTCAGCCTTGTTGTCACTAAGTACAATCTATATATATATATATATATATATATATATATATATATATATTGCCTAGTATTTTTCTTTGATTGACATGATGAGAAACTCCTACATAATTAGCTGTATCATCTTCAATGTCAGGCTCCGTATTTAGTGGTGGGAGTTATGGTGAACAACAATCATTCCTGGCTTACTTTAAAGTGATGGGAGTTAAAATGTATCACCATTAGTAGCTTGCTCAGTATATAGTGATGGGAGTTATAGTGTACAACCGTCAATGCCTGCCTCTGTATATAGTGGTGAGAGTTGTGCTGTACCACCATCAGTGTTTGGCTCAGCATGTAGTGATGTAAGCTTACTGTACCATGGTCAGTGCTTGGCTCAATCTATAGTAATTGGAGTCAAGGTTTACTACTGTCTGGGTTAGTACATTGTTATTCTCTAGAAATAGCTGAGCCTCAATTATCAGTTCTTGTTTATTTATTGGGTTTATCAGTATAGATTCATTTAACCTCCAGTTATTTCTAATATTATAATCTAAGTTATTAGATATCTACAAAAACACCGGGGCATGATCCGATCTTGGAATCTCTCACTACATTTAAATGTTTTGCTTTTATCAAGAAACAATCTATGCGTCAATATGTTTGATACATATTTGAATAAAAGGTATAATCTCTCTCTGTTGAATGGAAAACTCTTGAACAGTCATACAGAGAGTTCTGTAACAGAAATTCTTAAATTCCAGGAGAGGAACTACCAGATCCTTTTAAATCTGATCTAGAAAACCTATGGTCAGCATTAAAATCGCCTCCCATCAAGAGAATACCACTCTGAAGTGTGTCGATTTTAGTAATCAAAGATTCAAAAAAACGTAGCGAGAACCAGTTAGGAGCATATACATTAACAAAAGTGTTAATTTGGTTAATGAGCCAGCCCTGTAGTATGTAGATTTTAATTCTAGAGCCAGCCCTGTATGATGCATAGTTTAATCCGTAGGCAAGCACAGCATTTCCCCGTCTTCCTTTAAGTAAGAGAATACATATAAAATTACTTCCAAAGTGCCTTGGAAAAAGTGGGGCCCTAAAGTGTTCCTTTAAATATAAGCCAGAGAGGTAAGTGTTAATTAGTTTAACCATTGCATTGTGTATTATTGCTGTGTTATTAGAATTTGTCATGGTGTGACCTCCCTGAGTCGGACTCGGTGGAGACAGAACTCTTATCGTTGCTGCGTGAGTAGATAATCCCTGGATAAACTGAGGAAGTGCCATTTGCCCATCTGTGATGCCCTCTGCGAGTCTCCTCACACTCTTCTGCCATCTGCCAGTCTCCTGAGACTCCGCTACTGTTTCCCGGGACTCCGCTACTTTCTCCCCGGACGCGGCTGCCACCTGAGAGTCTCTCCAGACTCGGCTACTGTGTCTCCGGACTCGGCTACTGTCTCCCTGGACTCGGCTGCCACCTGAGAGTCTCCCCGGACTCGGCTGCCACCTGCCAGTCTCCCCAGACTCGGCTGCCACCTGCCAGTCTCCCCAGACTCAGCTGCCACCTGCCAGTTTCCCCAGACTCGGTTGCCAGTCCCCACAGACTCGGCTGCCAGTCTCCCCAGAATCCGCTGTCATCTGCCAGTCTGCTCTGCTGTCTGCCATAGTCTGCTGCCATCTGCCAATATCCCCAGACTCTACTGCTTTCTGTGAATATCCTCAGACGCCACTGCTACTTACCCGTCTCTGCTACTGTCTAACAGTGTCCCCACACTCCGCTACCTTCTGCCAGTCTCTTCAGACTCCGCTGCTTTCTGCCAGTCTCCCCAGACACCAGTGTCATTTACCCATCTCTGTAGCTGTCTGCCAATCTCTTCAGAGTACACTGCCGTTAGCCAGTCACTCAAACTCCACTCCCATTTGCCGGTCTCTGTTGCCGTCTCCCCGCACTCTGAAGCCATCTTCCTTTCTCCCCAGACTCTGCGGCCATTTGTCTATGTCCACTGCCTTCTGCCAGTCTCCCCACACTCTGCTGCCTTCTGTCTGTGTCCCCAGACTTCGCTACTGTCTACCAGTCTCTCCTGCCCTCTGTCAAAGTCTGGTGCTTTATGCCAGTCTCGCCATACTCTGCTGCCCTTTGCCCGTCTCTGCTGCCTTCTGCCACTCTCCCAAGACTCCACTGCCATTTGCCCGTCTTCACTGCTATCTGCCAGTCCCCCACCTAGTCTCTGCCATCTGACAGTCTGACCAGACTCAATTGCTATTTGCCATTCTCCGCTGCCACACTCTCCTGCCATTTGCCTGTCTCCATCGTCTTCTGACAGTTTTCCACACTCTGCTGTCTTCTCCCAGTCTCTTCAGAATTCGCTGCCATCTGCCAGTTTCCCCAGACTGCTCTGCCATTTGTCTCTTTCCGCTGCTGTTTCCCAGTCTCCCCAGCTTCTTTTCTGTTGATTGTAATGGACGAAAGTAAAGATTCATTACAAATAGACGCATCGCCCACCATGTGCCCTTTCAATGTGCCCGCTTTGTATGGCAGGATTCCCCATTATTCCTAGCTGAGCGTTACTGGGATTTGCTGCTTCAGTGTCACTTTGCGCTGGTCTCAGATTTGATTTGGTCTCCCATGTATTATTGTCACGTTCTACCCAGGCTGCGGAGCTGCATATCTCAATCTTGCTTCAGTTTCTATGTTTTACTTCAATCCGTTCCTGGATTTCCATATGCTCTGTTCTGATCTTCCATTCCTTGCTTCTAGTTCTGCTCTTTGCTTCAGCTGTTTCCTTTATAAGGTGAGCCCCACCCGTTATGTTTGTCTCAGTCTGCAGCCTGCAGTCTACAGGTATGTCTCATTGCTATGTGTTGGGATTTCACGTTTGGTTTGTTTAGTACCTCCGTAGGAAGGCTTTAGCGTTAGGACCCACCGTCATTGGAGTACTTTGGCGTAGTGGTGGGCTAAGCATACTATGGTCATAAGATGTGACGCAATCTCCAATAGTTATCATATAGTCCTAGGCTAGTTCCTGTATTTATGTGTGTCAGTCTGTGAGGTAACCTGTGGGGTGTCCTGTCCCCCCGGCAGCGGGGTGTCCTGTCTTTTTCATTTCTGATCTTGAGTATTCCTTCTCCTGTTCCATGTTGTGCCCTGTATCATGCATATCTTGTCTGTCTGGTTATGTTTATTCCTTGTCTTGTTCCATGTAGTGCCCTGTATCATGTATATCTTGTCTGTTATGTTTCGTGCCTGGTCTCCCTGTCCCTTACGCGTATGTTTCAGCTATTATTCTGCTTAGCTTCAACACTCCCAGCCAGCAGCAGTCCTCACATGAGTCTTGTCATTTGTCATGCCTGTTCCAGGGTGCCTGCAGGATTTATCTTTGTTCTGGACTACATCCGCTATTATATCAGGGCGCTGGTATGTGGCTGCACAACCCTAGATGCTCACCACCCAGGTGAGTGCGGTCGCCCTGCACCAGGCCCTGTCCTGTGACTCTGCTACTGCATCCTGAACTCCATCTTTGGACGCCCTGGATCATTACAGTCGGCTGTATGGACCCAGTTCCTGACAATTATATATCAGATATTTTATTCGATTGCAGCTCCCAAAATGACCCGAACAGGGACAGCAAACATAGCGTTAGCGTGCCGGGGAAACGCTGCCGATCGGTGACCCCCAAAAGAAAATGACAATTAATGTAAATCCGCAACTCCTCAACTAGAGGAGACGGAAGCTGTGTTTCTAAAAGAAAATACGGATGTAACTGGGGGCTTTTCCTCTAACCCGGTATTGGGATGGTTTTTTTCCTTACCTTGTAATGATTTTCCTTTAAAAGTCAATATTAAGCGACTTTCTGTTAAAAATATTAACACTTCACAGTCCTTGGTCCTGTTGCAGAGCAGAAACCAGGTGGGGAGCTTCTTAATGCTGGTATAACTAAAGAGGATGGTGTTTCTGGCTTCAATAAACTATCATCGCAGTAAACCCCTGTCTGCGTGTGCTTATTTGTAATAATTACTGAATGTGTCGGCATCAGACGGTTCGTTCTAGTAATGACGCCTTTATTGTATGGACTGTAAATAACTGCAGATATTATTAGCACCGATATTTATAATCTGGGTATAGTGCCCTCTTGTGGTGGATTTGGGTACCGATTCCTAAAATGTTACTTTGTTTATGTTATGGGGTTAAATATCCCCTACGGTTATATTGGGGGATGGACTGTATGGGAACCCGGGGGGGGGAAAGCATTTCAGAAATGGGTCACAATGTGGTATGTTATATACATAATCACCCCTCCAATTGCTTTATCTCCTCCTTCCCTGCCAATCAACACACCCTCAACAGTGACTCTCCCTGTCCAAACTCGTAAGTGCAACTCTGCCAAAGATTTTTACTGTCCCTGGAAGATTCCTGAGAAAATCAACATGTGTTTCTATAATAAAACATGTCCGTAAAAACTGCTGTGAATGTGTTTATTTTATGTGATCCAGACCGGAAGACTAGCCGAGCATCACCAAACCACCCAATGTTTCACTGAAAAGCTGCGGTTTACACAAGAAACTCAAAATAAACAAAGTATTTTTTTTTTTTTATTTACATAGAATTATAAACACATCAGCTTTGAGATATTTCACACATCTAAACTCTCAGAAAAACACATAAGGTTACAGAAGTATTCCCACTAGAAATGGGGCATTTCGTGAGACGTTCATCACTTGGGCACATGAATTGCATCCACATTGGGGAGATTTACTTGGTTCCTTTCGCTCCGGTGGGCATCTTAGCAGAAGACCTCAGGGACGGTTGTCCGCTCTCAGCCGGTGAGCCACCTGGGGGTCAGAGCCAGAAGTAAATTATACATAATTCTTCATTAGCGAGTCGTTCAAATAAGTGTCTGTTGGGTTACAAAAAAACACAAATAATTGAGACGACAAGTCCACTCCTGCAGCTGCCGGCCGCAACAAACTAACCTCGTGGCGCAGTCCATAGGGAACGGCACCGCTAATGAGAGGTTTGTGTGTTCAATCCTGACCTCAGGCCTTTAGGCTGCTCAACAAACTGGAGAATCTAATAATGAATAAATGAACCGATCGCTCTTCTTAATGCAATAAAAACAGCCACCCATCATTATATCCCCCCTGTCCACGTTATTAACGCGGTGAGAGACCGCTTAGACATTCCAAGGCTGGAGGGTTACCATAACAACTGCAGCCAGAAATGGAATGGCGCCTTAATCCGTTTAGCATACCTGTCCCTGTGGAATCTTCTTGGATCATTCAGAAGCAACAGCAGCGAGATGAGGTCCAGCATTCCGTCGTAGCATGAAGGGCAGCTTGACTGTAAATAAAGTGTTACATATGAGTATAAAACATACAAAATACCCAATTTCTAACTAGAAAGCAACATATTAATTTGCCAATTCATTTGATCTAATCCTACACAGAACCATTAAACAGATTACTTTTTATATCTGAAACGGTCGCTATTAAAGGCCATGAAGTTGTGTGATTGGCAGAGATCATCGCGTGCCATCAGTCTCGGGATTGGATTAAAATCAGATTAAAAGACAAATTTTTTTTTTTTTTTAATGCCGCAAACTCAAACTCAAAAGTGGCGCACCGTGTACAGCGCAGGACCAGCAACGACGAGGGCCGGAGTTCGAATCTGACCAGAGGCAGATGACGGCCGACTAAATCAAGGTAAGAATCAAGTAATAAAACTTCTCTCCGGTAACTCCTTCCCCCAGGGAATGAGTACACCAACTGAAAAACCTGCCTAATAAAAAATAATTATTCATATTTATGCAAGCTGACAATCAAGATTTGCATAATCACTATGTACCGCCCAAATCAGACACCTGCGTAAAAAGGGCAAAGACATGGTAATTAGTGGGTGGACCCACGCATGACATCATACCATTTGACAAATACCATTGGTCAGATCAGCATAATACATCATATCACCGCCCCTTTGTAGGCAGTCCAGCACAATGACACCCCCCATTTAGGGGCATTCCTTAGTTTGAATGACAGGAGCTTTAAAATATGTCAATCACCCACTTTGACAGGCAGCGCAACCAATAAGAGAGCAGGAAAGCCAGTACCAGTTTTCTCTGTTCCACCCACATCTACATGAACATGTTATTTTACTCCGTATCTGCCGACTTTTGAGCATTTTTCTATTTATTCCCCCCCGTTTTAACAGCTAGAATCAGACCGTGCAGGAAACGCGCGGACTGCGCTCAAAAAAACGAAACAATGACCCAAAATAGAGCAAATGTTTACCTGATAACTTGAGCCCGGTGGGCGGAGCAGCGAAAATTTGATCGGCTGAGGAAAGGCCGGGTTACCTGCAGAAAGAACTTGGCTGTGGTAGAGAGCGGGTGTGTGGCTGCAGAGCTCTGACTCCGCTCCTGCAGTGTCTCAGGGCACGAAGTCGGTACCTACTCCGCCTGGGACTCGCTGCATGCTCCTCAGCCGGCCAGCACGAGCTTGTGGGTAAGCGCGCCAGTTGCTGGTTGTAACCTGCACTCGGGGGGCTCCCCAGGTTTGAGGGGGCGGCAGAAGACATGGATGGCTTTGAGGGAGAGGCTTCTATGGCCTCCATGGTATCCAGGGCCAGCAGACCTTACCAGCCCACCACACAGCCTGTAATGCAGAGCACCGGCCCAAGAGGCTTCAGCTGCGACCTGGAATACATCCGAAAATGGTAAGGGGTCGGGTCCCATCTGCTTGTAATGGTAGGGGTCCATGGTAATGGTAGGGGTCGGCACCCGTCTGCTTGGGTTATCGGTAACACTAATCCTAAAGAGGGTATAACAGGTGCAGATGGGTCAGTCCTGGAAATAAACTTGGAACCAACTTATTTTAAGGCTAAAAAGTGTTTTAAAAAGAAAATTCTGTTTACTGGGGAGTTTCAACTTACAGAACCGGCTTACAACATTGCCTGGGACCCGAATTACGGTGCAAGTGTCTGGTGGACCCACCCTTGGGTAATTGATTAATTGGATGTGGGGACCCACCCTGCCGGGCAGTGGACTAATTGACCTGCGTGCTCAATCCGTTACTTTACTCGGTATTTAAGCACAGATGCCGTATTGGGTTTTTAAACTGATTTCACAGAACTTACCCGAGTTTGAGGCGGTTCTGGTTCCGATTCGCCCTTCAGAAGGCCGGTGCCGGGAGCTTTATGTATCAAACGCGGCTAAGGAGTAAGCAGCCAAACCTTTCACTGCCGGGGCATTGCTGTAATAAGTCTGTTTTACCGGTTACAGAGTTGCGCTGTGACCTCGATGCTCGGGACCCGAGGGTTTGGTAAGGATGCTGAGTTGTGGTGCCGGCCGGGAACCTGTATAATGAAATGCAATTGTGTTGCTGAAATTTAGTGTCTGCTTTGGTGTCTATGCATCTGGGTGAAGGTGTGCTGTATATATACTATGTGCGGGTATGTATTATATATGTGTATATATTCTATACATACAGATAAAATCGTTATCTCACCTGGCTGAGCGTCTCTGCCTCCCGGGATCTCCCGCGCCGTTGGAGGGCCCTGTAAGGGAAATGCGGTAACCCGTAAGCACGGATGCCGCCGGCGAGTGTTGAATATCGTATATAACGGGGCGGACAGTCGGTTCCGCTCGGGTTATCCGCCGGCCGGGATCTCTCCCCGGGAGGCCGGCGTGTGATCCGTGGCCACGCGCTCTACTGACCGCCTAAAGGCCGGGTTTGGCTTCTGTAGCCCCTTAAATACGGCCCTGGAAGCCCAACCGCTCAGCTGCCGCTCGGGAGAGAATAATCAGGAAATTAACCCAAAAAGTGCCGAATTACCCCTTCACACAGCAGCCCCCGGAGCTGGATAACAAAGGGTTAAATCGCACTGTTAGAATTAGAAACGATCAGTTCTGTTTTTTTCCTCCAGTTTTTTTTTATAGAGATTTTTTTTTTCTATCAAACAGCGGCCGTTGTGTGTAAAGAAGGATTTCGGTGCAAACGGTAAAAGTGGATCAATCGGCAGGAACGTTCCATTGGTTGCTATGGGGATTGCTCCACTTCTGCCGCTGCACGGGAATTATTCTTTATACACATTGCCCGCTGTGGATAGAGAAATCAAACCCTGCTTAAACTGGGAGAAAACCAGTATCCTGAAGTATAGAAAATACTAAAACCAGATGCGGGGGCTTTCCCTTTAACAATGAGCAGTGTTTGTCATACAGGTGCAAGGGCCTCATCTTTTTGCCCCTGCCACTTAGTGAATATTGCCCCCGGCATAATATAGCAGAATAGGGAGGGGGGGGTGTATTTAATTAAGCTGCCCGTGGGAATTAAATGCCCCTGTAGGAGGGCATTAGAAGCGACAGAGAGTTTTGCATTTGGGAAGGTCCGGCCGGCTCGGGGTTAACCCCCGGAATGTGCATTCAGAGGCTCCTTCTCTTCTAAACGATGGGTCGCCCCGTCTCGTGCTTCAATCCCAGGATTTTTTCCCCCCGTTATTATAAACAGCTATAAAATATGCATTATCAGGGGTTCGGTTCTGAAAAGCTGGGAGAAGATGAAGCTCTTGGGCTGACGTTTCTTCCCTGTCTGAGAGCCATCCGGCCGTCTACTCGATATTCCTTCTGCAAACACTCAGTCGTTGGGCTTGTCTTATTTTCAGGAGCCGTATACACATCCCCTCACTGTATAACCTCTACCACTTCTGCTGGGAGGCTGTTCCACTTGTAAATAAGTGGTAGAGGTTATACAGTGAGGGGATGTGTATATACGGCTCCTGAATATAAGACAAGCCCAACGACTGAGTGTTTGCAGAAGGAATATTGAGCAGATGGCCGGACGGCTCTCAGAGACAGGGAAGAAAATTTCATATACACTCCCCTGTCATATGTATAAAATAAAACTAGAGGCTCAGAAATAATGCAATAAGTTTTTTTTCTTTTCGTTACAGAGAAGGTGGTAGAAAAATGAAACTGCCTCCCAGCAGGAGTGGTAGTGGCAAATACAGTGAGAGAATGTAATACGCTTCTGCTGGCAGGCTGTTCCACTTATCTACCACCTGATTTCTCATTAGAGGTTATACCTGCGAGGGGATGTAAACATGCAGGGGACGGGGATACGGGGCCCCGAATCTGACTGATTAATGTCACATGTTACAGCAGGAATAATGGGCGACTAGCCGCGGGCCGAATGGCTCCGATGTGCCATTAAATTCTGTTTGTACGACGAGTCGCTCCGTGAGTCCTGCTGGATTCCAGCTTCTTATTGAAACCGAGAATTTCCCGGCAGATCAGCCCCGTTCCCATGTCTACTCACCCGTTATTGCTGCTGTAACCACTCCAACATTAACCAATCAGATTCGGGGCCCCGTATCCCCGTCCCCTGCATGTTTACATCCCCTCACTGTATAACCTCTACAACTTCTGCTGGGAGGCTGTTCCACTTATCACCCTCTCAATAAAGTAAAACTTCTTGCATAACTTCGGAGTCTCTTCTTTTAGAAGGCTATTATTTATACATATGACAGGGCAGTGTGTATGCATTATGCTGGGGGTGGAAGATTTTCAACTTGCTGATATTACTCTGGATTATGAACGGCCGTCTCAAGCGAGCTTCTCCTGCAAAGAGAACCCCGCAGGCCCTGCATAATGCGTAGTTTAATCTGTGTGACTGAGTAAGAAATCTTCCCGTTCTCTGTGGATTGTTCGGCGACACCGGAGGTTCCGGGAAAGGAGAGCCTTTCACTTCCCTGACTCCGCTATGCATCGTACGGGCCGGCGCTGGCAGGAAGAGCTCACCGGGGCCGCCCTTCATAATGCTTGGAGTGATGGGATTGGGGGCTCAACTCTCCTGTAAACCTCTGCAGACAGATTGCTTGAGTGTTGCTCCTGATTTTACTATACATTGTGCAGGGCCCGCTCAGTTCCCTTTTCAGGGGAAGCTCCCAGGGGCGAGCACTTCATAATACATCGTAATGTAAAGAAATGTCCAAAACCTTCCTTGTGGGGTGTATTCACTAAACCTGTTTGTTAATCCCTGATGTCACTCTGTATTCTGAAGGGCAGGCATCAGGGGATTGAAGTGTAAGCTTCTGTGCTCGCAAATACACCCCCTATGTACAGAATGAGATGAGGACGTTATCCCGCAGGAAGCTCCTAAACCTGTATAAATCATATCTGTGCATTAAGCCTGGGCTATTAGCGCGAGAGGCTGAGAGGCTCCGATGTGTTTCTGCGTCACGATATTTCTTTGTATTCTGTGCCGGTGATCGGGAAATATGGAATAACCATAAACCGTACCGGGCCCTCCCTGTGCCGGGGGGCTGTGATCCGCCGGGCGTCTGGCCCTCCCTGTGCCGGGGGCTGTGACCCGCCGGGCGTTTGGGTGATGCAGGATTGCAGGTCCCGGCGATGTCACAAATCTGCTTATCCAGTGAAGTCTGTCCCTCTATGGACTTTCACTTGTCTGTGTGTCCAGCGGGGTTATTAAGACCGAGCTGTTCTATTGTTTAGCGCAGGCTGTGTAAGGAGTCGGATAGAACGGCTCAGGATCCGAGTCGTGGCGCTGTTGGGAATCTCGTTTCATGCGATTTAATGAAATGTGAGAATTTACTCCGTTCTGCAGAAAACGGAAAGAATGGTTTCTCGTCTCTGCGTTTTTTCTGGGGATTTCCTCGTTAATACAGAATATTTTCGGGAGAAGCAGCGTATTTTTAGAATCGCTCGGCACGTTAGTGTCTCGGCGGATGGACACACAGAAGGCTGCGTCTTCACCGCGTTTAGAAGGTAAATGCCGTTTAAAACCCTTTCATGCAAGCCGTTTCCCCTCGGCGTCCGTACAGGGCGATACGCAGTAAGTATTCGAGACTTTACGGACATTTGGAGGAAAGTCGGCAGGTACACACACTCCTTGGTGTCGCCTTATTCTAGTCCTGGCCCTTCCCGTCGGTGCGCCGGCGGCCACACGGGAAGCTTGAGCGCGGTTTAGGCAGAGGCTTCCTTTGGTTTAATGATCTTCAGAAAGCTGTGGCTGACAAACATTGCTTTTGTTCTGTCTGCAGAAGAACCTTATCTGCTGCCCCAGTTTATTAAACCCCCGGGGGGGCCGCCGTCTTATTTAACCCCTCGAAGAACGGCAGAACCTGAACTCCTAAACCCAACTTCCTCGGCTTGGATCGTCGGGTCCGTTGCAAAGAAATGTTTCCAAAAACTCGACTAGAATAGAATATTCGACTCGAGCCGGAAGATAACTGCAGCCTGCGTCCATCCCGTAATCTGCTCAGCAAACAACCGCTTACAGGGCGGACGCCGGCTGCAGTTATCTTCCGGCTTGAGTCGAATATTCTATTCTATTCTATTCGAGTTTTTGGAAACATTTCTTTCCAACGGACCCGACGATCCAAGCCGAGGAAGTTGGGTTTAGGTGTACAGGTATTTTCCACACGTTATATCTGATGCATATCGTTTATATCCAGGTTTGTCTAATTCCAGGCCCCGAGGGCCATTACTAGACCAGGATACTGAACGCACACATGATGTCATATGTTAAGAGCTGCCAGTCCTGGATATCCAGAAAGCCTGGCCTGTTTGTGGCCCCCGGGGCCTGGAGTTTGAGCCCCCCCATCTCTAGTAAATGCCAGTCTGATCTCCGCTGTCTCCTGTCTGTAGATCCCAGCTCTTCTCTTCTTCATCTCTTCTCCCCTGCGAGGGACTCTATTTCTTGGAGCTCGTGATGTTCGGCCTCCGCCTGCGTGCCAAGGTGCGGCGCGTCAACTGGGACCCAGCGGTGAGTTTCATAAATCTCTCTGCACTCTGCTTTTACTGTAACGTGCTGTTTGGTGCGTTTCGGGTAAATGTAATCACTGATGTCTCCTATTCTGTGCAGCTCTGTAAACCAACAATTATGACGAGCCGTAATGTATGAACTCCGGCAGAAAATGCACCAAGAAGGGAGTCGTTGCCTGATTAACCATAACCATAAAGACCTCATTAACCATAACTGCCCCTATATTAACCCTAAAGACCCCATCAACCACAACTGCCCCTAAATTAACCCTAAATACCCTACTAACCATAACTGCCCCTAAATTAGCGCTAAAGACCCCATCAACCACAACTGCCTCCAGATTAACCCTAAACACCCCATTAACCATAAATGTTCCTAAATGAACCCTAAAGACTCAATCAACCACAACTGCCCCTACATTAACCCTAAATACCCCATAAACCATAACTGCCCCTAAATTAACCCGTAATACCCCATCAGTCATAACTGCCCCTAAATTAGCCCTAAAGACCCCATCAACCATAACTGCCCCTTAATTAACCCTAACGATGTAATTAACCATAAATGCCCCTAAATTAACCCTAAACACCCCATTAACCATAACTGCTGCTAAATTAACCCAAAAGACCCGATCAACCAATCCGGCCCCTAAATTAACCCGTAATACCCCATCAGTCATAACTGCCCCTAAATTAACCCGAAAGACCCCATTAACCATAACTGCTCCTAAATGAGCCCTAAAGACGCCATCAACCACTACTGCCCCTAAATTAACCCTAAATACCCCATTAACCATAACTGCTGCTAAATTAACCCAAAAGACCCCATCAGCCAATACTGCCCCTAAATTAACCCATAATACCCCATCAGCCAATCCTGCCCCTAAATACCCTATCAACCATAACTGCCCCTAAATTTGCCCTAAAGATCCCATCAACCATAACTGCCCCTAAATTTGCCCTAAAGATCCCATCAACCATAACTGCCCCTAAATTCACCCTAAACACCCCATTAACCATAACTGCCTTTAAATTAACCCAAGTGAGGTCTCAACAGTGCTCTGTACAACGGCATGAGCACCTCTCTCTGTCTACTGCTGATACCTCTGGCTATACAACCAAGCTTCACGAAAAAAAAGCGTTCTTTAAAAAAAAAAAAAAAGAAAAATAGACAGGTTGGGGCTTTAAATTTAAATTTTTGCAATTTATCTAAATTAAGAGTTGTGTCAAATAACCAATATACTTCATTTTTACAGTCACCTTGGATAAACATTATGTTTCTTGTTTTCTGCAAAATTATTATATAGTGAGAACTGTTTTTCACAATTTTTAAATTTATCCACTTAAATTATCTAGGTGTTAAAATATATTTCTTTTCTGTAATGTTATAATTTATTACAATAAGCCCATGTTCGCTTGGTATACAAATTGCTTTAATTCCACTTCTTCTGTATTGATATTAACTTAATGTTCATTCTATGTTTGCATTCCATATCAACAACTTTGTCAATGATGAAGCGTTCATCAAACATCTTTCTATACGTTACCCATGAAGCAAAGTTATTAATATCAGTTTTAACATATAAGTACCATATGCATGGCTTTCAGTACACTTCACAAAACAAAAGACTGGTATTTATTTGCTCAAACCTCAGTAATTTAGTCAGTTTCAATCATTTTGATTAATATGACTGTAAAACAGAGATCCAAAAATGCTGGCCCGTTTGGGATCTTTGGTGCCGGTAGATCCGGGGCCCTGTTCTATCAGCATATTGCTCATGAAAACACTATAATTTACTATCAAAAACAGTAAGGGAACTTCGATATTTCAAAAACACATTTGAAATGTAAAAAAACAAAACAAAGATGGCCTCCCTAATCCCGCATGCCAAGTCGCACGGCCGTGGGCATGAGGTCATCGTATTCTGACAGCCTATATATATGGGGCAAATGGCAGTTATTAGCTATCAGTTCTTGATTCCCAGTGGTGTATACTATTGGTACGAGAACAGCGTTTTATTTGGAGATATGCCATTCCTAGCGGCTTGGAAACGTAGGCGACAGGATGAAGACCCGAAGAACCCTGAACCACCGGGAAAAGAGGAGGGAGAGAGGACCGAAGATCTACCCCGGGACGACCAGCAAAAACGGAAGAAACTCAGCTCCCAAGGAAGCGAGACGGACCGCGGAAGAAAGAAGAGGAAGAAGAGCCCTGCAGGAGGGCCCAGCGGATCAGATGATGGACCCAGGAAGCCCCTCAGCCTCACAGACTTCACCTTCTATTCTGAGTTGGGAAGAGGTGGATTTGGCAAAGTAAGTAACGTGTTTATTTTATCTAGGGGTACAGAAAGAGTTTTTAGGGGAAATATGTAACAAGAAACCACATAAAACATGCCTTTGTCTTACTTACTGGGATCATTCTAGGTAGGGAAAACAGTGACACTTTAATCCAATAAATCAGTTTGAACACAGCCCATATTATAGACGGTACGGCCTCCAAAAGCTGTTTATTTTCACTCATTCCAAACACACAAGCTTTACACTTAAGGCTGGGAGACGATATCCTCGGGTTTGGATTGGAGAGCAGCAAAGGTAGAGCTTGATACATTGTATCCGGTGTCTATCATACAGGAGAAGCACACTGAGCAGTTACTGGACACTCCACGCGGTGGCGGCGGCAGTTAGGCAGGTTGGAGATACTGATTGGCTCATGCAGCTGTCACTCACGTCATACATCATTCATTCATTAATATGAAACGATCTTAACTTTATCTTTGTAACTAAATGGAACGGTAATGAGTGAAATGTTCAGTATATACCAGAGACTGCCAGGCCTACTGAGTGTCCATATTGCCAGATTAAGGAAAAGTGGATGTGCAAGCGCATTGGTGTCATTTATACATCAGGATGTGCCGGGTATTAAGATAAAATGATGTTTATTTCCGCTATAATAAAAGACGCAGAAAATGTGCATGTGTTGTTTTTTTTAAAAGCTAAAGGGGTATCCTGAAGTTATAATGTGAAGGGTGAGGGGATTCCATGTAAAGTCAGGAAATTTTACTTTACCAAGAGGGTGGTAGATAAATGGCCTCTCAGCAGAAGTGGTAATACATGGTATAGGCAGATGGTTCCTGAATCTAAGGCAAGACCAAGGACTGATTAAGCTGTGAGTCTGTACACTAGATGGGCCGGATGGGTCAGCTGGTAGATTCTATGTTTCTATGAATCAGGTAATTTTATCATAGTAACAGATTTAAATGAAAATGCTTAAAGGACTAAAATCAATGCTCTGGGGTCGGCTTTCTACACAAAACTGCAAATGGAATAATTAGGTAAACTACGTCTGAGATAAAATGAGATGTCGATGTTAAAAAGGCATCTGGCGCCTATATTATTCTGTTCATTAAAAGCTGGTCTCAGGTTGTCTTTGCAGATTAAGACATTGAACCTTTTGGGCTGGGTTAAGTATTCTACGACTAGTTTTAAAATTAGATTTACGCATCTATATTGTAGTGGATGGAGTGAGTGGTAGATAGGTGGAATAGCCTCCCAGAACAAGTGGTAGAGGACAAAACAGTGACATAATTTAAACATACATGGAATAGGCATATGGCTCCTGAATATAAAGTAAGACCAAGGACTGATTACGGTTTGAGTCTTTACATTAGGACGTTGGATGGGCTGAATGGATCTGATCTGCCATCAAACTGCACCTTTCTATGTTGATAATGAGCTTCACATTTCACACATCAATTATAACTGTGTCACCCCTTCCTGGTTATCTCAGGTCATGCTCGCGTCATGGAGGAGCAGTAAACATCCGGTGGCTGTTAAGATCATCAAACGCAGCTCATCGTGGAAAGAAGGCATCATGCGGGAAAGACGAGTCTTGGAGCTGGCAGCAGAAAGCCCATTCCTCTGCCACGGCTTTGGTGCTTTTCACACCCAGGTACGGAATTCTCTGTTGCTCTGCAGCCTATTCCCGTCCTTTCACCTTCTACCATGCGCCATTTCTACAGAAGATCTGCATGTGTCACTGTACTATTAGTCTCTGCATGACTGTAACTGTTTTTGCTCTATGTTCAAAATAAGCACCGCGTCTTTCTCATCATGGAGAACGTGAGCGGAGGCAGCCTGTCAAACCACCTGAGGAGGAACGGCCGGATGGGAACCAGTGCTGCAGTGTGAGCAACAGAGTAGACATAAAGCCAATGATCATTTCCATGCTGTCTAAATGGCTCCTCTAGCTTTAATCCCAATGCAGTGAAATCAGAGGCTCTCCATCGCTGTAAATAACCCTTTGCTAATATTTAGAAACTACTCGCTAAACTGTTTGTGTCCTTCTGGCAGGTTCTACGCTGCAGAGATCACCTGCGGTCTTCAGTTTCTACACAACCATGGAATAGTTCATCGGTTAAAAAAAAAATATTTCTGCTCTCAACTGTCCATTCTCTTGCTCTTTTGTTGAGTCTTATGTCTTCCATCACCCCAAGTTCCCTTCATCTCACCATTTATTCCATTTCAAAATCTTTCAGAATTCTTAAGAGGAAAATGAACATCTTCTTTCTCTGAATCATTTAGGGACCTGAAGCCAGCGAACGTGTTGATGACCAGCGAGGGACACCTGAAGATCTGCGATTTCGGCCTCGTTGTGGAGAAGATCATCGGCGCAGCCAAAACCAAAGGCGTAGTTGGGACCAGAAAATATATGGCCCCCGAGGTGAGAATTTATTCATTAGATTAATGCTATAGTTGATCTAAACCTTAATTACCGTATTTGCTCGATTATAAGACGAGGTTTTTTTCAGAGCAAATGCTCTGAAAAATACCCCTCGTCTTATAATCGGGGTCGTCTTCTAATCAGACCTCAAATAGAGGTCTGATTAGGAGACTAAGATCCAGATCCCCCGCACCGCTGCAGGGGACCTGGATCCTCCTGTCGTCGCCACCCCCCCCCCCCACACACTTACCGGTGCTTCCGGAGGTGAAGTTGGCAGCGGGGGTTTGTATGCGTCCGTCGCAAATACCTTCCCCGACTGTCAGAGATCAGAGTTCCAGAGTTCCTGATCTCTGACAGCCGGGGAAGGTATTTGCGACGGACACATACAAACCCCCGCTGCCAACTCTACCTCCTTCCGGCTGCCGCGGAATGAGACGTCAACCTGCTGCCCCGGCAATACAGCAGGAAATTGGAAGCACCGGTAAGTAAGTAAGTAAGTGTGTGTGTGTGTGTGTGTGTGTGTGTGTAGGGCATTTCTGGAATGCCTTACACCCCTATATGCCACTCTGGCACTTAGGGGGTTAAAAGGCATATTATGGGGCAGAGTGGCATATAGGGAGGTATAAGGCATTTCAGGAGGCAGCGTGGCGTTAAGGGGGCATTTAATAGTGCACTCTGCCTCCTGAAATGCCTTATACCTCCCTATATGCCACTCTGCCCCATAATATGCCTTTTAACCCCCTAAATGCCAGAGTGGCATATAGGGGTATAAGGCATTTCTGGAGGCAGAGTGCTCTATATAATGCCTTTTAACTCCCTTAATGCCACTCTGCCTCCTGGAATGCCTTATACCTCCCTATATGCCACTCTGCCCCATAATATGCATTTTAACCCCCTAAATGCCAGAATGGGATATAGGGGTATAAGGCATTTCTGGAGGCAGAGTGGCACATAGGGGGTCAAAAGGCATACCATGGGGCACAGTGGCATAAGTATCCTATCATGGGCCACAGTGACATATTGGTGTGGCAAGCCTGGGGGCAGATGTGCGTAACTGGGGGACAGGTTGGAAAATACAAGAAATAAAAACAAAAAAAAAATATTTTTCTCAATCATAGCTTTTATTAAAAAAAATAGTTTACATGAATTAACATTTACTGGTAAAACTTTTTTCCTTTAGGGTCGTCTTATATTCAGGCTTTTTCTTTTTTTCCTAAGTTAATATTCAGATTTTGGGGGGTCGTCTTATAATCAGGGTCGTCTTATAATCGAGCAAATACGGTACTTTACAATGCATTACCTATCTACATTTTACACATATTGAACTTGTTTTGCAGGTTTTTCAGAAGAAGAAATATGGCGCCTCCGCAGACTGGTGGTCGTTTGGAGTCACTCTGTACCAGATGCTGGTGGGAAGGGTCCCAGTTCCATCATCACAGCCCAAGAGGGAGTACCGGGACTGCACAGTTCACAATGACTTCCCGTACCCAAGCTGGCTGCTAGCAGATCAGAAAGACATCCTCATGAAGGTGAGTGGATCACAAATGTCCTGATAAGGTGTGTGGCTATACAGGAACTTTTATAGACAATAAGGGACTGTAGTGCAGCAGATTCTGGAATGGGCAAAATATGGTTACTAAACTCAACAAAAACTTGGCTAAATACGTCGGGAAATTGGAATACAAAAACCATTTTTTATTTTTCTTTTGCCTTCTCAGCTTCTGCTTAAAGATCCAGAATGCCGGCTTGGGACGAATGGTGATATAAGAGTGCATCCTTTCTTCGGCATCTTGAACTGGGACCATTTGGAACAACGCAAACTCTGGCCCCCATACCTGCCTCTGGTGGTACGTGTAGCCATTACAAAATGCTTTAGATCCACTAAGTTCTAATATCACAACTTATTGCTCTTCAAACTTAAAAAGTACTTAATAATGGTATAAGACTAATCCCGTCCACAAACAGAACCCCCACACACATGTAAATTTACTGTATATGATTTCTTCTTCCGAGCCTTTGATACATTTCCTTCCACCAATTAATCATTGCTAAGGAGCCCATCTAATGACAACTGACGAGCGCTTTGTTATTACGTACCTGCCACCATAGTATACATTATGATGTGTTTTTGAAATCAAGGAACTTTTCGCTTTTTTCTTGCAGGACCCAACTGGAGATCTTCACCTCAGTTCCCAGGATATATCCTTTTCATTTGTAGAGGGGGCTAATTGTAACAAAAACAAAAAAAGTTGGGATTTGCCAGACCTGTCTTTTGTTAGCCCCAAATGGAGGGAATAAACATCCCTCCTTGTATCCAACATCTCAGATGGGAACAAATTCTCTTTTATTCAGGATTCAGCTTGAAGATCTTGCCTGAAAAGTCTCCTGTTGGACGACGACCAATAGTCCAGGATGTCACCTCCCTGCTTCATCTACCACCGCAGCAGAGCTGTCCACCACCACAGCAGAGCGCCTACCTCAACATCACAGCAACTCCACCTGCTGTCCACATCAGAGAAAACCACCTTCTACAGCTGTCCAACATCACTGCGCGGCAATGCCACCTGCTCTGTCCAACATCACTGCGCGGCAATGCCACCTGCTCTGTCCAACATCACTGCGCGGCAATTCCACCTGCTTTGTCCAACATCCCTGCGCGGCAATTCCACCTGCTCTGTCCTACATCCCTGCGCGGCAATTCCACCTGCTCTGTCCAACATCACTGCGTGGCAATTCCGCCTGCTGTCCAACATCATTGCCAAGCCTCTACTACAGCTGTCCAACACCACAGCACAGCCATTCCACACGCTGTCCAATATCACAGAAAAGCATTTAATGCAACACAACACCACAGAGAACTTCATTGCTGACAAACATCATTGTGCTGCACCTTGTCCTGCTGTTCAACAACTTAGCAGCGAGACTCCATCTGGCCTCTAACACATACCTCCCAACTTTTACCCCCAGTGAATCGGGATGTTGGGGGGGTGGTGGGTGGGCGCATGCATAGTAGAGCTTACCTTTAAGCTCCGTCCCCCGGGGTCCCGATTCACAGAGGATAGAATGTTACTGCACATGCATTCTCCAGTGTTCCAAACACCAGAGAATATAATTAGAAGAAATGTGGTTCTGAATCCTGCTGTCCCATAGAGATCTTCCTCTGTCTTCTTTTTTGGGGAGAGAGCTAGAGTTCGGCAGGGAGATCGAGTGGCCGCACCCAAAGCAGGACAGCTGGGAGCCATGCAGTCTGCTGCCACCTGTCATACTGTGTCACAGACAGGCTTCCATGCTACGTAACATCAAAGTAGAGCATCCCTTGCTGTCCAACATCACACAAAAGTACCTACAACACAGCAGATCATCTCCCAGTCTACCAAATTACAAATAGTATTCCTACCCTACACAATGAAGTAGAGGGAAAAGGTCTATCCGCTTCTTAAAATGTGTTTCTTCTTTGTTCTAGATCCAGCGTGGACCAATTGGACTGAAACGAGTGGAACATGATGATAATGAGATGTACCACGGACAGAACTAAAGGGCACTGATTCATTTAAGAAGGTCTTTTGAGTTACTCTGTAAGTTATTAAACCTTCAAGAGGTTCGCTTTGTCTGGCAGCTGAAACTGTCCCTCTTCCTTCTATGTAGGTCTATGTGACATTTTGTCAGAGTCGCCTGGTGCTTGAGGAATGAGCCCTTCAAACCGGAAAATTTTTTAATGAATTCTGTCTTTTATCTGTAAGTCTCTTGTCCCTCACTAAAGGTTATGGGTAGTTTAAAATAGTCTACATGTACTAACTTATTACTCATTTCTTGTTTCTCTTCTTTTCATATTTAGAATTCTGCATGGATTTACTCATTCTCCTATTCCATTATTGGTTCTTCAGAAACTTCTTCTGGGACCTACTAGTACAGTTGGTACAAGTAAGTAAATCTTCAGACTGTATTTGCTGTAAATACTTACTATTGAGATTAGAGATAGGAAATATTTAAATGTATACCTTATTTTAATTAATGTTTGGGCTAGGGTTACTTGTCTATCTGGTATTTGGCATCTATTTCTTCTTTCTCTTAGATCAAGCACTGACCAAGTTAACCACATATACTCCTGGACTTAGTGCTACATGCAGGATGATCCGATGTACCATGGAACAAAACGAGCCAGTTGAATCATTTCAGAAGGTTTTCACTTTCATTGTAAGTTATGAAACCTTTAAGAAGGTTATTACAAATTCTGCGGTTGCTCAGTCTGGCTGCTGAAACCATTCCTCTTCCTTTTGCACAGATCTTCAAACCTGCTTGGAAGATCTTGCGTCTGTGTCATATTCTCCTGGTGCCTGAGGAATGAACCCTTCACACTGGAAGTCTTTTGTCTGTGAGTCTCTTCTTTTTATTTGTCATAAACACGAAATTACCCAATAACTAGTTTTATTTAAAACCAACAAGCTAATTTTCCTTTACTAATTCCTCCCTCCTATTCTCCCATTGGTTCTTGTCTAGCGATGACTGTATCTTCAGGCCGTATATATGCTGTAAATTCAACTTATTTTGATTTGTGCATAGGATGAGATTTCATTTTAATGATCTTTTTTGTTACCTATGCCAGGTGTGATGCTCAGATGTGAATTTGTGTCAACTATCCTTCAAAGCCTGTTCCAAGTAGATCTGTAACAGGTCGGTATCTCCTGTCCCTAACATTTCTTACATGTAACAATTGTGTCTTGTTCCCCATTTCATCTTCTATGCATTCTGTGATCACTTGCCCTACATTGTTTGATCTTGTATTTGTCACTTTGTCCACACTGTTCCTTAAACATCTCCTCTATTCATTCTTCCCATAAGAACGTGTAATTTTCTTACCATGATTTTCCTGGCTTTCATAATCACAGGTTTCTTATTCTTGTTTTCTCCAGCTACCAGAATGGCTTGAGATGTCTGGAAGATCTTTCATCCTTCAAGCTTCCTCTCCTGAAGATCTCTAGAACTTCAACTTCACTGCCAAAGCAAATTTATCTCCACTCATCAGACGCTGATCCTCTTCTTCTTGTCATTGACGATTAAACCTACAGCATGACACAAATGTTACCATGTTGCAGTTCTTTAAACTATACAGCCCTATATAAGTAAACTCATTTAAACCCCTTAAGTTACCTGTACAGCATCCAATGTGTCATTTGCATACTTTATATATTATCTTGGTTTCACCCAGTTTAATAAAATCCTTTAACTTTATTTATATTTCAGTGATTACTAATGGATTCATTTAAACATTTCATTAATTGACTTTTATTTCTCCACATACTGTACACAATACATTCAAGCCTCTGTAAACAGTTACAGCAATGTTCTCTGTCAACTCACAAAGTGTTCCAAAATAACACACACAATGTAACGTTGCTATTGTGTGTTATTTGCTTGTACAACATCTGCTTTCAAACTACCGTATTTGCTCGATTATAGGACGAGGTTTTTTTCAGAGCAAATGCTCTGAAAAATACCCCTCGTGTTATAATCGAGGTCGTCTTCTAATTAGACCTCAAAAAAATGTCTGCTGGGGCCAGGCTGCTTACCGGTGCTTTGGTCCCGAGCAGCGTCTCTTCTATTAGCAGCAGGAAGCTAGCAGAGTGTCACATAATTCTGCCTCCCCCTCCTTCCTCTGGGGGCGGGGCCAGAGAAGTTGCTCGCACAGCCGGGCCCCTGCAGAAGTCTTCAAGTGAGAGAGCTGCAGTTCAGGTAAGGGGGTGGGGGAGGGTTTTTGTGATTAATGTGTGAAGTATGTGTGATTAATGGAATGAATGAGTATTTAAATGTTTGTGAATGAGTGTGTGTGTGATAGCATGGATGTGTAAGGGGGAGGGTGGTAGCATGGCATAGGGAGGCTGTACTCAAACTCCTATCATCCCCAGGTTCCAGCATGTACTGGCTGCCTTGGCTTGATAGGAGTTTGATTGGTGTTAGCAGTTATATATATATATATATATATATATATATATATATACCTCCAGAAATGCCTTTTAATCCCCTATATGCCACTCTGGCATATAGGGGGTTAAAAGGCATATCATGGGGCAGAGTGGCATATAGGAGGGCATAAGACATTTCTGGAGGCAGAGTGGCATATAGAGGGTTAAAAGGCACATCATGGGGCAGAGTGGCAAATAAAGGGGGATTAAGGCACTTCTGAGGGCAGAGTGGCAACCTTGGGGGCAGATGTGCATAACTGGGGAGGGGCAGGTTGGCAAATAAAAAGAAATAAAAAATATATATATTTTTCTCAATCATAGCTTTTATTAAATATGAAAAAATTGTTTACATGAATTAATATTTACTAGTAAAACTTTTTTTCCTATAGGGTAGTCTTATATTCAGGCTTTTTGTTTTTTTCCTAAATTAATATTTAGATTTTGGGGGGTCGTCTTATAATCGGGCAAATACAGTAGTTATTTTTTAACTTTGACTTATTTGTTTTCCTTCAAATATAAGATATTGAGTGTGGGGCATGTGTTTCTACTCAAAGAAATCAAACCATGTATAACACAACTTAATACGACTTATATAAACGATAAATAGTACAAAAGTGAATGTACACAGCGCCTGATTAGCTGCATTTCCCTCTGTCTCAACCAGAAAAAAATTCAAAATCAAATTTACACCGACTGGCATAAAAGATTAAAATTTGGCACCTTCATTCTCATAACGTAGGATCTATATCCATATAGGAAAAAACAGAAACAAATATATAGTGCAATATGTTTAAATCATATCAACATATAGCACTTTATCTGATTAAAACTTATTGCACTATATATTTGTTTCGGTTTTTTTCCATCATGGTTCCATCAATAGTATAGATTTTTTTTTTTGGGCAAATGGGAGACGAGCCTTTGTTTTGTTTTTGGTCAGGAGTGCATTAAAACATTAAAACGTGTCTCTGGACTGTGAGCCTCGGCCAGAATACGCCACGGGCTGTATATACAATAAGGATGTTTAGCCTTGAAGAAAAGTGGGTTATTTATGGCAGTGGCACTAAAGTCTTAATAACTAAAAATCCAATTCCTCATTTACCTAAATGTCCCTCTAAGACATTGGTTCCCCACGGGCGGTATGAAAAGGAGCCAGGGTGCTTCTCAAGTACATTGGCCGCTTGGCTTCTACGGCTTGTCATTAACTTAAAATGTGGGAAAGAAAATTAAACTAATAAAGTTAATAAAAAAGTTTAATTTCATCTAATTCCTCCAAATGAAAAGATAGCTCTGCAGGCAGGAATAGTTGCCGCAGTTCCACTGATAGCCAGCAGGTGGTGCTCCTAAACCTATAAGTATTCAGCATAGAGGCACACTTTTTAATATTGTGCCTGAAGAAGAGACCGAGAGTCTCTATAACATGCTTTTTATTTCTACGGCTACAACTCCACACCTTATACTTCATAATGAGCATAAGCTGTTTGTTTATATGCCTTTGGCACGAGAGTTAATGTAAGGAAGTTCTACTTCACTGAGAGGAACAGCCTTCCAGCAGAAGTGGTAGAGGCTGATACACCGAGGGAAGTTAAATATGCATGGGGTAGGCATATAACTCCTGAATGTAAGACCAACGACTGATTAAGGTTTGATTCTTTACAGCAGGAGAAACGGGCAGACTAGACGGGGGCCAAATGGGGCCAATCTGCCGGCAAATTCTAATTTTCTCAGTTAATAGAGCACCCATGTATTTGAATATACAATCCACCTGTCTGTGTAGGGATAGGGTAAGCATATACGGATTTATGCCAAGACGTATGCCAAGTATTTTTACATGCATTATACGATATGTAAGATTATATCATAGTATCTAGAAGAAATTTGTAAAATACCCAATAGCACTAATAGCACTTCTATTAAGTATTTCTGTATCAATACGTAGAACCCAAGCCCTGTGGATTCCCTGTGTCCAGAAATATGTTTCATTTCTGCAGTTAAGTGTCTTTTCCAGCAGGTGGCGCCTCTTTGCTAACAGAACTATTTTCCGAATAATAAGATTTTTTCCAATGTTTTCCCTAAAGTTCAATAATGACAAACAATTTCAATAGGGAAAGATGGTTGTTTTATAAAGAGATATAATATGTGACCCAGGCAGCATCTCGACTCTCCCCCCACAACCTACTCCTTGTCCTAATCCAGCACCTCGTCTCAGAAGGATGTATTCTGCCCGGTAGAGGAGATAGTGGGGGCTTTGCTGACTTGGCACAGACCACCAAAACGTAACTGGACTGGTTACCCAGGAGAGATCTCTGAGCTCACCAACTGGATCTAATGTTTTTATGTTCACACAGTGAGCACCTGATCTGTTGCTCCAACTGAGTACGGAGCTATACCGGCCAACAGCCTACCGGGCATTTGCCTGGCGTGCCAGAGGGCCACTCCAGGCCTGACAGTTGGTAGGTATGAGTAGGCTCCATGCTAACTGTGGCTTAAAAAGATACACATCACTGATGAGCCAAGCATCTATTTTACCTGCGTGTTACTTACAGGAGATAATCCATTCCATCTCTATGGTTTCATTTTGACGGTTTTTACATTAGGAGGGTTCCTATATCATAACCCCATTGAAAGACAGCTTCGGCCGAGGCTTCCTAGTGTTTCTTAATAGCTCGGGTGGTAGCAGGTGAAGAACTAATTGAATTTGACAGTAAAATGAAACAAAGCATCTGCCAAAAGCGGGCTTGCTGGAAAGAAAATGAAGTCTCCAGTAGAGTGTTCCGTTACAGAAAGTCTCCGGAGAGTGTATTTAGTGACATATTTTGCCCACAATGATTATGTTTTCTTCTCGGCTTCAATTAAGACCTTATTATTGATGGAGCTACAAGCAGCTGAAGCCACGGTTTGTGCATTTGATGCAAAATACCGCAACGTTGTAGCAGCCAGACAGTCTAGGCGCACGCAGGGCTGAGGTTGAGCTTTAACGACGTTCAAGAAGAGAAATTTCTTTCTACTAAATCGAGAGAGAGACCAAAATGAGTGACGGAGAAGTCTGACGCGGCCTCATCCTTCTACGTGGTTCCACCAGACAATTCTTAGCACGTTGCCCAAAGATATAAAGTATCAATGACTTGGTTACATGTGACTTAGAACAATCCACAAATAGTGTTCGGAACCTCTAGAACTTAATGACCGTCCTTCACTAGAAGCCACCGGGATAGAGTTATGAAGAGCGTTCTATATGTGGAGCAGTTACCATGGAAATAGATAGAATGTTCCTCTGATTGCAACACATTTTCAGGGTTGGATCAGAAGAGTGTGTCATAGAGATGGACCAACTTACCCCTCTAGTGTTCATAAAAGTAACATTACACACGATCCATACTACTATTTGAATGCTGAAACCCCGCCAAGAAATAATTCATGTAAAAATTGTCCTTATTAATATATTTTAAGCTGGGAAAGCTTAACTGTCATGTGATACAAAAGGCTTACCACGATTGGACAATAAACCTAGCAGACTCGCACCTGAAGGAGGAGAACGTCCCGGGATTCATCCCATCGCAAAAAACAGGCAATGTTTCAACCTTCGTCAAAGCTTTAGAACCTTGATGATCTTGTGCTATGGGCCGACATTGTAGACAACATGCGCAGGCATACAATGTATCAGTTCATCAACTGCGCTTTATCAACGCTCTATTTACAGGGTCCTGGGAGGACCAAAAGACTCAAGGAGCAGGTTAGAGAGATGGGCAATTGATTTTTTTGCTAATTTCCATCTTGTAATCTCCAAGTAACGGATTAATACGAGACTGATAGAAGAAATTAGAATGCGCGTCCTAGCACCATGGCCGCGCTATTTGTCACAGAGCAGATGGCCCGTGCCAGATCTATCTTTATTCCAAATAAATTAAATTGCATTTCCTCCGAGTAATTTTTCACCGGCGTGGGCTGCTTTTCTTAGTTTGCTTGAAAGACGGGCCTCCGCATCTACTAGTGACAGGCTATCCGCGGGTGGAAATTGGCAAACATTCATTCCCTAGAAGTATAGCGGTTTCCCGTTAGACAATCTGCAGTCTCTATATACGCTCTAATGGAGTCTGTATTGTATTGTTTTTGCCCCCAAAAAGTATTTTCGAGCGGGGGTTTGATTAGAAAGAATGTAACATTATGGTTAAAAAACAGGAACTATTTCTCGTGATTAAGCAAGTTATGGTGAAAGCCGAGGAGAGTCAGAGGGCGAGGGGCTGATGAAGGCGAGCCCTAAGGGCAGCAGAATTTGCTAAAGAGTGCGGCTGTATGAAGAGCGACATGATGAAGAGTGCGATGAAGGCCACTTGACTCGGGTCATCCAACGACCCCTCACCCCGATGAGTAACCTCAATGGACTCCATCGACAGCAACGCCCAGCACCTTCACAACGTTACGGAGGCCGAGAACCTCCCTGCAGCCTCCAAAGTCTTATCTACGTCCCCTCACCATCCTTGTGACCTTCTTACCCCAGAGGAGAAGACGGCTAAGATCCCACAGCAGGCGAGACCCCCTGCAGCTACATTTCTAACCACCAAGACTAATAAGCAATTAACTTAGAATTAGCCTTAAAAATGTTTTTTCCCCGGTTATTTTATCATTAAGGGCAGGTGTCTAAACATGTCACCTTTCCTGAATTACAGATCGCTAATAAAACAAGCTACAAAGGCAAAAACATACGTAAAAACGGCGGATCGGGAAGAGGTCTGATGCATACTGGGAAGATTAGGGGTACCATGGAAGCAGGATCTGCACGATTATTCCTCCTCATTAGGTTATCTCTCCCATATTGTTAAGCTGCTGATTGCTGTGGATTGGGTCAGACGGCCATTGTGAGAAATTGTGGGAGGAAATTGATTAAAAGATGCTCTTTTTGCCACAACCAAACAAATCTAATCAAATCTAATTTTTTTATAGTAAATTCTAGAGGTAATGAGTGTGTATATATATATATATATATATATATATATATATATACACATGCACATATACACACACATAATATGTAATTATATCTCGTGAAATGTAATATTATAGTATATTATAGTATATTTATATATATATATATATATATATATATTTTACAATGTGAATACACTTATTTTTTTATATATATATATATATATATATATATATATATATATAACATTTGAATATATATATAATGTGTATATATATATATACATATAAATATATGTTATTAAGTCAGTCTTTTTCGTTTTTTTATATAATAATAATAGGGAAATCGGCAATTGCCCCCCCCCAGCCATTAGAATCCAATTTTCTTTATTTCGGTCTCAAACAAAATTAATAATTTTGAAAGGCTGGAGGACGCTGCCAGAGCGGCCATAATGAAAGAGAGGTCGGGTGTTTTCAAAGAAGAATATATATTTGTAAGGGCCAGGGCTGAATTGTTAAATGCCATTTAATAGGCAAGTGACAGCAGGAAACGGACTAATCTTTATAGAGCGCTGATTAGTAAGTAAGGCTTCCCGGGTGATAATTAGTATTGCTCTGGCCAAGTTCCAGCATCTGATGGCGGCATCCACGGCGGCATCCACGGCGTAACGGTTAATTGCCAGACACTTTTAACTGTCATTAAATGTCACCATTTTATTTCCACGGCCAGAGCATGTGGTGAAATTTTTTTGGGGGAACAAAATGACCCCAAGGGTGAGTTTAACTCTTTAGCAATGCGTTGCATTCAAGCAGGGCCCTCAGAGGGTTAATCAAGATAATATCTTTCTCTTGTTCTACATAGAATGACTCAAAATTGTCTCGATTTCTCTGGAAATGACCTGGCTTCAATTCTTATCATGCTTGCCAACATGTCAAAAGGTCACTTTACTGACAGAGGGACTGGCCAAACAAAACATGGGACAATTGGCAGGTACATAAAAGAAAATAACAGGACTAGACGATCTATGTTTCTATGCATTTTTGGGGACAAAACTGTTCAATTAAGAACCTAAACATGTTTGATTTAATGTAACGGAGATGCAGCTCATCACACCTTGACAGCCATCACTACTAAAGAATAGAACCCTACAAGTCAAAACAGCCCAATCCGTCTCAATGTAAAACAATAAAAAAACCTTATAAGCGCCGTAGACCTTTTTTTTTTTATCCGTAAACATCTGCCCCAGGGGTCTGTTCCTCAGAAAAGCAAGGAATTACGTTGCGGTGTTTTCATCCGGACTCCGAACGAAGCGGTTGCTTTTGCGAGGTACGAGCGACCATTGTTGGGTTAGCCGACGACTCTGTGCCTCCAGTTGGCGTTAAATCAACCCCCCGCCGTGCCTAATCCTGTGCAAAGAACGTCGCTGAAGTCTGGAACACCGAGGTATAATTCCGACTTCTTTTTTTTTCTTATCAATTCTAAGAAATTGCTCGGAACAATCAGACTTCTCTCAGCCAAAAAGTACATTAGTCAGTGACAAAGACCGGCGCGCCACTTAATCAGAAGGCGCTGTGATTGATAGCGCGTCGATGCGGCCTTTAATCAGGGATGCGCTATTCAGATTTCCAGCCATTAAACCGGCCAATCTATATGATCGCGCCGGCTCGACGGTTCATTTGTCACGTTCGTCAAACACGGGGCTTTTAAACCGCTTGCCGACAGCGGTACCGGCCAGCATCTTATTTCGCGTCACATTGTCAGATTTTTTTCTATTTTTTCTACTAAATAGGATGGAACTTTAAAAAAAATAGATCGATTGTGAAATAATGTAGATTAGTAAAAAGTAATTTTAAGACAGAGAATCGCGCACATTGTCACTTAACTGTGAAAAACACCAATTGTTCCTTTAAAGGAAATAGCTTGCATTCTATCCCCTATTAACTCATAAATAAGGATTTTGACCCAAAATGAATTTTTACTCCCAAGTATTGGGGAAACAAATTAGAGTGCAGATAGAGGGGCGGAGAGCTGCGCAAGCAGCAGTGATGATGGGAGAGAGAGAGTGAGCGTGTGTGTATGGTGTTTGAGTGTACGTGTGTAAGTGTATGGTGTTAGCATGAATGTGTGAATGTCAGCATATGGTGTCGGGGTGAGCTTAAGGTTTGTGGTGCGAGAGAGAGGGGAGAGATTTGTTAGTTTGTATGTGTAAGTGTACGCTGTTAGAATGAGTGGGTGCTAGAGTGAGTTTGCGTGTTAGTATGTGTGTGCGTGTTTTGGTTACAAAGTGTGGGAGGCTGCTG